>NC_061092.1:64322451-64377451 GCF_015104395.2 Macrobrachium nipponense
GTTTATATAAAATTAGAAGAGAAAACTGGGCTGGCTCCACACACAGAAAAAAGGTTAGAATATAGCTAATAAATATCTGAAATATTTGAAGGTTTTCTACTTTGTCCATATGGCAACCAAGAGAACTTCTTCGCCAAACGTATTCTCCTTATAGCTGAACTCCAGGACTCCCAGCCTATGTTGAGTAAGGCGTGAACGAATCCTCGGCGCAAGCTAAACTCCTCAAAACAAAATACGGCGTGTGGAGACGTGCCAACCTGTAGACGTGCTGCTAATACCATCTGACAAGGTTCTCTCGAAGGACAGGAGATCATCATAAATCGGTGGATGTCCCATATTACGACTGCATTAATCATGGCCCATAGAGGATACTCCGTCAAGAGCCCTTGAAGAACTTTTATTGCAAGTAAGTAATCAGACTTTAATTATTAATTTTCAGCGGAACCGTCTGGCCTAACGTATAAAAAACATATCATAAGTGTTGCTTGGCAACATTTATTTGCGTTCGTGAACTGTAGCATGCCCTGCTCTGCGGCTCATCTCGGAAATTGCTGAATCAGGATTCAGGAATAGGGTTTTTTATGCCTACGATGGGTGTCTGATGGGACACTTTGATTAAGACGGAGAGGTTTTTAATAATACATTTTTAAGTCTCTGGTTTGTGTCTAATGAATATTCCTACCTTTGATGGTTTCCACTGAATAACCAATGATGGAATATATATATATAACATATATTATATATATATATATATATATATATATATATATATATATTATATATATATATATATATATATATATATATATATATATATATATATATATATATAGATATATATATATATATATATTATATTAACATTATATGTATATATATATATATATATATAATATATATATATATATATATATATATATATATATATATATATATATATATATATATATATATACACATAAGGGCCGGAGCTGGAGCTCAAAGAAAGATATATTCCGCCGAAGGAAGTAGTAGGGGAAGGCATCCTCATCTTTCAACAGTTTATTAATGCCGACGTTTCGCGACGAATTCCAGGTCGCATTTTCAAGGCTAAAAATATATATAGTACGACATTAATAATTGATCTAATTTAATTTATATTAAAAATGTCATGGCAACAGCTCTCAATACAGTAAAAAGTAAAAAGTTAAAAGTTAAATGTTAAAAGTTAAAAGTTAAAAGTTAAAATTGAACAGCACCTCCAAAGTCAGACATATTAAAAGTACAGGACTTCACTAAAATTTCAGAAACACTACCTATACAAAAGAAAGTAAAACTGACACAATATAGGTAAAAATACAGTGAGGCAGACCAGCTGCCCAAACTAGGCTATGAACAATTTTACAGAGAGGGACGTTTGGGTATTTAACGACGGTACAGTCTTTTTAATAATGATAGATTCTAAAATTGTCAGGTTGTTGTTGTAACCCCAGTTGGCCCAAGATAGAAAAATCCTTGCTGTCAATATTTGTTTTACATGCTTTTGAGTGATTCCGTATATTGGATTGTTCTGGATTAGATAACCTACTACCTGTTCTATGGCTTATGCCCCTGTGGGAATCAATTCGAACCTTCAACAGCCTCCTCGTGCATCCCACGTATGTCCTGTGATCACATCTCGGGCAAGTATATATATATATGGACGCTGGACGAAAGCAGAGGACTGAGTCGGTCTTTGACTCTAAACAGCGATCCAATGGTTAAGGGATTTTTGGGGATAATTTTCAAGTCCACAGCCGAAAAAACTCTTTTGAATAGTGGATGTATGTTCTCCTAAAGGTATCATCATGCAAGAAAGGGAAACGAAACTTGCAAACATCTTAGTCTCGATACAGTAGATACCGGTGTTGAATGCACCATTTTCTCTGTCAGCAGTTTGTTTAGAGATCTGACAAAAAGTCGTGAAGGAAAACAATTATTATTAAAATATTTCACCAGAAAGGATATTTCGTCGTGAAAGCTTATCCAGTTTTGATGAGTGAGTATAAGCTCTATGGAGGAGGGTTAAAATAGAGTTTCCGTTTTAAAATTAAAGAAACACGAACTATAAAAATTCATTCCCAAACCAGTAAATGTGTTTTTTTTCTATACACACCTGTGTAAAAGCCTGAGTCATCTCTGGAAAACAATAAGATCAAGGAAGGGAAGCCTGTTATTTACCTCTTTCTCCATAGTTAAACCATTATGTTTGGATGTTGTCGGTTGACGAACTCCAGAAAGGTCTCTGCAAGGCATTCAACCGACAACATCCAAACATAAGGTTTACTATGGAGAAAGAGGTAAATAACACGGCTTCCCTTCCTTGATCTTATTGTTTCCAGAGATGACTCAGGCTTTTACACAGGTGTGTATAGAAAAAACACATTACTGGTTTGGGAATGAATTTTTATAGTTCGTGTTTCTTTAATTTTAAACGGAACTCTATTTTAACCCTCCTCCACAGCTTATACACACTCATCAAACTGGATAAGCTTTCACGACGAAATATCCTTTCTGGTGAAATATTTTAATAATAACTGTTTTCCTTCACGACTTTTTGTCAGATCTCTAACAAACTGCTGACAGAGAAAATGGTGCATTCAACACCGGTATCTACTGTATCGAGACTAAAGATGTTTGCAAGTTTCCCTTTCTTGACATGATGATACCTTTAGGAGAACATACATCCACCCATTCAAAAGATGTTTTCGGCTGTGGACTGGAAAATTATCCCCAAAATCCCTTAACCATTGGATCGCTGTTTAGAGTCAAAGACCGACTCAGTCCTCTGCTTTCGTCCAGCGTCATATATAAATATACTTGCCCGAGATGTGATCACAGGACATACGTGGGATGCACGAGGAGGCTGTTGAAGGTTCGAATTGATTCCACCCCAGGGCATAAGCCATAGAACAGTAGTAGGTTATCAAAATCCAGAACAATCCAATATACGGAATCACTCAAAAACATGTAAAAACATATATTGACAGCAAGGATTTTTCTATCTTGGGCCAACTGCGGGACAACAACAACCTGACAATTTTAGAATCTATCATTATAAAAAGACTGTACCGTCGTTAAATACCCAAACGTCCTCTGTAAATTGTTCATAGCCTAGTTTGGGCAGCTGGTCTGCCTCACTGTATGTTTTTTACCTATATTGTGTCAGTTTTACTCTTTCTTTTGTATAGGTAGGTGTTTCTGAAATTTTTAGTGAAGTCCTGTACTTTTAATATGTCTGACTTTGGAGGTGCTGTTCAATTTTAACTTTTAACTTTTAACTTTTAACTTTTAACTTTTAACTTTCAACTTTTAACTTTTAACTTTTTAACTTTTTTACTTTTTACTTTTTACTGTATTGAGAGCTGTTGCCATGACATTTTTAATATAAATTAAATTAGATCAATTATTAATGTTCGTAAACTTATATATATTTTTAGCTTGAAAATGCGACCTGGAATTCGTCGCGAAACGTCGGCATTAATAAAATGTTGAAAGATGAGGATGACTTTCCCTACTACTTCCTTCGGAATATATATATATATAATATAGTATATATATATATAATCTATATATATATTATATATATATATATATATATATATACTAGATATATTACATATATATATATATATATATAATATATATATATATTATATATAATATATTATATATATAATATATATATCTTCATCTCCGTAACTATGAAATGTTGTAACAAAAGTGTTTGCAACATTTTCAGATTCCGTAGTAGTTTGCTTAGTGTTAATATGTTCAGTTATTTATGTTCAGAATTCACAAAAAAAAAAAAAGTAATTTAAAATTAAGGAATAGCATTGACTGTGAAAAGAGAGAGAAATTTGCATTGTCCGTTCAAAGCAAGAAACTGCTGTCATCACTTGAGATAAGAGGAGCTCTGAGTTCTCCGTTTTGTTTGGGATCCTGTCAAGCATACAACATACATGACTTGCTTCTTACTTATGTAGCTTTGTCGAGAAACCACGTGAAGATTTCACCATTTATCTGTATAGTTGCATCATCTTTCGTAAGATCGTTCTAGAAGGATTCTGCCTAAAACGTTTCACATACGTTTGATATCTTTCATTTCATCTTAGTAGCAAACAATTCTCTTGTAGTAAAAATACCTAAGATATTTGGTAAATTAACTCCTATATCTCTCGATTTGTCAAAATAAAATTTGTTTGCTCGTAAGTACCTTTAATTTTGAAGTGGAAAGATTTCTGACGTCACTCACGGACGTGACGACATTTATTGCATTTGAGAAAATTCTATTTTAAGAGACTTTTATTGTCTTGAATCACGTAATAATAAGTGTTTTTTTTATGATTGCAATTCCACGTTCTATCTATTTGTTGTTTTGAAAGAGAATTTTTAAGATAATAGCTATGTATCGTTCCCAAAATATTTTTGCCCAGCCATTTTAGACGAGGTCCACTCAGAAGTTTCCATACTAAGAGAGAGCAATTATGTCATTCTGAGACTTACTCTTGCGTTGCATAGAAGGGCGTGCCGGAGCCGCTCTCTCTCTCTCTCTCTCTCTCTCTCTCTCTCTCTCTCTCTCTCTCTCTCTCTCTCTCGTATCAGAGAATTTAGATTTTCACATTAACGTAAAGATTTTGTACTACTTGGTTGGTCATTCATAAATTTTAGATTTAGATTTTAGATTTGTTTAATTGATGAGTGCTTATTGGTGATATCTGAGCAGACGTTGTAAAGTGTCATGGCGCCTGTTTGGAATACTTTGGTGAATTTTTGAAATAATATAGTGAATTTTGGAGCTGCAGCAGAAACATAATTGGTATACCAAGGTAATGCGTTATTACAAGTTTTGAGTTGCAACTTAAAAACATATTTACGGTGGTTTTGTGAAACTATTACATTTTTTACACAATTATTTGAAGTGTGTTTGTGTTTTTTTTTATTCCGTGGTACCATTTCATATTTTTCACATTTTGGTAGTGAATTTGATATTTTTATACATTGAGTGTTTTGTTTTGCATTCACAATTTGTCTGATTAAATTAATTGTTTTAATTAATTAGTCATCACATATTTAATCGAGTTTAAAACTAGAGAGTTACTTAGCATTTACTTATAATTCTTTTCAAGTTTTATTGTTGTTTAACCCTTGAATTAATTTTCAAATTTTAATTTTTACTTAACACTGAATTTTACATGATTAATTTAATATTTTGGATTAATTAATTTTCTTGGCTTTGTGAGAAATTGATTTTGATTTAAATTAATTTAATAGTTAATTCAAGAAGTAATAACATTTTGTGTTGTTTTCGTATAATAGTAAATTTCCATGAAATTGCATTTCACTTATAAATTTTGAGTTCAATGATGTCTTTTTTTATTAAAAGTGTTTTCTTTTTTCACCAGTATATTTTGCTTAGGTAGAACTATAGAATGGTAATTGAGCTGTTTTCCTTCAGCTTTGTTGAAGTGAGTTAGAACCAAGGAAATACTTTTAAAAGTTGTTGATGGAGTGATGCCCTTTAATAAATATCATTATATATAAGATTTCTGTTACCTTTAGAGTAGTCAGTAGTATTTTATCTGTGGTGAAGGTTCAGGTGTCTGGCTATTATGAGGTAACTATTTTCTGATTGGTGAGTGTAGTAAACAGATACTTTGCACTGTGTCAATACATATATATATATATATATATATATATATATATATATATATATATATATATATATATATATATATATATATATATTATATATATATATATAGTATAGTGAGTGTGTGTTATGGGTATTAATGCAAATACTTTTATATTGTTTACTCGACGAAGTACTTTTAGATTTGCATCATTGATATAAATGACGATTTTGTGGTTCCTCTTTTACATTTTCTTACGTTTATTCCCCTGACTAGTAGATAGCTATTTCCTTAATGAATACAGAAACGACCTATCAGTGCTTTCACTTTAAGGTAAAATACCATAATTTAGGGTAATCAGACCTCTCTCAGGGCCCTATTTTGAAACTACCACCTTCCTCGTTCGATGAAGACTCTGCTCGTGAAATCACGAAGAGTTATTTTAAAAACATCGGCGAAGGGCTTTCACGAAGAGCAACTCTGCGGGAGGGTGGGTAGTCTGGAATAATACACAAACATTTCGCATCAGCAGACAGCTGTTCGATTTCTGTCTCACTTTATACCTATACTTTTATAAACTTTATCACTTACACAATTGTTTTGTGCATTAATACAATTACTACAGCAGAGTCCAGCTGGCTGTACAGCTAAGCCCGCCTACTGATTACGTCACGACTATTCTTGAAGCTGATTGGTTGGAAATACTTTCGAAAAGTTCGTGAATCTGTGGTTCTTTTCATCTTCATTTATTTTGCAATGGTTGTTTTGCCGAACTAAAATACGTTGTGCTAATTAAAATATAATCCAAGAACCAAGAGGAGGTGAAAGACGATTCTGTTACAACTTTCTGAAGAACAAAGACAGTCTTTTACAAGAATGTAAATAAGACCATATATGCATTGAAGTACTGAGAAATATGAATTGCTAAAATATTTGGCATGTGTTATACGTTCCAGTACTTACATTAGTTATGCGGTTCTCTTTTAATTCTACAAAAAATATACGAAGAGGTTAGATAAGAGATGGTCAAGACCGCCTCTTCGTTTCCAATAATTTTCACCCTCCAATCACCTTCGTCTTCGGCACAATAATACCATTTCAGTGACGAAGAGCTGCTTCATCGCAGGTGGTAATTTAGAAATACGGCCCTGAGTCTCTTCAGTAGTTTTATGTTCCCTTTTTCGGATGTTCGCAACATTTTTTTCTAAATCTATAAAGACTGATTCGCGTCTTCTCTAACAAAAGAAGAATTTGTGGAGATACTTTATTATTTTCATTTTCTTTTAGTGATGCAAAGGAGCTTGAAGATTCACATGATACTAGAGATACTGAAATGAAGAAGTTAAACCATATAACTTCTATGATGGTTAAGAAATAAAAAGTAGAAATCCAGTGTTTCTTGAGGAATCGAAAATGACCATTATATGAATAATTTTATCATTTCTACCATTTCGCTGATTTTATAGCACAAAAGTAAAAAAAAAAGAAAAAAAAATGATCGTCAGTCACCACAACGAAGAAAAAAAAAAAAAAACAGCAAAAGGAGAGGTCTTGGTCTTTCAGAACTATTTTCAAATTTTGTTTCCTTAGAATTCTTTTTGTTCGTTAAAGTCGAACCTCCAGTGAGAGTGAAATGGCAATCATCCACTTTGCAAATGAGTTCGCCATTTTGCTTCAAGAATCGGCGGCAGAAACGATTCTCAAAGATAAACGAAACTATCTCAGCAACTTCGATACTTAGTGGAGTTTATATCACTAGTGTTCCGAGCGGGAATAGATGCTGGGAGAGAGACAGAGAGAAAGGAGACATCGAACCTCTGTCTCTAGTTAGAGACTACCTGAATTTTACCCAACCAAATCGTCACATAGCGAGAGTTGCGTTCGATAGAGATCATGAAATAGAGGAAATGTAGACCTGTATTTCTATCAAACATCGCTTCAATTTCTATAGAAAGAAAGCCATACCCACTCTCACTCTAGAAATTGCACGAAAATGAAAAGAATCATTTGCTCCTATCTTACACGTCAAGGAACCAGACAGAAAAGGAAATATTTACTACTTATAACTTCCTTGTCGCTGTGGCAACCGAGGATTATTACAACGGTCCTGTTTCTTTGGGATTATGAGACGACAAAAGAAATCGGCTGCCTCAAGGAGACTGCAATTTCGACAACTTGTTCTCTCTGTCTAACGTTTTTTGATTTAATCAATTTGGAATAAAGGTCGAAATTTTAGAACTAGCCGTATAAGACGTTAGAAATACTATATATATATATATATATATAATATATATATATATATATATATATATATATATATATATATATATATATATATATATATATATATATATTATATATATATATAAGTTAAGATTCTAGTTCCCTGTGTAGACACAACAAATGTGATTACTTACTGAAAGTCATAAGAAGGGCATTGGACTAGAAGTAGATTCTTATTAGAAAATTCTACGGCTGAAGGCCGCCTTCCGAGTAAAGGAAACTCTAAGGGTTCAGTTTAAAATGAAGTTTATTTACAAAAAAAAAAAAAAAAAAAAAAAAAAAAAAACATTACGTGAATAAGTTGAATAGCACCTGAAGGGTGACATGGACTCTTAAGGGCCGATAACTAATAGATAATGAAGCAAGGTTGATAGTAGACCATCTAAAACGTAGCCTGGCTTGACTGGACACGTGAATTAGACTTGAGCACGTAGATAAACCTTGGTCCCAGAGAACAGAGAGAGGGAACCCACCCCCACAGAGGTTCCCGATGGAATATCTGGAACGAATGGTGGTCCTAAAAACACAGATGCGGTGCAGGTGGTGGTTGGTCGGGTGTGGTGAAGGCAAATTGCAAAACTCCCGATCTACTTATTATGACTTTTACGTTATAGATCACTCAAGAGTAATGGCATTACTGAATCACTCATAAAGGGAAAGTTACGCTATTTACTGATGAGGGAATGAATACACAATTACCGCTACTTGCGTTAGTTCTTCAAACAAATCACGTCAGCGAACGCTAATCACAATGAAACAAATGAAACAGTCATTCAAACACAAAGGGGCTCGCACGGTATCCCGAATAACATGGCAAATTAATCAAGGTATTACAGTGTGAGAGAACAATGCTACTGTTTCACAAAAAGCGGGCGCGATGTTTACAGAGAAATCGCAAAAGAGCAAAGGACATAAGCCGTATGAGAATAAAGAGCTTGACTCCACAATACTCGCTCTTACTGTACCTTCTCAAAGCAAAAAGGGGGGAACATGAAGGAAACACTGCAAAAGGAGATTGTATCATGTGGCAGTCCAGGAAGGCACAGAAAGAAAGAAGGGGGCGGGGGGGGGGGGGGGTGGGGGGGGGGGGGGGGGCGACTGTCCCAGGTGAGCATGTTTCTTCAATGGCGGTGTAGACGGGTCGAAGATTGTCCGTCTGGTGTCGAGCCCTTTTATGGCCTCCAGGCTAGTTCCAGGGCATCCCTTTAGGTGGTGAGGAAGGTCACCGTCACCCATGTCCCTCGTGGTGAACATGTGTCGGCTGATTCATGGGGTTACCTGAAAGAGTGAGGCGGCAACAAACAAGGGCTTGGGGAAGGGACAGGGTGAATCACAGACATAACACGGTGGGTTTAGTGAAGAATGAGTCATTTCTGCTTTTGATTATTACATTATTATCATTTAACTCGAATTTGGAGTGGCTTTAATATATAATACCTCCCCAACTTAAGAGTCATTCCAACCCTAGATGGTTGAAATGGCGTAAACAAAGCCATTTACAATGAGAGTTAACTCACTTCCACACCCTTGAGAGAGATCTATTGTCACAAGATCTAAAGTTTCTGAACCTCTGTGACGGATAAATGCCAACAGACAATAATTTTTTTTTTACTGGGCTCGCAAAGAATCTAATAATAAATGTTTCAATATATGAAAGAACAAGGCAATGTGACCTGACTAAATAACAAACTAAGAAATTGTCTTTAAAGATTCTTAAAAATAATAGTCAGAAATAAGAAAGCCACAATATTGCTCTACTCTCAGAGAGCTAATAATTACTGGAAATATTTCCTTCTCAGACATTAACTAAATAATAAAACGTAACATATTAAATATATCTAACCTGAGATACTAACTACATTAAAATAAATAATTTAATAATCATTATGTAATTCAGTGTTACTAAACATAAACCTTATTCAAACCTTAACATAGAAGGGTTAATAGTAAAGCTTAACTATAGGCGACACATGCTATGAGTTTGCCATGAAGGGATGATACAATGCATTCGTATGGGTGTTATTAACCCTACCATTTTGTAAGGTAATTTACCCTGTGCCATTAGGGCTACGTATATAATAATTGTTACCTTTGGATAATCCTTGCAGTTGTTGATCAGTATATGAATTTCTCCTTAGAGAATATAACTGTAAATCAAAAGGATAGAATCAGGGAAATGGGTAATTCTCCTTAAAGAATAAACAAAATTACATACAATATATGACTCCTCAGGGAACACTGGAAATTCCACAAAAATATTGACTATAGAGGGATATTTAATCAAACAAGCGAATTAAAAAGAACAATGTATAAACGAGCCATGCTTTAAAATGACATTGCCTTAGTAGACAAAGCTAAAGTTATAGAACTCTTGCTGTCTATAAGTGTTCCTAGTCTCTTGGAATGTGTTAGGTACCAATTTTGGCCATTTTGATAACAATCTGCGCAGTCTACTGTAAGAAACAAGAATCCAAGTTCGTTTTGAGAAATCGAAAAAAAGGGGAACCTACAACACCCAGGTGTTCTGAGTGTCACCATGCGTGGTTCATTCCCGTTTTTTTTCCAGCATTGCACAGTTCACAGTAAAAGCCAAACATCAAAACCATCTCTCACGGGAGAAGTACCTGCAGCCAGTCCAATCCAACCACAATGCCAGAACCAAGGATGGAAATAATCAAACAAGTGATTGAAGCAGCGCCTGTTGTGTGTCGATATATGGACTTCAAGCCTCTTCCCTTCCTACTTTAAATCCCGTTATCAAACCTCAAACCTCGAATTTGCCTGTCGGCCTAGAAGAAGAAAAATATACCAAGTTGCTCTTAACTACAACAGACCTCTCCCAGAAGGTTATAATACGAGAAAACAGAAAGGCAGATGGGATTTGTTGCGAGCTTTTGTTTTTTTTTTGATGAAATCTCACACACAAAATAACGCTTCCCTCCCTAATGACTTCGTCATAAAGCGGGCCTCCTGAAATTACTAAGATAGTATTCAATTAATTGATGGGGAACTAACTCCTCACTTCCCCTTTTTTCGGTCGCCTCACGTCTAACGACTGAAATGTTTCAACAGTTGCTCCAACTACCATTGAAACTGTTACTATTTTCTGTGCTGCTTTCTTTAAAACTAAAAAATTCTTCGTTTTCCTCCATCGATCCCTTCCACTGAAAGATCGATGTTTTTTCCTTTGCTCCAGTAAGTTAAAAATGGAACTATATCTCCGCGTTTTTTTCGACTAATAATTCATTTTTCCTTACTGGCTATCTCCGACTCCCCAGTACTCGCTACTGGCTTCCTTCCTCTCCTGCTGACGGGTGACTCAGGGCCCAAAGAGGTTTGTAACTTGCCTGTTAAACCATTTTTACTGGTATATCCAGATACATGATAAAGAATTTCCATTCATATCCTTAATCTCACCCTGCACATCCAAAAATGACATTCAAGCTGCTCTTGAGCAAGGGTCCGTGTTGCTATAAAAGGCAGCTTAATCAAAAGAAAATTGTAAGGAGTACAAATAGAGTCGCTAGATTAAAGAAGGATTACGTTCCGGGACAGATTAACCCCTGCACTAATTGAGCTATTGGCTCCAAGTAAATCAAGAATAGAAAACAAAATACTTTTTACAGTCTTTAAATTACTACCATATGATGAAACCAATATCTGAGAAACTGTTTAAGCTTCTTTAGACCTGAAATGAATGATGTGATCAGACATGCAAGTGAAGCATGTAGGGTATTTGAACCTAGAACAAATTAAAAACAGGCGAGAGAGCATTTGAACATTGTGCACCAAAAATATACAACAATATGCAACCGGAAATGAAGCCCATACAAGAAGGAAGCAAATTTATAATGGAACAACAGCCTCTAATATTCTGCAGGAGCCACAACACCTGGGAGAAAAATACTAAAAGGCAATTATAAAATACAAGAAGAACTTATTTGCAAAACGTACACGGGTCCGTCAGAGAGGGAATCCAGAGTGCTGTACATAAAACTGAACAAAGTGAAAAAGAAATAAAAAAATAAAAATAAAAAAAACACGCACACAAAAAGCCATAGTCCCTCACCTACCCTCCGCCTAAAAGTCTGTCTGAAGTGCCAGACGAAGCGTCACTGAAAGATATTCCATAGGAAGATACTCAAGATATTCGAAATATCTTATGTTAGCAAACTCTACAGGGGCAATACTTCATATTTCACTTACCAATATTATAAATTAGCTATATTTGGCTCAACAATTATATTGTTCAATGCCGCTGAAGCAGCAATAACCTTCAAACAAGACCTGTTTGAATGATGGTTTCCTTCATTATTATTATTATTTATTATTATTATTATTATTATTATTATTATTATTATTATTATTATTATTATTATTTAGCTATTTTGCCATCATAATAACTCTGCTATACACTGAAAAAAAGTTGTATTGCCTTGTTCATTTAATCATTTTTACCAATTTCAATATTCCTATGTACTGCTACCATAATTATTACATTTCTGATAGTATTTTTCTTTCCATTAATTTTACCCTTCATAGAAGATGCGACCATTATCGAAAATAATCCTGTCTTCAGACCTGTATTTCACAAAAAGGATCTCACATCGCTGAATTCCTCGCTCCGTTCCATAAAGACACAAAATACTCCGCATGAAATTCGGAGTAGGAGTTGCATAAGGCAATTTCTACTCGTATGCTCCTTCCTTTAAAACACCGACAATTGATTTTTAGATGAATATCTAAGGGCCCCTCAACCCACTTTCTAAGGAAAATGGGATGAATGACGAAGAAATTTCTCACGATTTCCGGAGTCAATTGCAAGTCACTTTGGCAACATGATGACGCCATCGAGGCTTCAAGAATCCACGAAAGAATGATCGATATGGATATATTTAATTTTTTTAAATCCTTTAAAGCACTTTTACTTGTATTATAATATTTGGCCTGAAAGAAAGGTTGTATATTAAGCATAATACACATATACAGTTCCAGGGTAAGTGAAATTGTTCTAAATATTACATAAAATGATACAGTCTTTCAAAACACAAAGCAAATATTCCTTAGTCATCCAAAGGAAGATTCTCACTCCGACTCCTGGATTGTCCGAAGTAAAGAGCCTCAGGTCTTCCATTTGTTATGGAGCCAAATCCTGACTCCATAACATTTGGTGTCCCGAGAGTCGTTTTCGGCTCATATTCCTAAGAGGGAGACCCCGTGTGGTGGGTCAGAAGTCCCTCTTAGGATTCCCGAATGAGGACTACCTCTCGGTTTGGGGTTCCGAGACAGGACAGTTCTGACGTCCCCCGACAATCCAGGAGTCCAGACTCCTTTTCTCTCTTTCTTCTTCTTCTTCTTCTTCTTCTTCTTCTTCTCCTCAGGTTAATCCACTATTATCATAGTGGTTGTTTTCATCGCCTTCTCCCTGCTGTTCTCTCTTGTTTTCTCCCTCGTTCATTCCTTCTTCTCTTATCTTCCACTACGTTTTCACCCTTCTATTTTCATCACTTACTTGTAACCTCTACGTTTCCCTACCACTTCTATTTTCATATCTTACTTGTAACCTCTTACTCACCCACCCTCCCCGGTCATCAGTGCCCTTTAAATCCTCTCATCTGGAATCTTGGGTTTTCCTGACTTTGGCTGATCCTCTGATGTTTTTCATTTGTTACCAGACCTCCGGCCTCTAGTATACTGATTATTCATCTTTTGATTTTGCAGCACCATCACACTTACACGTTCAAGCAATAATGCACTGCATTATGACCTAAAAAGTTTACATGGTGTTTTACTACTTTAAAAATATTTGTATCTATTCATTTATCTTTTTCTTTGTCCTCTGTGGGATTGTTCTTTATGAATAGGGATTTGCATTCTGAATAATAATAATAATAATAATAATATCATATGCTTGCCAATCTCTACTGTCTATCTCAGGTGACAATTCTTTAATGATATTATTTTCATATTTTCTTAATTTTCTTCCTAATGGCTTCAGCAATAATCATGTAATAGAGATACCGTTAACTTAGTTACAGATTAATTTCATAATTCTTAAAACTAATTCACAGCAAAAAATCTAATCCATAATTCAACAATAAGAAACATGTTGTTACTTCAGAATGGTACTCAAGGAGAAAAAGACGAAATATTGGCTTAATGTCAGACTAAATGGCTCAGATTTAACACTAGAACAGCCAAGGTCCTACACTTACCATTAAAGGTGGAGCAGTCATTTTGACTGCTTTTATAAAAACAGTATCTAATTTCCCAATAAAATATGATTAATAGTTCTATCGTGGCTTATATCATCAAGTAGATAATTTAATGATGTTACATTAAGCAAAAAATTAAACTTCCAGTTTGGTTTGTCTAATTGAAAGCATACAATAATAGCAAAGCGCATTAGGAAAGTCAAAGCAAATAATGAAATGTACTATATATTGGATTATGGGAAGTCATTTTAGGTTTTACTTGATATCAGACAACTTATAAGTAGAATTAACTGTACTGATTATTGGAAATATGCTATAGTAAGTGGAATATAGTTATTAGAATTACAAATACAAGTAAGACAAAATTTGATGTTTGATTACAGCAGTCTATTTTCCACACATATTTCTAATAATATATTTCATTTTATTTAATTTTTTCGAGCTCATAATTGTTCTTGTTGTTGGATACAGGTCTGCCACCGCTTCCGTTTCTCATTGGCTTTCCTACTAGCCTCTTCCAAATTCTTATCAAAATGCTCGTCACTTTCAGCGATCTGTTAATTAGCAAAAGAAGTCGCCATTCCTCTGCTAATTCATTACCTCTGAATAGAATATCCATGCAGTGATACCTGCAAGATAGAAAATATTGTAGAACAAATGCAGAGGCCAACGTTTGGAAGGGCACCTCGTGGAATAATGACATGCCATTTGGGCAAGAATGTCTACTCCAAATTTTGTTACATTATAATACTCAACTGTTTCTGGCTTTTTCTCCGTCCATCTCCGACTGAAACGGAAAGATGGAAGTGAAGTGAGTATAATGATGGTCTTGATTTGCTAGTTTTGGTATATATCAATGTTGCATCATTATTCTTCAGCAGATGTGAATCATATAGATGACCTCTCCCTTATTTTATTTGAGGTGGAATTTCTCTAGGGCTCGATTCATTATGCCAATAGTTGTGTTTTTTTGCTTTCAAATGTTCAGCTAATTGAAGCAATGTTTAGGCTCATTTGCTGTTCGAATTAATATTTTCCCAAGTACAATGAGAAATGCGAGGTCAACATAATAAGTACTTTGCTTTGTATCATGCCATGGTACTGGGTAATAGGACATCTTCAATTTAGGCCGCGAGAATAAGCCGTTTTTTATCAATTGTGATGTTCTCGTGCAACTTATAATCAGCTCTGCAATATTCAATAAAGCTATCCTACACTTCAGAAATATGAGCAAATTTTATCTATGCACAAACGTTCCGGCCTCATTGTTTTTTACGTCCAGATTTTATAAAACTTGAGGGGAAAATCATGAAATATTCCCAGATTAAAAATCAACAGTACATTGTGCATCAATTTTCTTCAATGGATCAAGGAAATCTATTATTATTGTTATTATTATATTATTATTATTATTATTATTATTATTATTATTATTATATTATTATTATATTATTATTATCCCTGAAATTGACTGCTCCTGATGAGTAATATCGGCGCAATACTCGCCAGTTGTAATAGCAGAGAGAAAGCTATTATTAGAAAAATAGTAGAAGACTATTTACAAGTTTGAATGCAGCTGATGCAGCAATATCTTTCAATAAGACTTGTTTGAAAGAGGGTCTCCTTCCAATATTATTATTATTATTATTATTATTATTATTGTATTATTATTATTATTATTATTATTATTATTATTATTATTATTATTATTATTATTATTATTTATTATTAAAAGTAATGGCTAATTCAGCAGCGTTACGCTTGTAGAAATTCTCTCTATCGAGTAGAGACCTTTTCATGTGCTTACTTACTTAAAAATGGCAAGTTAGGAGCGCCTATGGAGGTCATTCTCTGATACAGGGTCAGGAGTGGTGCATATATTTCTATTACAATCTTCTTACAGGTAAAACTACAGTACCATACTTATCAGTCAATAACGATTTCTCTCTCTCTCTCTCTCTCTCTCTTTCTTTTAGCGTAACACTGTGAAGTAGCCATTACTTTTTAAAAAAGTATGCTCGAGAGAGGGTCTGCTTCCCAATTATTATTATTTATTATTATTATTATTATTATTATATTATTATTATTATTATTATTATTATTATTATTATTATTATTAATATTGTTATTATTATTATTATTATTATTATTATTATTATTATTATTATTATTATTATATTTGAATGTTATAAATTCAACGATAAGTGCCTTCGAGTTTCCTGTGCTATAAGTGTAAACTGAAACTAGAACAATGAAATAACTTTAGCCTCCCTTAAAGGTTTTTAAGTCATTTCCAATTAAAATTAATTAACGTTTTGCATACAGAAGCTTAGAGCCGATCATGAAATTTTTATAGGGATATAATTTTCGTTCTTAAACAAAAATAGTGAGGTTATTTATATTTTCAGTTAAAATGCTCTGGTGTTTGCCTATTTTTTTTAAATTAGGAATTCAAATAATTTAGACATAATAGACAATAAGAAATACTAAGTAGTTATCTACTGAAAACAATCTAAACAGTTATAATATTTTTACCTTCATTTACATGATACCTATATCAGGACCTTGATAGTCCTGTATTTTCCTAAAGCAAAAGCCGATGGGAAGGATTAACATTGCACCCGTATCTGGCTTATCCTCAAAGGCAACTTGAATAAGACGATGAAGGAAAAAAAAGAGTTTGGGTAGACCTTCAGTGAAACGACAGACTCGCTTGGTCAATGATGGACGTTTGAAGAGTTTGGGGAAATAGAAGTAAGAAAGAATTCCTTGTGCTTTATACTAGAGTAAAAAAAAGTCGCAGAGTGAATAGAAAATGAAATGGCTGGCTGGTATTACGAGGCAGACCGTTAGGAGGAAATATAAATGCAGCACAGCCTAGGATTTCATCCAAAAAAAATAATAAAATACTCTCTTTGTAGAGAAGGGAAAGTGTGTCTGTGATTAAGTAAGGTTCTCAAAAATATGAATTCATTCTAATTTAGTAATGTCGTGAAAGAGAAAAAAATTTGAATCACACCAAATATGAAGGCAAAACTCCAGCATACCTAAGCATAAGCTCGACAAATGGCTACATTTGTTTGTAATAAGGAATGGAGTGATATTACAACTGTAATTATAAGAATTTTCCAAAATAAGATTAGAGAAATTTATATTACGATTATAGTTAGAAGAGATAAACTATATTATACATAATAAAATCCGAGTGGACCTTTATTGTTTGTCCAACGCGGGTGGGGTCGAGGTAGGTAAGTGATCGGGAAGATAGGGGAGACATGACACATCCACCCTCCTCCCGGAAACCTGTTTGTCCTACCTTGTTGCAGGCAAGGTAATTAGGTGATTCGTTAAGTAATGTACTGGAACCTTTTACCTCCGTTGGCATACCGGATGTTTCACCTATTATGTCCTCGATGAGATTGGATCGAAGGCAATAATTCGTGTGATCAACGATATTGCCCTTAATTCTTCTCCCTGATCTTGTTTCATGCGTGTGTACCTTCGACTGAGTGGACATGATAGAGAGAGAGAGAGAGAGAGAGAGAGAGAGAGAGAATGTGTTTGTGTTAGATGAAAAGATTTCTAGCTGCCGCTTTATTCCTTAGCGTCGTAGAAATTCAAATCATGTCAACGTTTGAACCAACACGAAGAGAATTCCGACCTCTATTCTTCTCGAGACGACGTCTTTCCAGATGAAAAATTCTGGTCCATCTCGTGAAGGGATCAACTTGGAATTTCCGCAGCTGTTTGATGCCTTTCGTCCCTCGGAAGGAGAGAAGGAGAAAAGATGAAGAGATGTCAATCCGTGAAGACTATTGGTCTTTTATCTTTCCAGTTTCTGCTTTATTTTGTTTTAATGTAGTTTTATGACTTACCTGATATCTCTGTATAATATATTTTCTTTATTTCTGAACTATTCTTGTATATTCCGAACTTTACTTTCAAAAGAAACATTCTAATTCGCATTTTTTTCCAGTTTCTTTCTTCGTTGACCTATTTCTTTCTTTCGTTTCTTTATCAGGACTCGAAGCCCTAATGCTCTTTGGTTTCGAGTCTTTGCTTTCATCATCTTACTCATCTTACTTTTTAAAGCCTGAATTCCAACACGTCTCTAGCCTCCTCACCACACCATTCTCTCTCTCTCTCTCTCTCTCTCTCTCTCTCTCTCTCTCTCTCTCTCTCTCTCATAATAAATTCAGAGCTATGTAGCTCCCTCGATACTGTCATATTTCTCATTGGCATTAACTAACTATACTTAATGTTAGAGATATTTTACATATTTATGTTCACACGATGGGGAGAAACTTCATGAATTCATTATCACATTGTTGATATAATAACTGAAACCCTGTGAATTCTTCGCATGTATTGATTTAATATGCTAGAGTTGGAAACGGGGCACCTCATTTCGCATGTGGAATTCATGTGTTTTCTTCTTCGTCTTCTTCTTCTTATTTGTTTCTTTGTTGTTTTTTTTTTTTTTTTTTTTTTTTTTTTTTTTTATCACAGTCATCTAATTCATGTAGGTGGTTTCTATAGAGTTGGGTTCCGGGTTGAACCCTGTCTCCTTAGGAGTCCATCAATTTTCTCACTATGTGCGCTTTATCTAGTAGTACACTCTTCTGAATGAGTCCTGGAGCACCTTCGGCAACTAGTTTTTCCAGGTTCCTTTTCAGAGATCTTGAATTGTGTCCAGTGTTCCTATGATTATGGGTACAACTTCCACTGGCATATCCTGTACCCTTTTTATTTCTATTTTAAGGTCTGAATACTTATCAATTGTTTTTCTTCTCTTCTCTCTTTCTCTCTTCATTATTATTATTATTATTATTATTATATTATTATTATTATTATTATTATTATTATTATTATTATTATCTGGTGTCTATCTGATACCTAGGTCTAGCCTAAAAGATGGCCATATGAACAGTTCTCAATAATTGTAATTTGCAAAACCTGCAATAAATATCACAAAAATATAGGTCAAGTACTGACATTTCAGTTATAGTTCTATTCGGAAGTGGCTCCTAAACAATAACAAGACAGCTGTCTCTGTCACACTTTAAACCTCTGAGTCAACGTTGAACCTAAGTGTAAGCTATTACCGCCGCCATCTTAGTTAAATGGTGAATGTCTCTGAAAAAGTGAGCCTTCATGCATGATAATCACAATATTCCTGTCTGAACTGTAACGAGGCATATATAACATTTCATCTCCTTCATATATCGAAGCGACATTTGCTGCGAAAAGGATTTCTTTAATGAGTTTTTAGTCAATCACAGTAATTGCGTTGGTTGTAACGGATGTTTTATTTTTTTATTCAGTTTCATCCTCAGTAAATTATCCTCGCATTTTGACAAGATGTTGTTCAGGGGACAGCTACTAAATATCTGGAGGAAAAATCAAACTTATATAATTTATGTTTTTCGATTTTCACTCCACTCTGTGTATGTCACAGTTCGTCCAAGCTGTGTCATTATTTGGGATTTTTTTTTTTACCCTCCCTAAAAAAACATTCTGATGGTAGATATAACAATATAATTTTTGGTGCAAAGAATTCTAATGATTTTTATATAAAAAAGAAATCTGACTAGCTAATGGTATCTCTTCCTACGAGATCAAATGTTTATTGGAATGTAATCAAGTGAAGCTGATCCAGTTTTCCGAGAGACTTTGTGAGATTAAAACTGCACTATATTACTCCAATTGCTGCAGCTTATTTACTGATTTTGTCATACCACGTCTTACTGAATAAAAGCAAACACCTCTCAGGGGCAAAAATGAAGCAGCAACAAGAGAGAGCAAAGAAGAAAAGAACTTAGGGAGATAAAAAATAACAACAAAACTGGTATCCATTGTTCTCATTTGCAATTCCGTCGAAGTTTACGGCTGCTGTGCTGCCAGATCCGTCGACTTCCCCAATTCCCTCCCCCATCCCAACCGCCCAACATCCATTATCAATCTTTACTGCTAATACTGGTTCGGAGGAAGTGAAATTGAAAGTATTACTATTATTTCTAGAATAGGGCTCACCGACATGATTTCCTGTCAGAAAAGAATTTATAATATTGACTTTATTCCAGATAATTTTGCACCTGTAATGGAAATGGAAATGGTATCGTGAAGACGAAATGAAACATCTCCCCCAAGATTACGGGAATAAATCAGCAAGAAACAAATAAAATAGTATTTATGTCTTACATTTATTTTCCTAACTGAAGAGGTTAACATGACTATGCTGGGTGTTACGAACCCCGAGAGGCCCGCTCCAAGTTCGACATGAAAATAAACAAAACGAATTCAACACCAACAGTTGAAACTGGGGATACGAATATAGGAAGATACACAAACACAACAAAGGTTTATTTACAAGCTTACTAACAAAGATAAATGCCGAACGGTATTTCCTATTTACATAAAAAGGGTTAATATGACTATGCTGGGGGTTACGAACCCCGAGAAGCCCGCTCCAAGTTCGACATGAAAATAAACAAAAAGAATTCAACACCAACAGTTGAAACTGGGGATATGAATATAGAAAGATATACAAACGCAACAAAGGTTTATTTACAAGCTCACTAACAAAGATAAATTCAGAACGGTATCTCCTATTTAAAAAGGGTAAAATATTACACTGCATGAAATTTGGGAACAGTGACCTAATGTTGATACTTGCTGGGAAGTTTTGCGCGGTCGGAGATCTATGCTCGAAGCGGTGACTTCACAAAAGGAGAACTGTAACTTCTGACGTCTACTTGACTCCGTATTGCAGAAAACAATGTCTACTCTTGATACTTGAAGGACAGGAACTCCTCAAAACCTCTCGTAGAACGTTTCTTCTCTGAAGTCTTGCTCTATGTCGAAATGCCTCGGTCGTCCACTCCCTGATTGGACGACTTGACCAGAATCCGACCAAATTCTCGAGCACCTTTTCCTCTCTGATCCTTCGTCTGTTCCTTCTTCTTTTATCTCTCTCTGATGATCTCTGCTGCTGATCTCTCACTGATAATCTGATCTGTGACTCTTACTGATGATCTCTCTTCTCCTACTTCATCAGTCGTATTTATAAGGCATTCTGGGGGCGGGGCTTACCAGCGAATGTCACAGACTCCCGAGACGACGGGAACAATTTAGGAGAATCTAGACGAAGTATTGCATCAGAAATTGCAGCATTCCTCACGTCATGTCAGCGCCTGTAGCATTCCCCAACACGCCCGACGATTCCAGAAAAATCATGAGGACAGGCGCCTCCAATACATGCATGAATGCCTCCATGCTGCAGAACTTCTTGAAGAAGATGCATTTTCATTTCCTTTAGTTTATCTTTCGTCGCTATGAAGCGCTTGCCATGACACGCCCCCCCAAAAAAGAAAAAAAATTAAATCAACTGATTTTATTTTTTTCTAAAGAGAAACAAGAATTAAACATCAGGGGAACAATTCTGCATAAAGCTTCAATACTTCTCCATTCACTCAACCACTCCTGCCAAAACAGAAAATGCTCATTAGGCTACTCATTCTGGAAAGATCTCCAGAGGCTATTAGCTATCACATTATCCTTTCCTCTTTTTCGTTTTCTGAACTCTAATTAAAACTTTGAAATGCTAAAACACCTCTTGCGTTTTCTCAAAACTAATTTCTCTCAGTAACACCGTTACAAAGCAAGTTTACATTCATTGACTTTGCTCTACTCTTACCCATATTAATTCTATAATGTATATTTCCCCTCTCCTTTAACAGTGAAAAAGGACCTTCAAACTTATAAGGTAAAGCGGAACCTTCTTTCTGGACTAGTACTAAAACTTTATCTCTTACACACAAACTTCTCTTTTTTGCTCTAAGATCATGTTTCCGTTTAGTTTCCCCTTGACTTCCTCTTGCATTTCCGTTCTCCTCCGCTAGTAGCCAAACATATCTTAAATTGTTTTTATGTTACTCTAGATTAGTTGTGCAATCTTCTCTACCCTTACTTCTAGGCAAAGGTCCGACCATATCGATAAATACATTCTCAAAAGATTCGCCTACTGAAGGAATATTACACAACAGAACTCTGGGAATTACTTGATTCAGTTTCCCGGCAATTTGGCATTCATGACAGCTTAAAGCATACCTCTTTACGTCATTCTTCAATTTAGGCCAAAAGTACGCCCTACTAATACCTGAAAGTTTTATTTACTCCTAAATGTCCTTGCTCATCATGTGCTAACTTCAAAACTAGCTCATGAATCATCCTAGGAACCACTAATTGTTCGGTGATTTCCCCTTTACTACCTGACTTAGGGCGAACATAACCACACAAAACTTTGTCCTTTAAACAAAAAGTTTCCTTACACACATCATCGAGATAATCATCCAGCTCACACTCAAAAATTCGGGTTAGTGTCTCATCCTCTCTCTACAACTTGACTAGCTCATCCTTATCTAAAAGGTTAGTAGTGCCTAATTCATCACTGTAACTAGTAATAGATACTGGTACATTTACTATGTTACTCTCGACACCTACACCTTCCCCTTGGCTATCACTGTCAACATCGATAGAGTCCGGTCTCTCAGCCACACTCATGCCAAGATCAACCTCGCCACCTCTATCACACTCGTTCGAATCCACGAACTCACTCTCGGTTGAATCCACGGACAAATTATGACCGTAGTCTATGTCTGTATCTAAACCCGACCTAGTTACTACCATTTCAGGCACTGGAATCTCACTCACAACAGTATTCACATTCTTGGATAAAGCTAAGTCATTACCGACAATAATGTCAATGCCATCAACGGGCAAACTGTCAACAACTGCAAGTTTCACTTCTCCTGACACTACCTGACTTTCTAAGTTCAACTTCAACAAAGGACAAAGAACACAAGTGTTAGGAAATCCACCTAACATGACTTTTTCTTCCATGTTGATTTCTGCCCTGTTCGGCACACACTCTTCTCTTATCAGTGATACAGCGGCCCCTGTGTCTCGAAGCAAGACTACTTCCCTTGAAAATACTCCTCCAAGAGAGGAAACAACACCTTCTGACAGAAATTCACCAAAAAATTTCCTAGTTTCTCTCATCACATCATTCCTACTTGACGAAAGGTTAACTAGAGACACTGGTTTCTTAATGTCCTTCCTTTCTACTGCACAATTTCTCGCTAAATGCCCTTTCCCATTACATTGGAAACAAGTTAATTCTGAGCCACTAGATGCCACTTTACTCTTACAAACCTTAGACGTATGATCAGGTTTTCCACATGTATAACAGGAATAGTCAATTTTACTCACATCGCTATTACTAGAACTGAAACCTATACTGTTTTGTACTCTACCAGATGAAGAATCATTTCGTTTCTTACTAACACTCAAATTATGAGTTAGACTATATTCGTCAGCTAACCTAGTTGCTCCTGCAAAAGATACTTATATGTGAAGCTTAATCTCAGGGGATACGTTATCTTTGAAGTTTTCTAACAACACTAAGTTCTTCAAACCATCAAAATCCTCAACTTTAGCAGAAGTTAACCAATCAAAAAACAGCCTTTCTAACTTCTTACTGTATTCTACATACGTAATATTTTCATCCTTACTCAAATTCCTAAATTTCTTACGGTACGCCTCTGGTACTAACCTATACGCGCTAAGAACAGTTTCTTTCACAATATCATAATTATCACATTCCTATTTAGACATGGAACTATACACAGTAAGTGCCCTACCACTCAAAACTGACTGTAAATATAAAGTCCACATTTCTTTAGGAGAACCTACTCTTTCCATTAACTTCTCAAAACACATGAAATATTTCGTTACATCTTCCTCATCAAACTTTGGTACTAATTTAAGCACTTCACTCATACCTAACCTTTCAGCTTCTTTTTTGTTCTTGCCTGTCCGACTGTTACGAGTGCTTTCCCTTAACCGAGCAATTTCCAACTCGTGCATACGTTCTTTCTCTCTTTCTTGTTGCTGCATTTCTCTCTCAGCTGCTCTTTCCTCTCTCTCAGCTGCTCTCTCCTCTCTCTCAGCCGCTCTATCATCTCTCTCATACTTTTCTCTTTCTTTCCTTTCAACATACTCACGGAGATCATTCCCCTCTAGACCTAGAAGCTTACCTGACTCAATAAACTCTTTCACCATCTCACTCATTCTGGTTCTTTCTATATTCTCCCTTTTTCAAACTGTTACAGTGATGAATATTCTAAGCAAGGTCGCCACAATGTTACGAACCACGAGAGGCCTGCTCCAAGTTCGATATGAAAATAAACAAAAATAATTCAACACCAACAGTTGAAACTGGGGATACGAATATAGAAAGATACACAAACACAACAAAGGTTTATTTACAAGCTTACTAACAAAGATAAATGCAGAATGGTATCTCCTATTTACATAAAAAAAGGAAAATCTTACACTGAATGAACTGGGGGAACAGTGACCTAATGTTAATACTTGCTGGCAAGTTTTTTCTACATTCAATTTTCGCATTTAGACTACTATAACCACCTAAGGTCTCAGTTGAAATTTAAGTTATATGATCTGTTATAACTCTCAATGTTTTTTTTTCTCACCAATATCACTACTGTTATTACCAGGATTATGATCACTAGCTATTATCTAACTCAGCTATTGTGTGGATAAGTGCCGTTTATTAATTTTATTATCACGTTGTCTCATGCATCTAGATTGTGTATGTTACTGTCTGTATTTTGTATATTCCATGTATATGGCCCTGAGCTGAAATAAAGGATATTACTGTTATTATTATTTTTTTTTTTTTTTGTCTATCACAGTCCTTATATTCGACTGGGTGGTATTTAAGAGTCCATCACTTTTCTTACTATATGTGCCGTTTCTAGGATCACACTCTTCTGCATGAGGCCCGGAGCTACTTCAGCCTCTAGTCTTTCTAGATTCCTTTTCAGGGAGCTTGGGATCGTGCCTAATGTTCCTATGATTATGGGTATGATTTCCACTGGCATATCCCATATCCTTCTTATTTCTATTTTCAGGTCTTGATACTTATCCATTTTTTCCTTCTCTTTCTCTTCAGCTCTGGTGTCCCATGGTATTGCGACATCAATGAGTGATACTTTCTTCTTGATTTTGTCA
The DNA here is from genome assembly GCF_015104395.2 of Macrobrachium nipponense. Taxonomy (NCBI): domain Eukaryota; kingdom Metazoa; phylum Arthropoda; class Malacostraca; order Decapoda; family Palaemonidae; genus Macrobrachium; species Macrobrachium nipponense. Next base: position 64,347,695 of record NC_061092.1, read on the forward strand.
ATCAACGTCACGTCTGGTCTAATTGCACGCATCACCCTATCTGTTCTGATACCATAGTCCCAGAGGATCTTTGCCTGATAGTTTTCTATCACTCCCTCAGGTAGGTGCTCGTACCACTTATTACTACAAGGTAGCTTATGTTTCTTGCACAGGCTTCAGTGGAGGGCTTTTTCCACTGAATCATGCCTCTTTTTGTACTGTTTCTATGCAAGTGCCGGACATTTGCTTGCTATGTGATTTATGGTTTCATTTTTCATATTGCACTTCCTATATATGGGAGAGATGTTATTTCCATCTATCGTTCTTTGTACATATCTGGTTCTTAGGGCCTGATCTTGTGCCGCTGTTATCATTCCTTCAGTTTCCTTCTTTAGCTCTCCCCTCTGTAGCCATTGCCACATGTCATCGCTGGCTAGTTCTTTAGTCTGTCTCATGAGTTGATCGTGCATTGGTTTGTTGTGCCAGTCCTCTGTTCTGTTTGTCATTCTCCTGTCTCTGATATTTCTGGGTCTTCTTCTATTTTTATCAGTCCTTCTTCCCATGCACTCTTGAGCCACTCGTCTTCATTGGTTTTCAGATATTGCCCCAGTGCTCAGTTCTCGATGTTGACACAGACTCTATACCAAGTAGTTATCTCCTTTCTTTTTATGGTATGTATAGTCTGTCCATGTTTGCTCTTGGGTGTAGCGCTTTGTGTATTGTCATATGCTTCCTGATTTTCTGGTGTATGCTGTGGAGTTCTACCTTCGTCCATTCCACTATTCCTGCGCTGTATCTGATTACTGGCACTGCCCATGTGTTTATGGCTTTTATCATATTTCCGGCGTTGAGTTTTGACTTGCGTATCGCCTTGAGTCTCTGGATATATTCTTTCCTGATCGTGTCGTTCATCTCTTGGTGTATTATATCCCATCCTTCCATTATTCACAGGTATTTGTATCCAGTCTCATCTATGTGTTTGATGTTGTTGCTCCCATCTGGTTGCTTTATCCCTTTAGTCCTTGTTACTTTGCCCTTTAGTATGTTGACTAGGCACATTTTTCTATTCCAGACTCCATCCTGATGTCCCCAGATACAATCCTTACAGTCTGAATTAGGGTATCTATTTTCTTTATGCTCTTACCATACAGCTTGATGTCGTCCATGAACATCAGATGGTTGATTCAGTTGCCTCTTTTCTTGAGTTGGTACCCAGCATCCATCTTCTGCAGTACTTTTGGTATGGGAATCATGGCTACTATGAAGTAATTATTATTATTATTATTATTTATTATTATTTTTTTTTTTGCTCTATCACAGTCCTCCAATTCGACTGGGTGGTATTTATAGTGTGGGGTTCCGGGTTGACCATCCTGCCTCCTTAGGAGTCCATCACTTTTCTTACTATGTGCACCGTTTCTTAGGATCACACTCTTTCTGCCATGAGTCCTGGAGCTACTTCAGCCTACTAGTTTTTCTAGATTCCTTTTCAGGGATCTTGGGATCGTGCCTAGTGCTCCTATGATTATGGGTACGATTTCCACTGGCATATCCCATATCCTTCTTATTCTATTTTCAGATCTTGATACTTATCCATTTTTTCCCTCTCTTCTCTTCAACTCTGGTGTCCCATAGTATTGCAACCTCAATGAGTGATACTTTCTTCTTGACTTTATCAAATCAACGTCACGTCTGGTCTATTTGCATGTATCACCATCCGTCCTGATACCATATTCCCAGAGGATCTTTGCCATATCGTTTTCTATCACTCCCTCAGGTTTGGTGCTTGTACCACTTTATTCTGCAAGGTAGCTGATGTTTCTTGCACAGGCTCCAGTGGAGGGCTTTTGCCACTGAATATTGCCTCTTTTTGTACTGGTTCTGTGCATGTGCCGGGCAATCGCTTGCTATGTGGTTTATGGTTTCATTTTTCGTATTCCGTCTATCGTTCTTTGAACATATCTGATTCTTAGGGCCTGATCTTGTGCTGCTGTTATCATTCCTTCAGTTTCCTTCTTTAGCTCTCCCCTCTGTAGCCATTGCCATGTGTCATCTCTTGGCTAGTTCTTTAGTCTGTCTCATGTATTGTCTGTGCCTTGGTTTGTTGTGCAGTCCTCTGTTCTGTTTGTCATTCTCCTGTATTTGTATATTTCTGGGTCTTCGTCTACTTTTAATTAGTCCCTTCTTGCCATTGCACCTCTTTAGCCACTCGTCTTCACTGGTTTTCAGATATTGCCGTTCTCGATGTTGATGCAGTCCTCTATACTTAGTAGTCCTCTCCCTCCTTCCTTTCGTGTTATGTATAGTCTGTCCGTATTTGCTCTTGGGTGTAGTGCTTTGTGTATTGTCATATGTTTCCTGGTTTTCTGATCTAAGCTGTTGAGTTCTAACTTCGTCCATTCCACTATTCCTGCGCCTGTATCTGATTACTGGCATTGCCCATGTGTTTATGGCTTTTATCATATTTCCGGCATTGAGTTTTGACTTGAGTATCGCCTTGAGTCTTTCTGCATATATTCTTTCCTGATCGTTGTCCTTCATCTCTTGGTGTTTTATATCCCCATCCTTCCATTATTCCCAGGCATTTGTATCCTGTCTCATCTATGTGTTTGATGTTGCTCCATCTGGTAGCTTTATCCCTTCAGTTTTCGTTACTTAGCCTTTTTGTATGTTGACTAAGGCGCATTTTTCTATTCCAAAACTCCATCCTGATGTCCCCAGATACAATCCTTACAGTCTGGATTAGGGTATCTATTTCCTTGATGCTCTTACCATACAGCTTGATGTCGTCCATGAACATCAGATTGTGATTCTGTTGCCTCTTTTTCTTGAGTTGGTACCCAGCATACATCTTCTGTAGTACTTTTGTCATGGGAATCATGGCTACTACGAAGAGTAGTGGGGACAGTGAGTGTCCTTGGAAGATCCCTCTCTGATATTAACCTCTGCTAGTCTTATTTCCAGAGCTTATAAGTATTGTATTCCAGTTGCGCATTATATTTTTGAGGAAGCTGATGGTGTTTTCCCTGCCCCATATATTTTCAGGCATTCTATTAGCCAGTGTGTGGTATCATGTCGAAGGCTTTCTTATAGTCTATCCATGCCATGCTTAGGTTTGTTTTCCTTCTCCTACTGTTCTTCATTACCATTTTGTCTATCAGGAGCTGTCTTTTGTTTTGCCCCTACACTTCCTTCTGCAGCCTTTCTGTTGGTGGGTGAGGTGTACGTCTCCTCTAGGTAATTGTATAAGCCTTTCACTGAAGATACCTGTTAGTAACTTCCACATATTTGGTATTGCAGGTGATAGACCTGTAGTTACTGGCTATATTTCCCTTACTCTTGTCTTTTTGTACTAAGGATGTTCTTCCTGTGGTCATCCATTTGGGTGCATGGTGATTTGAGATACAATGCTGGAGTTGTTCTGCTATTCGTGGGTGTAGGGCCTTGATGTTTTGAGCCAGTATCCATGGATTTCATCGGACCTGGGGCTTTCCAGTTTGGCATTTTCTTTAGTTGGTGTCTGACTGTGTCTGTCGTGATCTCTGTGAATCTTTGTTTTATTCTCCCTGTTTCTTCTTCCTTGACTTCCTGGAGCCATGTTGCATGTTTGTTGTGTGATACCGGATTGCTCTATATGTTTTCCCAGTCTCTTACTTGGTTCGGCTTCAGGAATTTCTGGGCGGTTGGTCTTCCCCTCTTAGTTGGTCTGTATAGTCTTTTCTGGTTGGTTCCGAATATGTTTGTTCTGTTGGTATCCCTTATTCCTGTTCATGTACCGTTGGATCTTATGTGCTTTGGCCTTAAGCCTCTGTTTTTACATCTTCTATTGTGTTGTTTAGTCCCATCTCTTGTACTTTGTATTTCTCGTTGAGTTCCTCCCTTGTTTTCTTGCTTCTTAGCCTTTTTTCTGTCATCTCTTTTCCAGGCGCCTTTTCAGAGGAGGTTGTTGTTTTGGTTTCTGTTGGGTTGGTTGTGCTGGTGGTGTTGGTGTTCGAATCCCCATCAGTTCTGCTACTAATCTTGCTCCTGCATATACCAAGTTATTTGTTTCTGTGATACTGGTGGTGTGTATTATGGCCATTATTTCATTGACCTGTTGGTATCCCTTATTCCTGTTCATGTACCGTTGGATCTTATGTGCTTTGGCCTTAATTTCTTTGTGTTGTAGGCATTCATGGAAGGGATCTTTGTTCTCTCTGTATCTGGCTTCATCCATTGTCTAATCTTTTCTACCCATTCCGTCCTCTCTGTTACTTTGTCGGCGTTTCTTTGTGTGTTGTTGTTCAATACCTCATCATGCCTGTCGTCTTCTGTGGCATCGTCTCTCAGTTCGTCTTCGTGTAATTCGTTGTCGTGTGACATTTCCCTTTCCAGTTCTTCTCTTTCTGTTGGGGAGAGCCAGTTCTCTTTCTTTATGTTCCTTACTTGGTCTGCCATCCTCTGCTCTGTTTTGTTTATTATTATTATTATTATTATTATTATTATTATTATTATTATTATTATTATTATTATTATTATTATTATTATTATATTTTTTATTTATTTATTTTTTTTTTTTTTGCTCTATCACAGTCCTCCAATTCGACTGGGTGGTATTTATAGTGTTGGGTTCCGGTTGCATCCTGCCTCCTTAGGAGTCCATCACTCTTCTTACTATGTGTGCCGTTTCTAAGGATCACACTCTTCTGCATGAGGCCGGAGCTACTTCAGCCTCTAGTTTTTCTAGATTCCTTTTCAAGGATCTTGGGATCGTGCCTAGTGCTCCTATGATTATGGGTATGATTTCCACTGGCATATCCCATATCCTTTCTTATTTCTATTTTCAGATCTTGATACTTATCCATTTTTCCCTCTCTTTCTCTTCAACTCTGGTGTCCCATGGTATTGCAACATCAATGAGTGATACTTTCTTCTTGACTTTGTCAATCAACGTCACGTCTGGTCTGTTTGCACGTATCACTCTATCCGTCCTGATATCATAGTCCCAGAAGATCTTTGCCCTGATCGTTTTCTATCACTCCTAATGTTTTTGGTGCCTCGTACCACTTATTACTTGGCAAGGTAGCTGATGTTTCTTGCACAGGCTCCAGTGGAGGGGCTTTTGCCACGAATCATGCCTCTTTTTGTACAGGTTCTGTGCAAGTGCTGGCCATTCGCTTGCTATGTGGTTTAGGATTTCATTTTTTGTATTGCACTTCCTACATATGGGAGAGATGTTATTTCCATCTATCGTTCTTTGAACATATCTGGTTCTTAGGGCCTGATCTTGTGCCGCTGTTATCATTCCTTCAGTTTCCTTCTTTAGCTCTCCCCTCTGTAGCCATTGCCATGTGTCATCTCTGGCTAGTTCTTTAGTCTGTCTCATGTATTGTCCATGCATTGGTTTGTTGTGCCAGTCCTCTGTTCTGTCTGTAATTCTCCTGTCTCTGTATATTTGTGGGTCTTCGTCTACTTTTATTAGTCCTTCTTCCCATGCACTCTTTAGCCACTCGTCTTCACTGGTTTTCAGATGTTGCCCCAATGCTCTGTTCTTGGTGTTGACGCAGTCCTATATACTTAGTAGTCCTCTCCCTCCTTCCTTCCTTCCGTGTTATGTATAGTCTGTCCATATTTGCTCTTGGGTGTAGTGCTTTGTGTATTGTCATATGTTTCCTGGTTTTCTGATCTATGCTGCGGAGTTCTGCCTTCGTCCATTCCACTATTCCTGCGCTGTATCTGATTACTGGCACTGCCCATGTGTTTATGGCTTTTATCATATTTCGGCATTGAGTTTTGACTTGAGTATCGCCTTGAGTCTCTGCATATATTCTTTCCTGATCGTGTCCTTCATCTCTTGGTGTTTTATATCCTCCTTCCATTATTACCAGGTATTTGTATCCTGTCTCATCTATGTGTTTGATGTTGCTCCCATCTGGTAGCTTTTTTATCCCTTCAGTTCTCGTTACTTTGCCTTTTTGTATGTTGACTAAGGCGCATTTTTCTATTCCAAACTCCATCCTGATGTCCCCAGATACAATCCTTACAGTCTGGATTAGGGTATCTATTTCCTTGATGCTCTTACCATACAGCTTGATGTCGTTCCATGAACCATCAGATGGTTGATTCTGTTGCCTCTTTTCTTGAGTTGGTACCCGGCATCTATCTTCTGTAGTACTTTTGTCATGGGAATCATGGCTACTACAAAGAGTAGTGGGGACAGTGAGTCGCCCTGGAAGATCCCTCTCCTGATATTAACCTCTGCTAGTCTTATTCCAGAGCTTGTAAGTATTGTATTCCCAGTTGCGCATTGTATTTTTTGAGGAAGCTGCATGGTGTTTCCTCTGCCCATATATTTTCAGGCATTCTATTAGCCATGTGTGTGGTATCATGTCGAAGGCTTTCTTATAGTCTATCCATGCCATGCTTAGGTTTGTTTTCCTTCTCCTACTGTTCTTCATTACCATTTTGTCTATCAGGAGCTGGTCTTTTGTGCACCCCTACACTTCCTTCTGCAGCCTTTCTGTTGGTGAAGGATGGTGTTTGTCTCCTCTAAGTAATTGTATACCCTTTCACTGATGATACCTGTTAGAACTTCCACATTATTGGTAGGCAGGTGATAGGCCTGTAGTTACTGGCTATATTTCCCTTACTCTTGTCTTTTGTTCTACTAAGGATGTTCTTCCTGTGGTCATCCATTTGGGTGCATGGTGATTTGAGAGACAATGCTGGAGTTGTTCTGCTATTCGTGGGTGTAGGGCCTTGAAGTTTTTGAGCCAGTATCCATGGACTTCATCGGGACTGGGGCTTTCCAGTTTGGCATTTTCTTAGCTGGTGTCTGCTTGGTTCGGCTTCAGGAATTTCTGGGTGGTTGTCTTCCCCTCTTAGTGGCTGTATAGTCTTTTTTGGTTGGTTCTGAATAGTTTGTTCTGTTGGTATCCCTTATTCCGGTTCATGTACCGTTGGATCATATGTGCTTTGGCCTTAAGCCTCTGTTTTACATCTTCTATTGTTGTTGTTTAGTACCATCTCTTGTACTTTGTATTTCTCGTTGAGTTCCTCTCTTGTTTTCTTGCTTCTTAGCCTTTTTTCTGCCATTTCTTTCAGTTGACTCAAGAGGTTGCTGTTTTGGTTTCTGTTGGGTTGGTTGTGCTGGTGGTGTTGGTGTTCGAATCCCCATCAGTTCTGCTACTAATCTTGCTCCTGCATATACCAAGTATTTGTTTTCTGTGATACTGGTGGTGTGTATTATGCCCATTATTTCATTGACCTCACTTGTTTTCTCCCTTAATTTCTTGGTGTTGTAGGCTTTCATGGAGGGGATCTTTGTTCTCTCTGTATCTGGCTCCATCCATTGTCTAATCTTTTCTACCCTTTCCGTCCTCTCTGTTACTTCGTCGGTGTTTCTTCGTGTGTCATTGTTTGATACCTCATCCTCCCTGTCGTCTTCTGTGGCATCGTCTCTCAGTTCGTCTTCGTGTAATTCGTTGTCGTGTGACATTTCCCTTTCCAGTTCTTCTCTTTCTGTTGGGGAGAGCCAGTTGTTTTTCTTTATGTTCCTTACTTGGTCTGCCAGCCTCTGCTCTGTTTGGGGGGTGTTTTTATTCCTCTCATTCCAGATGTTGGCCAAATAACTTCTTCTATATCCTCTCTCCGTCGGGTTGCTTCTGATGTAGCATCTCCATATTTCCTTATTTTCTTCTCTTGTCCATTTCTTCCTTTTTGCTTCTGTAGCTCCAATCATAGGCTGTTGATTCCTGTCGTTGTGGTGATCAGTTGCTGGATGACGACCTCCAAGTACTTGACCGTCTTCCCCTTCAATTGGGTTGAATACCTGGTTGCCGGACGAAGCTCCTCTGTTGCCAGAGGTTCCATTTACGTCGTTGTCGTTTATTCCTTCATTTCTTTCCATCATTGCTGAGTTTTGCTATTTAACCCATAGCTGGACCCTACCCCATCAGGGATAGGTACTCATTTACAGCTGAGTAGACTGAGGAAGTTATGGTAAAGATCCTTTCCCAAGGAATCAACGCCGAGGAGAGCGGTCACCCATCCAACTACTGACCAGGCCCAATGTTGCTTAACTTGACTTAAGTCCATTGACGACCTAACCCACTCCTCCACGGCGCCACATATTATTATTATTATTATTATTATTATTATTATTATTATTATTATTATTATTATTATTATTATTATTATTATTATTTAACGGAATGAGGACACTTTCAATCAATCTTCTGATGAATATTGACAATTTTTAACATTTATTTTATGATCCCTTTCCCAGGAGTGTCGAGCTATAATCTATGATAATGCCTCAATTCACATGCTGAAATGTGTTCATTTTTTGCGCTTATCAATCCAAGCAATCAATTGCATAAACACGAACATCATTGGACAATTATACAGGGTTGTTTTTTTATGATTTTTCTCCCAACTGTGTTAGGTTACTGGTATACAATATTTATTGTTTTTGCGAAATATCTTTATGTGTCTTGGTTGAAAGGGAGTGAGAGTGATTTCTGCAATAACGGCTGTTCAGTTCTTTCCCTTGGCACAGTGGGCCAGAACAGTAATTTTTTGGACAAAATAATTTTTTGCGTTCACGTCCAAGTATTATTATCATATTCTTTTATAAACGTTTAGATTATTGCATTTACAAAGATATTTAAAAAAATATGAGTGGCATGTTTAACCATTGTTTGTGTACTAGACTTTAAAGATTTACAATGTAATTAATTTCAATGAACGTGAAGAATACCATTTTGGTTATACTATTGTACTATAGCAATATGAATACAGAAATTAGAGCGTTTAGTTCATTTTAAAAAAATCTAAAATAACAAGGAACTTTAACTCGTATTAAGACTACATGATGCAAACCAAAGAGTATTTTGGACTATTCAATTTTTGCTTTCTTCAGGTAGTTCAGTTTTTACAGTTCTGTCTACTTTTCTTAGAGAACTTATCAAGGGATCAGATGAACAGAGTAATCTTATCATTAAATCTTCATTTGTCTTCATTCGTGATGTTTTCACTGGGAAAGATTCCCTAAACTTCTTGAATTCTTTTTTCTTTGCTTCTTCTGCCTCCTCAGATAATATGCCAATTGGTAGATTGAAGTTGCGTATCGCTGAAGCACCATGAATTAATGAGCGATGCAAGCTTTGGGGGATGTAGTACCAGCTATAGATTTGTACATAACATTTGACAGTGTCCACGCAAAACCGTTCAAGTTTATATGCATTGATATCAAATCCAGATGACAATGTAGATAAAATCACATAAAATTCATAAACAAAGGACTGATCGAGGCCAGTAATTTCATATGCAATTTCTACATTCTTGAAAAACCTGCGAGCAGCATTTCCATCATTAATTGCACCAAAACCTGCTTCATCACGTAACTTTTTTTGAACGTGTAGATAAGCCGTGTTTCAATGCCTCTTGACTTAAAGGGTGGGTTTTCAGTGCTTCGACCACATACAGAACAACACTGCATCGAATTTTTAACTGTTGATAGTTCTGTTGCCACTTTTCCATCAATCATGTTTAACTTACGTTGTGGTGCAGTAATAAATCATCTGATGTTTCAGTAGGTCGTAAGTTTGAAATACAGTTCTGTATAAACTGTTCTTCATCAACTAACACTTGTCTGGTTTCTTTCGAAAACTTAAATCTAATTGGTCGACAGAAGAGTGGTGATGATGGTTTTATTTTTCCTGTAACAACCTTGCTTTCAGGTTTCAGTAAAGTTACATTTAGCTCAAGAGGTACCATACTTGTTATAAATAGACTATTTTCTGCCGCAAGATTTCTTTTAACATTAGCCGAGAGGTTTTGCTTGTAAATACTTTGTCCGGATGTTCCATCAAAACCAACTTTACAGTCCAGGTATAACATATTAACTGCTAAGTTTTCAAGCTTTTCAAATTCGGCGATTTTCATAATTTCTTTTAACTGTGTGGTCATATCAAAGCCTGGAAATCTGTTTTTGCGTTACAATCTGAAATTCTTCATTCAGAAGCAGGTGTTGGCAAGCACGCTTCTTTTGCTTCCCGGATTAAATTATAGGCTGGATAAAGTTTGTTATTTCTTTCAGTAGCTCCAGGCCTTAGGAGTTGATAACATCTCTTACTTAGTGAACAATCAAATATTACCCGAGCCAATGCTTCTTCGAGAGAGTATTCATTTTTGTTACCAAAAGTTGTTTTCAATGATCTATTTGAAGCTGTTCAGCTAAATTTTTGTACCCTCTTGTTTTTTAAATCTTAGATGTAGCATAAAACATTCTTCTCGGCGAAGTAAGAAGTAGCTGTTCTGATTTACGCTTCTTTGTTTTTTCCCTGGAAATCTCAAAGGTCTTAGTAGGACGACCGGACCTGCATGAACACTTTCTTTCTGCTCATATAGGATGTTATTTAACCAATCAGTATATGTATTTGTAAATTTAATCTTGCTCCTTTGTACAGTTACCCATTCAGGTTTAGAGTATTTGAGAAAAGTAACAGATATTAACCCCGAAATTTCACTGTCCTTTGTTACACTGAAAACAACGTCTTTCAATAGCATTTTGGCATCTTGGCCATTAATATTTGTTATATTTTTACTTTTCATGCTTCTGTGAAGTTCTTCAAAAAGATCAAAGTAAGTAATGATCACTGCTGAACCCATTTTGGGGTGTCTTAGGTTGCTAAAAAAAAAAAATAAAAAAAATAAGTCTACAATGTAATAGAAAATAAAACATTCACTCGCTTCATCCCCATATATAAATACTGCTATAAAATCACTTTCAAACATAAGGGCCTGAACATTCTTATAGTCTCACTTTTAGTTTCATTTGAGAATTTCATTTATAGATGAGTAACGAAAAGTGAATTTCCAGCACCAGAAAACACTTTTCTGACCATCCAACTAAACCAGCTGGGATCGATCTCGGAACCACAGGGTTGGCTTTTGAGTGCTTTACCATTGACCCACTGATGATTTCAATGGCAAATTAGTAATTGTAGTATAAGTAATCAAGATTTCCTTATGCAATGGGTACATGTCTTTCCTTATTTACAAGTTTTACATAGTTTCCTGCCCTAAACCAAGCAAATCCTTTGAACAACCATAAAATCCAAAACTTATAGCAATCCAAACCCTTCCAACTTTTTAGGCTGGGATTTGCCACAAACCTTTTGAAAACACCATTTCGTATATTAAGAATGATGAACCTTGCTCGTTGGCAACTCTAGTCACCTTATTGTCCGTTTGGTTTACATCAGACTCGCTGGTTGAATAGCGCCATGATATGGGAGGCAGCGCTTCGGTTAATATTGCCCATAAAAGCTCGAAGTGCAAATTGGTGCAAAGAAAACAAATATTTTCACTTTCGACGCAAGTTCTAGTATAATAACATCCATAAGAGATACGAAGCAAATGTAAGCAAAATAAATTGCCACATACTTGTTTTTATTAAACAAAAATATTTGAAGTACTTTTGTATATATAAATATAACATGGATTAAATGCATGTTATACACAATATTTAAAATAACTCGTAGTAAGCTAGTTGAAACTCTCTTATAAACTAATGAACACCAGACCTAATATCACAAATGCTACATGCAATCAATTCTGATGCAGACTAATCACTAAGTATACTGGGGTGAGAATGTACTTAGCTGATTGCATCTAAAAACCATAGCGCCAGTCTAACCCATACTCCTCAAATAATATAATATACGGTTCCCTTTCTAAAACTTATTCTTATTTACGTTTTTAACATCATTTTGATAAAACTAAACAATAATCAGTTTTGGTTTTTGTCCACCTCTACAGAGACTATTTTTATGAAATATTTGGGGAAACAATTTATGACAACTTGAAACTATAAATTTTATCTTTCGAAAAAAAAAAAAAGGACCACACATCACACACCTGATATGCTAAAAAAAAATCAGGTTAGTAAGTACATTACTATTCACTTTGACATTAAATTAAGATTGTAATGTATGTAAGATTGATATTTGAAGTACTTATTAATTTTGTCTCTGTACTACATGATCTAGAAACAAATTTATGATCTCCTTCATTTTCAGCAATGAACTTAATTAATGGAAGGAACAATACTATTCAAGACCGAAAAAAAGTTTGTTGAAACATTGTTCATCAGATCTGTACGCAATGAATATATCGTCCATATATTGTACCCATAAAAAAAGTCTAAAGATCATTAGGTAATTTTTTTTCCACTTAAAATCTCTCAAAAATAACTCCATACACGAATTAACTAACATTGCAGAAGGGGACGACCTACAAATTCCAATATAGTAGCTTTAACTGTCATATTAATAAGATCACAAAAAGTTCATCAATAGGTAGTTAAAGAGGTTAAAAACACCTTCAGCAGTAATGCCAAATTATGCAGGACAATTTGCAGAGGAACATTCGTAAAAAGAGAGACAATATCCAAGACACGATACCAACCCAACCACATCGCCGAGGTTTATCAATACAATCAAGGCTATGTACTAAATGTGAGCCCAATACTTTATCAACAAAACCTAAAATCTTATCCAGTCAAACAGAAAGATCATATTAGGGAGTATTACAATTGTCGATGATCGCCTATATGAAATGCCTCCCTTATAAACCTTGGACAAGCCATGAAAGTAACCTAATCTAAGTAATTTCCTAGTTATTTGCTAATAATAACCTCCTTACCCACGACACCACTAATAATGGTTTTTTTGACCTCTTTATTTATCTTCATTTTAATATAGGTATTTTCATCATGTAACAGTCCACCGGATTTTAAACCAACCAAACAATCCATCTTACTTATCAAGAAACAATGCTTCCATTTTCATCGGCCTTAGAAATCAGTTCTAATTCTAAGTTTTGAGGGGTTCCGGAAAACGTTTAGGCAAAAATTAATTTTTGTGTGTAAAACTACGGTATAAAATGCCTGTAACAAATCCAACATTAAATTCTGTAATTTAACCATGGTAAATAAAAAGCTCTAGAAACTCCATAATTCCATACTGCCGTCTGCTGAGAGGATGCTTCCATGGATTAGTTATCGCTTGAAAAATCCGTGTACTACTTATCCAGAATTTCGCAAGAAACATTCAGAACAGAGAGTAATGAAATATGGAAAACATAGCATTAAAGAAGTCAATGCCACAAAGGCGATCGCCTAAATATATATATATATGTATATATATATATATATATATATATATATATATATATATATATATATATATATATATATATATATATATATGTGTGTGTGTGTGTGTGTGTGTGTGTGTGTGTGTGTGTGTGTGCGTGTGTGTAATTTCTTTTAACATGCAGCTGACGATATCGGGTATCCGCCGAGGCTTGGTATCACGTTTCTGCCTTTAATGAAACAATGTGAGGGTTGGAAGGACTTTCCTCCGTCCTTGCCATCGACCATTAACTATACAGAGGAGACCCAGTGAAGTTTGACTGTTACCTGTCATATGCAGAAGCAAGAGAAGAGCAGTAAAGGCGAAGCCAATGAGAGGAAAATGGTTTAATGCGAGTCCTTTCTTTCATAAAAAGGAAAAGAGGAAAATTGTTTCCTTATTCCATGTATCTTTATGGTGTAATAAAGATCATTATTCTGCGATAATTATATAATAAATATCACTATCTATAGATTACGAAACCATTTACTGATATTTGACGTCCATCACAAAACCATTGAAATCATATGATTACTGCAATAAAACGTCTCCTTGATCGCTCTAAATACTAAAAAAAAAAAAAAAAAATTACCGTCATTCCAAAGACGTCAGAAAGTTGAAAGGAATCAACGAAAGTGTTATTGATTCGTCTGTTGGGTTTTCCTTTGTTCTCCCAAACAAGAGCAATTATCAGATGCCCTCAGGAGACTATTGTTCCAAGGCAAACTACAACCACGAATATTTCAGAGCAGGAAAACCAGTTTCTATAACGATCAACATTTGTCAATATTATCATTCGAGTTGCATTGCACACAGCACGGAAAAGAAATCTGCCTATACTCGGTTTTTTTTTCCATCTGTCCATATCCGCCTGTGGTGTTTTTGCATGGTAACACCGCCGCGTCCCGGGCTTTAAATAGTTACGCTATGTGTAAGTTTTAGGTAAATAAAAGGGTATCTGGTTGTACATTTGCAACTGAAAGTGTTTTGATAATTTACTGTATGCGAAATTACACCGTTAATATTCGAAATAGGATATTATTTAAAAGCCCGGGACGCAGTCTTACCATGTGCAAACACCACAGCCGGATGGACAGATGGAAAAAAACAGAGTATAGGTTATGGAAGAGTTTTGTACCTTTATTATTATTAGTGAATATTGTCTTTGGAAATAAATGAAATCTGGTGAATAATAAAATAAAAATTTTACCAGACATGGGATCCAAACTAGGGATTGCCTCAAATGAAAACTAGGTCCGCTGACCTGTAGTGTTAGATTTTATCCTGTTGTGAGAATACATTAACATTATTATTATTATTATTATTATTATTATTATTATTATTATTATTATTATTATTATTATCAGTATTATTATTATTATTATTATTATCCATGTTCCACCTCCCGCGAATGGTCATTTAGATGAGCGAAGCTGATTTTTTCTTTAATTTCCTCTCAGTATAATAAAATGCATCCTTCGTCTGGGTTTTAAGGCTACAATCCAAGAATTACTGTAAAGTTAACGCTCTTTTGGCTACGTTTTTTTGTTTTTGTTTCATATTTCAGCATCTCAGCTGGCTCCCTTTTGAAAGATCTCTCAGTAAGACCAAGCCCAATTTCAGTTGATCTTTAATAAAATCCCATATCTTGCACCCATTTTCGAATTCCACCGGTAACTATTTAAATCCATACCCTAGAGGCAATTGTGTATATTTAGTTTATAAATATGCGCTGGTATTGACCCTTGCCACCCGCATCCAAGAGAACAAAAAATGTAAACGAAATCTGAGGGAAATAAGTAATAAACAAAACTAAAAACCTTCCAGTTTTGCAGTAAAACGAACCGACCCCAGCAAAATGAAACCAACGAAAAAGATATTAATATCTCCCCATGGAAGTGTTTGATGGCCTATCATTCTAATTCGTTTTAAAAAATAACTCGGACAAAGCGTTTGTGATAAAACAAATGAATATTAATTGAAGTGAAAAATTCAGATAGAACACAGTTAAATGTGTCTCTGTGAAACTATAATTGTGGACCTCACGTACACCATTTTGGATTTAAATTTAGGGTTTGGAAACAAAATATCAAATTTAGCAAGTAAGGGATTATTACACACACACACACACACACACACACACACACACACACACACACACACACACACACACACACACATATATATATATATATATATATATATATATATATATATATATATATATATATATATATATATATATATATATATATATATATATATATATATATATATATATATATATATATATATGTGTGTGTGTGTGTGTGTGTGTGTGTGTGTGTGTGTGTGTATGTATGTATAGTGTTGTGAAACCCTTTTGCTTTCACCCTGTAAACTTGAGTATTTAGTGAAGCACAACCATGGTTTTCCTTTTCTGTCCTCTTTCGTTCGTTGCAAGTAATAAAAGGTGGCGACGCGCGTAATTCGCTCTCAATTCCTCACCGTCCAGTATCGGGTCCAGGTCACAGTTTTAAAGATAAGGACTATATTTCGGTGGACTTTCTTACACCCCTTGTCAAGCAGTGAATGACAGAAGAGTGGGGGGAGTTTCATTAGAGAAATATATAGTAGGGGATATGCTCTTAGGTGATGCCTGGGAATGTCACTGAGCCATTGTGGGTTCTGTTAATTGTCATAATCCGCTCATCGTTGCCATAAAGAAAGATATTATCTATTTGGTCTGAGTCCCATCCTCCATAGGAAAGGTTAATCCTGATATTTTGTTTTATTAGTGAAGATTCCACCATTTGACATTTGTGTCCACAGCTGCTCATGTATAAAATTCGGGATGAGTTCCAATCCATGGTATGGTTCGTGTTATTTATATGATGGAAAATTGCTGAACTATGTTGTCCATATCTAATTATTTATTTATGTTACATTAATCTTTCCGAGAGGGATTTACCAGTGAAACCGAAATATGACTTATCACAGTCCCTACAAGCGATTTCATAAACCACAATATTTTTTGGAAATTGGTTCTGCTGTACGTTAATTAATGATTTGTCTAGTGTATACGGGTAAGTGAAAGGTCTGTGTGATCTCTCGTAAATTAACCACGTGAGGGTTTATAATTTTGTTTCTGTATTTTTCCTTTCCTATGTTTTCTGTAGGTTTGCAAAAAAAAAAAAATTTTCTTTGCTTTCTGTATGGTTTTTCTGTTGTGTGCTTGTGGTAATTTGACAAGTTAAGTTGATTTCTGATTGTTTCAAATTCTTTGTTAAGCAAAATCTGGGGAGCAAATTCTCAGGGCTCTAAGAAATATGTGACTTGTTATGCCGAGTTTGACTGAAATGTCATGATAGCTGTAAAAATGTATATATGAAAGTAAGAATGTCGCTTTTCTGAAGTCAGGGAATTTGTAGTTGGACCAAGGAATTTAATTTCTGTGGAAAGACATCAAAATCATCCCATTCACTTTTCCAATATGTTAAGGTGTCGTGTACATAACGAAGCCAAATCATATATGCAGGCTTGATAGGCTTTATAATTACTGTTTCAAAATACTCTGTATATAAGTTAGTTAATACAAGACTAAGCAGGCTCCCCATGCGGCAACCGACTTTATTACGGTAAAGTTATCACCAAAGAAAAAGACGTTATTAGTGATGCAAGTTGCATTATTTTATACAATTCTATGGGGATGTGGTCAGTGAATGGCTCTAGTTGTTTTTGAGGACCTTAATACATCTTTTATGGGTACTTTTGAGAAATTTTAAGTTATGTACGGGGAAATTGGTAGATCTGAACTTGTTGCAAAAGTCTTCTCTAAAAAGAGAATAGTAACTCTGCTAACCATTTAGAGATTCTGTAGTTGAAAGCTCCAGCACACGAGATTATGGGACGGAAGGGGATGCCATAGAAATAAGGAAATTTGGGATTGCTTGCTTTAAATTTTTCCAAAATTTCTATAGTTTTCTTTCTATTACCGATGTTTCTGAAAAAATCTATTGGGGCATTGTAGCTCGTGTTTCTTGAGCCATTTGCTGTCCACTTCCTCATAGAATTGAATTAAACAATGCAACCTGTAGAGATCTGCATCACTAATAACGTCTTTTTCTTTGCTGATAACTTTTACCCAAAAAAATTCAGTTGTAGTGTTGAGGAGTTTGCTCAGTTCCTGCAGATAATTGATTTGGTCTTAGCTATGTTAGAACGAAATCTTAACATATTGGAAAAGTAAGTGGGGCAATTTTGATGTCTTTCTGCAAAAATTACATTCCTTGATCCTAAGCATAAAATTTAAATTAGAATGGGAAAACAATAACCAGATCCCCTTTTTATATATCTTAATCATCATAACTAATAACAACTACAAATTCCCTGACTTCAGAGAAGCGACATTTTTACTTTCATATATATATTTTTACAGCTAAAAAACTCGGCATAGCAAGTAACCTATTTCTTATAGCCCTGAGAATTTGCTCCCCAGATTTTCTTAAGAAAGAACTTGAAACAACCAGAAATCAACTTACCTTATTAAAATACCCCCAGAACATAATAGAAAAAGCCAAACATAAAACAAAGAGCATATTTCACAAATCTACAAAAAACAAATAAAAAGAAAAATACACAAAGAAAATCATAGTCCCTCACGCAGATAATTTACCAGAGATCACAAAAACCTTAGGATATCCCAACCCTTTCATCTTCACTTGTCCTAAGCACTGGGGAAATCATTAATCAACAGCAGGCAGAAACCAGTTTGTAAAAGAGTAGGGGTTTATGAAATACCGTGTAGTGACTGTGATAAGTCATGCAATGGTTATACAGGTAAATCTCTCTCGGGGAGATTAACTCAACATAAACGCTCAGTTAAATTTGGACAAACTAGTTCGGCAATTTTTCTTCATATAAATAACACGAACCATATCATGGACTGGAATTCATCCCGAATTTTATATAAGAGCAGCTGTCGATACTAATATCAAATGGTGGAATCTTCACTGATAAAACAACAAGTTAATAGGATTAAGATGAAGAGGATTTAGACAATTAACAGAACTGCGACAACGAAGGCATGACCTAGGAGCATATCTCCCACTACATATTTCGCCAATGTAACTTCTTCTGTATTCACTGTATTCGGAACTTACTCATGTGACTAGAAAAATTCACCAAAATAGTCCAAAGGTGACTGTGTGGTGTGGGGTCATGTGCAGTCGAATCACTGGTCTGCTTTTCTTCAACGAGACATCAGTTACTGAAGAAATATACCTTGACCTTCTGACTGAGAATGTGGCGCCACAACTAGATGACTGACAGTCAACCATCCTTTTCCAGCATGATCGTGCACCACCACGTTGGTGACTGCATATCTATGCGTTCCCATATCAAACATTTCCAGACAGGGATTGGAAGGGATGACCCAATCCCCTGGCCACCAAGCAAAAGGTAACTGATGCCATTGCCACCATTGATGAGGCTTTGCTACAGCGAACATGGCAAGAAATTGAATAACATCTTGATGTCCTTCAACTTTGATACCTACTCATTTTATTATAATTTTTTTTCTGTTCGTTGCTTGTGGAATATATCTTTTTTAATTGTAAAGAGACTTTATGGACACCTTCATATAAATACATATAATATATATATATTATATATATATATATATATATATATATATATATATATATATATATATTATATATATATATATATATATATATTTGTGTGTGTGTGTGGGTATATACGTGTGTCCTACATGCACGAACATGCATAGACATTATGCAGAAACTCACGCACAAACACACCTATGCACATGGATTTACAAGTATGCCGTCACAGAATTAATAAGACGTTCTTCTTCTCCGTTTAAGTGTGTTCTTTGAAATATCGAAATCTTTCAATATTGATAAATTTTCATTGAATGAAAGAGCAAATAGCCATAAAATCGGAGTCATTTAATCACGGTTTTTGTTTTTTCTTCAGAATAAAAGTTTCGGGCCTCTCCAAAGTCTGTCGTCTCAAAGGTAATGTGCTCTATGATGAAATGATTCCTTCTATCGTACTGAAGAAAAAAAAAATATCCAGGATTCAATACCGAGATGTTTGTCAGATTAAAGTTTAAGGAAAAATTCAGAAGGGAGATTACTTTTTTCGATGTGCCTCCCAATACCCCCATCCCCCCCCCCCCCTCTCTCTCCCTCCCCCCACCCCCCCTCTCTCTCTCGTTTCCCCCCTCCCCCCCCCCCCCCCCCCCCCCCTTCCCGTCCCGGAAACCGTTCCTCCCCCCGTCCCCCGGCCCTCCCCTCCCCTCTCCCGGCCCTCCCTTCCCCCCCTTCCTCCCCCCCTCTCCCGTCCTCTCTCGCTCTCCTCTCTCTCTGTCTTTTCTTTGTCTTTGTATGAGAACCAATAATTTTTTTTATTAAGGATTCTCTTAAAATGACTATTCTCAGGGAAATTACGAGGAACTGACGAATTTTGCCACGTGAAAATAATCTGAAAAAAATAAGTATTATCTGTGGTATTATCCTTTCCCTTAAAATAGGAGCACGAGTTAATATGGCTTTCTTAGCAACATTTATTTCAGGGTATGAAGTCCTTGCCTACACGAGTTTGGGTAAAAGAGACACCTTAGCATTATCAGGTAAACCATTTAGAAGAAGAACACTACAAAATCTAACCAGTGAGTAGAAGGGACCATTTAGCCTTGATCGTCAACACTTCTAACTGACGGTTACTCTAAATTGCACTGTGGACTTCCATGGTCTTGGGTTTGAGTTCTCTTTCCTGGGGGTACAATCAGGCATTTATCCTCTTTTTCGTTCACTTTCCTTTTTTTTCGAAAATTGTGTAGGAAAGGCTGATAAAAGAGCAAAAGTTGCTTGGTGGATTAATAGGAAACTGCCTCCATCTTTACCAAATCTATTTCTACTGTGCGTTTTATTTCTAAATCTATCATGAATGCCGTCCCCCAGTTGTACTGACAAACCTACAAGGTGTGCTGGCCCCACCTTGTTGACCAGTTGCTTCGGACATTTTTTTCATTTACATATGAACATGTTTATTTATACTTTCAATAGAATTTTTGTACATAATGTAAATACTGTTGTTGATTGCATTGATGTTTTTTGTTCTATTGATTTTTACAACGTTACTGATGTTATGAGTGTATTTATTAGTTTTAATACTGCTTTTATGTTATTCATCCTAATTCTTTCGGGAGGCACTTAGCTGAACCTTGGCCCTGTTACTCATTATGGTAAGAATATTGCATAGTACTTGACGAAATGTTTTGGGAATTAAGGTCAAATTTCTTTGATCGCCACTCTTGTGTCCATAACTTTGATTTGATGTTTTTATCTGAGACTCTTGTAAGTAGTAACGACTCAACGCTTTAATTTTCAATCTTAGGTTTGATGGCAGTGACTTTAATTATCATCAATACATCCGCATGCGCAAGGTATGGCTGTATATGCTAAGTTTTGACGACCTGTTTATCGACAACCTGTTTATTGACGACCTGTTTATCGACGACCTGTTTATTACGACCTGTTTATCGGCGACCTGTTTATCATCTGAAAAATTTGGATTGTAGTTTCATGAAGTTTTTGCCTTTAGAATTTTCAGTAAATTCTACATTGTATATGTTCTTGCTGTTTACCGAAATCCAAATATTGATGATTCTATATGAGACTGTCTCTTGAATAGGATTAGTATGGCTCAGTCTAAGAATTCAAAATCTTCAGTCGTTATTAATGAAAAATATAACGCAAAGCGTAATGAGTAGCTAAAGTCCAAATTCCACAGGTCAACGTGGGCCAATCTGCTCACAATTTCTGTGTTTACTCCGATTTTGTTCAGCTAATTGATGATCCCACCTACATTTCTGGTAATAGATTAGCCCTCATATTCACAGATGTTCCAGCTATCGTCAAGTCCAAGGTCTGTGAATCACTTCTGACCATTGCGCCATTGAGAAGGATATATCTTTCAAGCAGTATATTCCTAATCCCACCATTGGAAAAACGATCCGGGTAAAGCCCACTGCCAATTGAGATCTCATTATTGATGCTTGTCAAGCATTAATATCTCCTGATTCAAAGAAGAAGCGAAATGAAATGCTTGATGACTATTTTGATAAGATATTTCGCTAAGATAATACATGTACACGAGCTTACCATGTATCGCGAGTTCGTTTCCCTCTACCGGACATCATGATTTCTTCAGATTTCTCTGAAGTTGGAGCTCAAGGCTTTGTAGTAACAAGCGTATCCTAAAAAAGGTAAACTTTAAATATTAACTTAGGATTTGATCAAGACAGTAATAAAAGCTTTTAGAAAACTGACTGACATTGAAGCTTTCAAGGATAAAGACAAGACTGTTACGATTAACATCATATTAAGTACTATGTGTTGTTTCTTGCAGTTTGTAAAATATAATTGCAAAAGGCGAGGGGTACAATGAAATTTTATTACAGTATGCACAATTATAAAGAATGAGAAATTTAATAAAACTTAAGATTTGTCCAAGATTTAAGATAAGGATCAGCTATTGAAGACCTGAAATATGAAGGATTTAATTTAAAAAAAAAAAAACTTATACTGCCAAGTGAACAGGCGTCTGATATTTTTTTTCTGGGGTGAGTGGTTAAATAGATTGAATATAGACTCAAACGTGGATTTCCAGCTAAACATGAGTTTTAAGAGAGTTGATTGTGGTTGAGGAATGTAACTATCTAGTTAGTTGTAAGGAGGAGGAGGCAAGGGCATGTCTGTCAAATACCCTTTATCTACTTGAAGTCATACTTTGAATTTTTCTTAGTATTCGACTTATTCTTCCATAACAGGAACCGTGGAACAATTACCTGAATTACAGTTGGTAGACTTAATAATAAGAGAGCTATACTCTGGAGACAGGATCCACGTAAAGAAAGTAGCCTCATCTGCAAGAGGAACAGAATTACTGTCCGTGTCAAATAATTTCCTGAGCCTGTGTATGAAATGTAACAGAAAGAAAACACTATCCACAAGATAACTATACATTACTTTCTGGCTGTCACTAAAATGTCCATCAACAGCTACTTTATGGAATTTGTAAGTAAAAAATTTGGTAATCCTCCTAGAAAATGGTCTAAAGCCTCCCATGTGTTAAGTTTAATAACAGGCAAAGACAAAAGTAACACACATGTTAAGACCACCAGAACAAACTTCATGATCAGAATTTAAGTAATTCTGTAGGAGGTAGAAATATAAAGAAAACCATATCCCTAGAATCAGGACATTCTCTAAGCCAAACTGAAAACTAATGAGTAGAGAGGTATTTTAATGATAGGCATTTAGATGTTTTACTATTAAATGCTGAAAATGTATTGTAAATATGGGATTTAAGGTATCTGTGAGATAATCCTGAAGACACATAATTAACATTTTTCCCAAAGATGCTTTTAAAATTAACCGTGTTGGACAAAGGCCTTTGTTTTTAATAATACAGTCTTTAAGCAGACTTAGGGCATGGCCATGGGAGCCCTCTGGGTCCTACTTTTGCTAACATATTTATGTGCTTCCTGGAGGAGCGAGCTCTAGATGTATGTCCCCCAAATTTCCGGCCACTCTTTTATATACGCTACATAGATGACACTTTCGCCCTCTGCATGTACAATTACCATGCTGATACTTTTCTTGAGTATTTAAACAACTAACAACATAACATTTGATTTACAGTTGAAACAGAGACACATAATTCACTTCTGTTCCTTGATGTGAGGATATCCAAGGACGAGTATGGTTTTCATACTGGTATTTATAGAAAGAACACCTTTACTGGTTTGGGGACCAATTTTATACTTCATGTTTTTTTTTTCATTTTAAAATGAATTCTCTGTCCACTCTGCTCTATAGAGCCATTAATCTGACATTTCAGAGGATTTATCGGAGTTCCATTTGACAACGTCATTGAGAGAGAGAGAGAGAGAGAGAGAGAGAGGGTAATTGGTGGTTGGATGGTAATGATTGAATTGGCTGGTGTTGTGAGTTTCTGGGTTTTGTCTGCTGGTGCAGCTGGTGTTAGTTGTTAGAGTTCTGTGTTTCAGTCAGTCTTCATCAGAACTGGTGATGATCGGTAGTGTCGGCAGTGGTCTGTGAAGTGTTGAAGGCATTGAAAAAAAAGTCCGTTGAGTTTTGTGTTTGTGATTTGTTGTTTAGTTGTTGTTAAGTTAATATTGTTGCTTAGAGTTTTTGTGCTTGTGAGTTCCTGTTGGGTTATATGTGAGTTGTTGTGGTTGAGACCCAGTCAACAGGATCACAGGACACACACCAAGAGCAAGAAATGTCGTCAGTTGTCTTCGCTGAACTCATCCTCTACATTGAAGAAACGAGACAAGAGGAGGAGACTGCACCAGTATTCAGATTGGCTGACCTTGTCCAGCTCTATCAGTCCAGAATGGAACGGCTAGGAATCCGAGGTGAACACGAGAGTCCACTCCACACGACCGAAATAAAGGCTGCTGGCTCAGTTTCCTGACATGTGGGCATACACCAAGGGGAGAGACATCCTGATGGCATTTGAAGATGTCAGTGCTGCTCTTGCCAAAGCCTGAAAGCTGGACAGTGATAGTGATGCAGTCCATCTTGCCCATGCTGCACAGATTGTTTGCCATACCTGTTTGAAGAAGCCAAGCCCTTCACCAGGATACCCTGAAGGATGTAAAGAAGAATCTGTGCCACTGTTGCTGCTTGCCCTAGTCAATATGATCCTAGAGGGGACCAACATCAAGGAACAGATGGCAGGCACTAACCCTGCAGCAATTTCCGCAGCCCAGATACTAAAGTTCAACAGCATCAAACAAGCGAAACACATGGCACCAAATATCATCCACCAGTGTCAGCATTGACAAGGCCAGGAGGAAACTCTTCGCAAAGGAAGAAACAATGTGCAGCTCATCCCTCATACGAAGGCAGCTCTGGAGGAACATGTCAGAGGGCAGTGCATCAAGGTGGGACATGTGTGGGGTCCGATACTGCTGCCAGCACCAGAGCTCCCTCTATCAACCAACTGGGTTGGTCAAGGACTAGAGAAGGCCAATACGCACCTTACTAGACCAGGCTACCTGAAGCAGCTTACAGCTGCAGTGAGCTGGTTTCTTGCAAATGCAAAAAAAAGGGCAATGTGTGAGGCACTGCAAGTGCAAAAAGGCTGCCCTGCCCCTTCAGCTGCACAGCCCTCTGTGATTGTGAAGGGCACTGCACATGACAGTGATTCCACAACATACATGTACTTGTGCCAATGCTGAACTCGTTAATATGACATTGTTTATGTACATGTATCTTTAGTACCGATATATACCTAGCCTCAGATAGCAGACCTTGTAGAATGTCAGTGTACACCTAGCCTCATACTAGACCATGTAGCATGTCAGTTTTCAATAAAGTCATTCTTCCAAAGTATGTGTTGAATCCAATATTTGCTCCAGAATAATTTGCAAATACAATTATATAACATACTGTGATAGACAATACCAAGTGTGTATTGGTACCATTGGGTTCCTTACCCCCAAAACATATATTTAGATACAAGAATCAAGTCAATAGCTTCATTATGTCCAAAGATAATGGCAAACGTAGATTTCAAGTGGCCCAGCCCTTTTGAAATCTAATACGGCGGTGGACATAAAGAGAGAATTTCAAGTGGCACAATATCTGAAAATGTTTGCAACATATTAATGTACACTTGTGCCCAAATTGGTGCTTGTATTACAAAATGCACAATTCATTTTGAATATTTGAGCTAAGCCGCCCAACTAAAAGAACATAGATGGGAATAACATCTCACTTATATGCAGGAAAGTGTAATATGAAAAACGAGACCATAAACTACATAGCATACGAATGACCAGCACTTACACAGAGCCAGTACAAAAAGGGACACTATTCAGTAGCAAAAGCCCTCTACTGAAGCCTGTGCAAGAAACATCAGCCATCTTGCAGTGGTATGAACACCACCCTGAAGGAGTGATAGAAAACGACCAAGCAAAGATCCTCTGGACTATGCAAATAGAGCAGACGTGACGTTGGTTGACAAAATCAAAAGAAAGTATCACTCATTGATGTTGCAATACCATGGAACACCAAAGTAGATGAGAAAAGTGAGAGGAATTGATTGATAGGTATCAAGACCTGACAATTTAAATAAGAAGGATATGGGATATGCCAGTGGAAAACTGTATCCATAATCATAGGAACACTTCTCACGATCCAAAGATCCCTAAAAAGAAACCTGGAAAAACTAGATGCCAAAGTAGCTCCAGGACTCATGCAGAAGCGTTTGCTCCTGGAAAACAGCACACATAGTGAGAAAAGTGGACTCCTACGGAGGCAGGATGCAACCCGGAACCCCACACTATAAAATCCACGTAGTCGAATAGGATGACTGTGATAGAAAAAAAGAAAATAAAATAAAAATAATAATAATTTGAACATTTCAAGGATTATATATAATGGAATATTGTAAGCTCAACACAAGATCTAGGCCTCCTAAACAATTTGGTTCTTTCGAAACTTTCTGAAATTTTGTTTTTAAGGCAGATGGCTTCTCAATTTGTCTTGTTTAGGTAATTTCTTAAATCTTCCAGTATTTGAATGATATTTTGGTTATCATTATTATTATTGTATAAAATGTATAGATTTAAGTAACAGTTAAAAAATAAGATTTTCCGTGGGGTAGTATAGAGAGAGAGAGAGAGGAGAGAGAGAGTAGAGAGAGAGAGAGATTGAGAGAGAGAGACCGAGAGAGAGAGAGAGAGAGTATTTAGAAAAATCTAGGCGACAAAACACAGGATAAACGCATAAAGAATATGAAAAGTAGCTTAAAGCCTTCATCTGCCTAGAGCAGCGATTCCCAATTACTTTTGGTCATTACCCCACTTTTTACAAAATCCTGGCCAGCAGCAAGCTTCTTACCCCCACGCTATATCTATTATTTTGTACATGATTAATGTAAAACAAACTCTTTTAGTTGGTTGAACCTTCCTTTATATTCAATTATTGAAACAATATAATAAGAAGTACTATTACTTCTGTTGAAAAAAAGCATGCATATAATAAGGTTGAAAATAGATTGGGAGAATATGTAATTGAAATAATGTTCATCAGGGTGAAAAATGACAAATAAATCAATAGATACTTCTGCTGAAAAGAAATCAAATAATTTCATGTAAATAATCACATCTTCAGTTGAAAATAAGTGGAAAAAAATATATATATGTACTTAAAAAAATCTTCAGTAGTGTGAAAAATTACACCTTCGGTTTGAGATCATTTCAGTAATGCGAGGAGATAATTTTGTAAGGGCACATCTGATGTCATTTTCTGGGTTCAATCTATTTCTCTCTTTGCTTCGGATGGTCAAAAGAGCATGTAAGTTGAACTAAATGGTAAAAGCATTTTAACTGCTTCTAAACTTGCCAGAGGGAACTCTTTGTTAGGGCTAATCCAAAATGAAGATAATTTCATGGAGTTAAATTCCATTTGCATGAGGTTGCTTGCTTTTATTTCATTTGGTTCATCTGGCAGATGTTTAGTGTTACATGTGAATGTATTCTGAATCCAAGCATAGTTGAGTTGGGTTAATTTCAGGGAAATATTCTTCCATCCTCAGACGCATATCCTCGGGACCGGATATGAAAAAAAAAAACTCATTGCCGGCGAGATATTACTGAGCGTTCGCAAAGATTTAAATTTTTAATCTTTTTTTAATAAAAATACATATGTGTATATATACTATATATATATATATATATATATATATATATATATATATATATATATATATATATATATATATAACGCCTAGAGTTTTGATTAATTAATAATATTTGTCCCATGTGGTTCCCTTTGACCTATGGAATGTGGAGAACAGTGTAGAGGCGACGACCTGAGAGTAGCTGAACAATGAGTTTCTAGGGATGGCGTGAGATAAAAATGCTTAGTTCGACAATCAATGTACTGGGTTTATTAACTCTTCTCAAAGTGCTTTGTGAAACTGGATGCAACTAGTATTGCGAGGCTCTAACGAACTGTGCATTCGTATGTGCGTGTGCGGCCTCTTTCCCTTTAATAGTTTCATACGCAAGTCTATAGTCTATGGGGGGATTTTGATTGAGGGTCTTTGAGTGAAAGGCAAGATGCCATGGTGCTCACCGAGGGGAGTTTTAATTAACTGTGTTTATGTGTCCGGTTGCTTGGACGATTCTGCCAGTTCTGGCAGTTCTGGCAGAACTGGCAATGGAGGGGGACAAAGAGTTCCCAGATGGGTGTAGACTTTTTGGTGACTAGACATTTTACTGTTTCAGGGTTTTTTGAGTTAGTCTGTAAGACTGGATTACTTGATTATCCATTATTTATTCATTGTTAATAAATGTTAATGTTATGATGCGACTCTCTCATTTTCATTACCTGTTAGAATGGAGAGAAAGAGGTGGAGAGTGGAGAGAGAGAGATTGCTTAGAGAGAGAGGTGTCGGTGCTGGAGAGAGAGAGAGAGAGAGAGGCTGTGTGTAATACTGTGTGTTGGTTTGCCTTCCGTTTTTTTGTGCTGCACACTTACCTAATGAATAATGGGGGGGAATCTCCCCATAACATATATATATATATATATATATATATATATATATATATATATATATATATATATATATATATATATATATGTATATATATATATGTATATATATATATATATATATATATATATATATATATATATATATATATCTATATATATATATATATATATATATATATTACAGCAACTGTCAACATTAAAACTGTCATTACCCCCATCAAATGCGAAATTAGCCCCAGTGGGGTAATTTACCCTTATTTGGGGACCGCTCGCCTAGAGTAACAGCATAATCCCGAAGCCTTTATTCGAATGAACAACCATTCACATCTATTCCATGAGAAATCCAGTTACCGTTATCCAAACACTTGTTTTACAAACCCTAATTACATATTTATCACACCCTCACCATTGTACAACCACATTTCCCTTTTAATGTCATCATCAGCTTTTGTCTTTCCATTTTTCAAACTTAGAATTCAGCAGTCAAATGCAACAGACGTTTTTCATATTGATGTTCACCATCCAAACAACTCACCAGTTACCGATTTTCCCGCAACAGCGAGTCGTCCTAGAAGTACGAAAGACCAGCGTTGCTGCCACCTTCGTCTGTCTATGAGATTGAAATCGTGAAGAACACTTGCCTATAAATTTCACGCTATCACCATCTTCATTAATTTACATTAAATGCAGTGTTTTATATTTTACTGTTATCCAATGTAGCTGTCAAATATTTTAGTACTCACATTGACTGAGTGTTGTAGATAAGTCTCAGAGAAATTTGCAGTCCTGATTTGGTTGCTTCGTTTCCTTGAAATTTCCAAAGCTTTATCGGTGAATTACTTCGTTATTTCCTCTTAAACTTATCTTGGTTAACAATGTCATTACAAACAATAGAAACAACTATTTTTCGCATAACTCTGACTGGTATGTATTTTTCGATCAGTCATTAATTTTCGGAGATGGTTTGCCCCTGGACGCAATCGTGGGCCGACAATTCCGCGCCGACAATTCCGCGCCGACAATTCAGCACATGACAATTCAGCTTAGCGACAATTCAGCGCATGGCGATTCAGCGCAAGGACTATTCAGCGCAAGGCCAATTTGGCGAAATAAAGCTAAAGCATGGAAAATAAAGAAAACGGTGATCAAATTAGTTTTTATTTGTTATGAAAAGGTGTCTTGGCGTTGTACTCAAGACATATGCAGAGGTTCGAATTCATTATTGGAAGTTCGTGGGAAGAAGTTATGATGCGTACTCATGTGCCGCAGCCAGCAGCATCAGCAATGAAGAAAATGGTTTCAAATTTTCGTGAACAGCTCGTTCTTCTAATGATGTTTCAAGACGAATAATCCAAGAGACTCAAGTTTCTTTGCCAGATGAAGCTACGGTTTTACTACCTAAGTATACTTCATTGCAACAAAGTGTTCAAACGTCGAAGAAAAATAGATGGTGACTCAAATCCAGCACCTAATAGTGTCAGTGATAATGTATTACCTGACCATTTGTGTGTAACACACAGTGGGGAACCTTTTTTATCGTATGATTCTGGTGCTGAAGATACCAACAGAATATTAATTTTTTCGGCTGCAAAGAATTTTGAACCTATCAAAGAACACAAAAACTGGCTTGCAGATGTCCCATTTAAAGTAGCCCCACGCCTTTTCCACCAACTTTATATTATTCATATGTTCTGTGAGGGATGTGGAGGGTTTTGAAATTGGAACAGGCAACGCAGAGAAAAGGATACTGAGAATTGGAGCTGGAACAACAAAGATTCCAGAAAAAAAGCAAATTATCAGAGAACCAGCTCAAGGCAATAAAAAACGCCAGTTAGTAAGTATGGGAATCGAGCAAACAAATTGGAATACTTACAAAATATAAGCTACCTCATGAATTGCAGAAATAAATTAGTATGAATATTTTTGTACAGGAATATTTTATAGTGTGTCATTTTAATAAATATTTTTTGTCGATTATTTAAAATTCA
>NC_061092.1:64382451-64421563 GCF_015104395.2 Macrobrachium nipponense
ACATTTCGTTGTTTTTTATAATTCACGAGAGACGAAACATATTTCGTTGATAATTCACAGGAGACGAAACATTTCGTTGATAATTCACAGAGACGAAAGATTTCGTTGATATGATTCACAGAGATGAAACATTTCGTGATGATTCACAGAAGACGAAATATTTCGTTGATAATTCACAGGAGACAAAAAGATTTCGTTGATGATTCACAGAGACGAAAGATTTCGTTGATATTCACAGAGACGAAAGATTTCGTTGATGATTACAGGAGACATTTCGTTGATGATTCACAGAAGACGAAGATTTCGTTGATGATTCACGAAGACGAAAGATTTCGTTGATGATTCACAGAAGATGAAACATTTCGTTGATAATTCAAAGGAAAAAGGACGCGAAAGATTTCGTTGAATGATTAAGCAGACAAAGGTGAAACATTTTCGTTGATGGATTCACAGGAGACGGGAAAGATTTCGTTTGATGTTCACAAGAAGATGAAACATTTCCGTTGATAATTCACAGGAGACGAAAGATTTCGTTTGATGATTCACAGAAGAGAAAACATTTCGTTGATATTCAACAGGAAAGGACGAAAGATTTCGTTGATTGAATTCACAAAAGAAGACGAACACATTGCGTGATAATTCAACAGGAGACGAAAGATTTCGGTTGATGATTGCACAGAAGACGAAACATTTCGTTGATAATTCACAGGAGACAAAGATTCGTTGATGATTCACAGAAGAATGAAACAGTTCGTTGATGATTCAAACAGAAGAAGAAGACGAAACATTTCGTTGATAATTCACAGGGGAGACAAAACATTTCGTTGATAATTCAACAGAGACGAAACATTTCGTTGATAATTTCACAGGAGACAAAAAACATTTCGTTAATGATTCACAGAAGACGAAACATTTCGTTGATAATTCACAGGAGACGAAACATTTCGTTGATGATTCACAGAAGACGAAACATTTCGTTGATAATTCACAGGGAGACGAAACATTTCGTTGATTAATTCACAGGAGACGAAACATTTCGTTGATAATTCACAGGAGACGAAACATTTCGTTGATGAGTTCACAGGAGACAGACCCAGATAAAAGATAAATAAATAAATAAACCAGTGCTGCCCAATGTGCGTAGAAAAATTAGGGAAGATTTTCAACCTTTCCAAGATTTGAGTTGATGTTATGGAAGGGAAGTCTTAGTTTCAAGCAATACATTCCAGATAAAATAAGTCGATTTGGAGTTAAAATATTTGAACTTTGTGATGCCAAAACGGATTATATTCTGGATTTTATAATCTTCAATGGAAAAGTTACAGACAGGTTGGTAAATGCATGGATTGTTACTGGCAAAAAGGGTCATATTTACAGTTTTCGAGTCTGTCATTCTGCAGTAGATTGAAAGGTACCCTTCAGCACCTAACAAGATAATGAGCTGTGCCGTAATAACGCAGCAAAGGCAGCTGACAGAAAGAGAATATCCTGATCCAGTTCCCTCACAGAAAAACAACAACGACCAAGACTAAGATATAGTTTGTGCTCCCATACATCCCGTAGGTCCAAGGAAGACCAGAAGACATATTCATGTGTAAAGGTTGCAAATACGGCTGTGTCGCTCCTTCTTTCATAGTTCCTTTTTTTTCTTTTTCATATATACCACGCACATGTAATTACTAAAATTTGATCGCAAAAGTTTTGTTAAGAAAATACTATACACATTTAAATTATTAGAATTTTTGTCGTCAAAGTTTGGTTAAGGTTATTATATTCAATATGTAAAAGTATTCAAATTCATAATAATTTGTTATTCAGATATTGTTTGATTTAATTGAACTTGTCATAAAAGCCTCTTCCAATAATACCGAGATATACATTACGGATTTTGTCATTTTGTATTCTTTTTTCTCATGCCATAAAAGCTTCTTCCAATGATATTGAGTTACATATTAAAAATTTTAAAAATTTTGTAAATATTTATTTTTTTTCTTCTACAAAAAACAAAAAGGTTTTTGTTAAATATTTAAATTCATCATCCGTATTATAATTTTCTTCGTCAAATTATGGCCCCCTCCTCCTCTTCTCTTCTCTCTCTCTCTCTCTCTCTCTCTTTCTCTCTCTCTCTCTCTCGATCTCTACTGTCTCTCTCTCTCTACTAAGAGGGAGAGAGAGAGTTAAATTACTATTTTGTTTAATGTTCCTTTTCTGTCCTTTGAGGATTCGATGCCAAAAAATATTACACGAATCGCAGGTAACGTAAATCTGATAGTCATAGTATTGATGAATTATTATAGAAGAATACTTATCAACAATTACCATGGGATTGATGAATATAGAAAATTACCCCCTGTTCCTATGGAACAAGGCCACAGGGGTAACTAACTTAAAATTCAAGCTTCCAAAGAAAATGGTGTTCTTCCGAATGAAATAACAAAAGGTGATAGGAAATAAAGAGAGAGAATCCTATTAGAGAAAACAGGATTAATTAACAAATTAATAAATAAATACAAATGAAACAATATTAAGTTTAATTGTATTAAGGTAGTAATGAACTGCATTCGCTTGAACTTTAGAGGTTCCAATTGCACAACATCCTTAGGGAGGACCTCTGGAACTGAGAAGTTTGAAAGCGAGGCACACTTACTGCTTATGGTGCTGCTGTTTAGCTAATCCGGTTGCTCTCGGCTGGAAAAGGGGATCAGGAATCAATTGAGAATGTGAAAGATCTCTGTTCAAGTACAACTTATAAAAAAGTGACAGACAAGAGACCATCCATTGATGGTTCCAGTCAGAAATACTACTATTAGAAAATAAAAAACTACCACAACGAACTACTCTAACTAAAAGACAACTATCTGGCAGAAGCGGATATCCACACGAAGAAAAGCATTCTAGTAAGGAAGGACAAATTTCCAAGGAAAAACGTTGCATTGATTTAGTCACTGAGATGATGTCTTACGAAAAAAGATCAAACTTTCATGCGCCATTTGCTGAGACTTTCATGAGATTTTTATCTAAAATAAGATGCGAATTAAAAGATATACCTAAAATAGTTGAAAGAAAAGAAATTTATTATCTGTAGACACTTATAAACAGGAAAAAAATTATCTACAAAACCTAAGAACTTCCTTGCATAATAGTTCAAAAACAATTGAAAAAATGTCAAAATGTGGGACTAATTAATTAGTTTATTTTAAGGTCCTTCATAAAAACTTTTACAAATATATGGGTCCAAATGGTACAATCCCATACTAAGATTTCTGTTGTTTTATTAGTGATTTGTGTAACTGCTCATTCCAGTAAATTTCTTGAAACATAATCATTAGACCTAATTACAGAGGTATCACACCCCAATTTATACAATGAGATTTTTCGCTCAGATGGATAAACAGTGCATTTGAAGTCTGGGCAGTTCTAACTGAATACATATGCTGCTTAATACGTACACATAAATTTTTACTTGACTGAGCGACGTAAAAAAATGGGCAATCCTTTCAAGAAATTTTGTAAATGATGTTATTTCTAACGGAAATATTCTTAATTAGCATATCATTAAAGGTATTGTTATAAGAGAACACTACATTTAACATTAAACAGTTTAAATATTGCAAGCTAAGTACATTTTTACGGGTTTCTTTTTCATTACTAGCAACACTATTAAAATTTTTGTGAGCTTTTTGATAACATAAATCAATCAGAATAAAAATGTACATATGTTAAATTATTTGTGGGTTTTCTATAAATACTGTATTTACATTGGAAAGATTCTCTATGTATTAATACATCTAGGAAAGGGATGACATTGTTATTTTCGATTTCAAACGTGAATTTTATGGATGGGACTTAATTATTAAATTTAGGCCTAAAATCATTTACATCGATACCAACAGGTAAGACTACTAAGATGTCATCTACATATCTGTACTATTTTAAGGAGACAAGTGTGATATTCGGGAGGTGTTGTCTTTCAAAACATTCCATATATAAGTTTGAAAGGAGAGGTGATAAAGGGTTCCCCATGGCAAAACCAAATATTTGTTGGTAATATTCTTCATTAACAATAAATCTGCAATCACAAATACACAACTTAATCAATGAAATTATGTGACTAACGGACATAGGTAATTCATGCAATATAAGTTCATGACTTAAATATTCTAGCACAGAGTCAATGGGGACTTTTGTAAACAAAGAACATACATCAAAACTGACAAAGATATCACTAGGGTTTAGTACAATATTATTTAATTTTTCCACAAGATCAAGAGAATTCCGGATGTGTGAATTAGATACAGTTCCAAGTAGCGGGATAACAATTTAGTAATATGTTTAGATAGTTTATAAGCAATTGATCCCACATTACTAAATAATTGAGCGCATAGGTTTGTTTTCCTTATGAGTTTTATAACTCATAAGGAAAACAAACAGTTTAATTTACACAAGAGTTCTTTTTTATCTTTAAGAATTTGTTTGATATTGATATTAAAGTTTTTAATTACTTGGTCCAACGGATTTTTTGTGAGTTTTTTGTAAGTTGTTTCATCTTCTAATAAAGTATGCATGCGTGATATGTAGTCAGTTTTGTCCAGAACTACTAAACAATTGGATTTACCACCATTAGTAATGTGTAAGCTATTATCATTCTTCAGTTCTTTTAAACTTTTTCTGTAGCGAGCGGGGAAGTTGACGTTTACTTTCCTGTTCCCACTGCTGAGCTGCTTCGTCACCTCTTTCTCCAAGTCCTTACTGGCGGCGCACTTGAAATTCTTGAAAACAAATGTTGGGCGGAGCAAGTGTTACCTAAATCATCGCTACCACGCCACATAAGAAGATACAACCAACATCCTTTTATTGAATTTTCTTCAATGATGTTAAAACGTCACAATGCTGCCGCGAAATTGGAGGAAAAGGAGAAATTTAAAGAACTGGAAAAAGGCCGACGTGATTTCAACTATCCGATTCCCGCTGATTGGAAACAGGCATTAAGACAAGAATTATATGGAAAACTTCATAGAACTACAGACACTTTGATTAGAAAACTGGATAGAAAATTAAATAACCTTATCGACAATAGAGATTGGACCAATAATGATAGAAGTGATTGTGTGGTGAATTTATCAAGCAAACAAATAAGTGATAATGCAGTGCGTGCATTAGGCTTTGGGTTGTCTTTCCTCATTTGTAACTAGCCCTCATCATTATCATTAGCGACATCTCTATATAAATTTGAAAAATACTGTGAAATACCACAAAATAATTTAGACATTATCAAAGTCATGACATATGGTGGTACGCATGATAAAAATATATTAATAGATTCACTTTGTTGGGAAAACATCATTCGTAACTTACGCTCTTTCTAGGTTAAATCTTCATCGTTTTTATGGACTATAAATATTTTTGCGCTTACTCGGGGAGTAAGCCTAAAAACTACAATGTTGTTGATGTTGTTGGGAAGCAAGGAAAGCCCTACGGAAAAGCTAAAAATATATCAACATGCGCCTCGAGTAAGTTGTAGATCGGATCGCGCATTGTTATTTACTTTTCCACGAAAAATAAATTTTTTAAAAGAAAATTCCCTGTTGTAATATTTTTATTTTTTTAAATAAGCCGACCAAACGCAAGCACACACACACACACACACACACACAGACATGGGATATCGCTGGCTGCACGAAAATTATACTGGTGGTCCTCTGCGATATCTACGATAAACACACTTCCACCACAGTTGTATGTATGAAAAAGCCATGATTAAGGAAGACAGAGAGAGAGAGAGAGAGAGAGAGAGAGAGAGAGAAAGAGAGAAGTTGACCATAAA
This sequence comes from Macrobrachium nipponense, assembly GCF_015104395.2. Classification (NCBI taxonomy): domain Eukaryota; kingdom Metazoa; phylum Arthropoda; class Malacostraca; order Decapoda; family Palaemonidae; genus Macrobrachium; species Macrobrachium nipponense. Next base: position 64,388,276 of record NC_061092.1, read on the forward strand.
CACAAACTCATGGGTCTCAATAGGACGTGGATTATCGTTAAGCTGCTTCTAAACGTTATGTTTGTGTGGATGTTTTTGCGCTTTACAGTTGCAATATATTTTGGGTGGTATGCTGATGATGATGATAATAATAGTAAGAGGCTCTCGGAAATAGCACTATCTTACAATATTTACTTCAAACGACGACACAAATAGCACTTTCAATGATAAAATGCTAAAATTAGACTGCAGCAATGGGAAAGACAGGAATATATGTTTTACTGGAATCGTCATTTGTTCAATGTTAGTGCATTTTACTACAAAGTTTGAGGAAAATGTCTATCTTCAGCGAATTCCTTTGATTATCAGTAAAACTCTCTTATTTCGTATGAACAGTTAAATTTATAAATCATAATATTTCGCATAAACATGTCACTAACTTGGGAGCAAATCTATTAAAGCTGCTGCGAAAATACGTCGTGATCATCCCGTTGTTGGCCCTTTGCTGCAGACCAGTCAATTCAACAAGCGGTTCGCATTGATGTAACATGACAATATAAATACCGCCATTGGAGGCGAATAGTTTGTTCGTAATTAATTTGAGCAAAGACGGGATTGTAGAGATACTGATCTATTAGTCGGTTTCCGAGTTTGTTTATATAGTTTCTTTTTGAAATATTTTCTAATAAAAAAATACATAGAAAATAAACTCCTGCTAACAACAGATTTTATTTTATGGGTGCAATTCACGAGTCGCTCTGGAAATGAGAAATGTTCCTTATTTTGTTTTTTATAATTAAAAAAAAAGATATTTATAATAGTCTTCACTATCTTTTGGCCCGTTAGTCATAGCTAAATATTCTCAGTCCCATGACTAGTTTTTCATTTATTTTTTTTTTATTTCACGTAGGAAGTTTAAAAAGATTCTCGTAACTTCGCGTTACTTAATTACCGAGATATATAAAGAGTAACCACTTCATCAGCGATTTGTAGTAAATACTTATGCAAGAAAAGGAGCATTTTCACCATTTTCTCTGACTGCCTGTCCCTTTATCCCTCTGACTGACGTCCTCTGACAAGGAAGAGGTGTCAGGAGTCGGATTCCAGAGCGAAAGAGAAGCAACCGAATCAAGAGCCTCGTGGTCACTCGAGTGGTAGGGGTGGGGTCACATCAGTAGTTAAGAGAGAGAGAGAGAGAGAGAGGCGAGATTCTCTCTCTCTCATTGTTTATAAGAAATGCTCCACGAAATCGATAGAGGGAAGAGCCGGGAGAAGAAGACAACATACTCATAAAAAAAGGTTCATCAACAAACTAATGAACATATACATAAACAATGAGCTGCTGTTAGATCCCAGACTAAAAGGCACCACCAGTCTCCAGTGCCAGACAAAAGAAAATGAGAGTAAAAAGCAAACAAACTGCAACCTTTTCTCCCCCAAATATCCCAACATGTATTAAACGTTAATTACCTTCAGTTTCCTCCTTTTTCCTCGAGGTACTACTCACAGCATTTTTTTTTTTTTGTTTTTTTTTTTTTTTTTTTTTGAATCCCTGGCCTGAACAAATAGCAATACTTTTTGTTTCCTTCGACCAGACGTTTCTCAGCGTTGTTGACTTTGGTTAACATCTCTTTGCTTCGCTGCTGTGTTTATTCTCCTCTCCATTTTTATGTCTTCTAAACTGCAAATTACTTTCTTTTCGGTGCTGTTTCTCTCTTGCTTTGGTTTAAGATGCAAAAGTGAGTTAAAACTTAGGTGTATTCTGTGATTATCTTTTTGTTTCAGCCCACTAATATTGAAGTGTTTCTTAAGACTTCACCAGCGGGCAAGTTTTCTGATACTTTTAACTTCCAAGAAGAATTAACACAAAGTACATCTATCTAACCCTCCACGTATCTATCTTTTTGCATCTAAACGCATTTATTATCTATTAGGTATAAAGAGGTGCAAATGCTCATTTAGGTACAAATTTTAAGGTGAATTGTGAGAAGTGTCCATCTCAAAACTATCGTTGCAGCCTTTTGCCTCTGAACTGGATTAGTGTCAAGATTTTCCTAAGATGTCAAAATGATGTCTGAAATCAACTTCATTCGATGTCTTTGTAAAAATTAATTAGAAAATAAAAACAAGTAAAAATTGTGCTAAAGGAAATCGAGTTTTCTGCCCTGTGGTGGCCTTAGCCACGGCCCAAAAAACCCTTAGCCTTGACTTATGAAACTCAACCACGATCCGGTGGCGGCCTATGTAGTTGGTACCTATAGTGCTGCCAGAAGTACGATTATGGCTAATTTAACTTTAAATAAAATAAAAACAACTGAAGCTTGAGGGCTGCAATTTGGCATGTTTTAGTATTGAAGGGTGGATGATCAACATACCCATTTGCTGCCCTCTAGTCTTTGAAGTTTTTAAGATTTCAGGGCGGACGGTCAAAGTCGGCACAATACTTCTCTTTTACAGAAAACTAACAAGGATGGGAATACAGGATACAAAGACACAGGCACATAGTATGGATTTGTCGACAATAAAATATAAAAAAGAAAATGCTGTATTAGGAAAATCTGAGATGAAGATATTCTTTTCCCCCTTTCCCCCCTTGTGGCCGAGTAACCTGAGGTCTAAAACAGGCTTTTGCAACCCTTGCTCAATGTTATCCTCCCGAGAAGGATGCGCCTGAAGAAGGATCCCGCGCTGCCATGATCACAATGGTCAGCTGGAATCGCGCCAAACAAGTATTTGAAGATATTAACTGATTCTGTAGATGAATAAAACACTGCGGATAGTTCACAGTGCTCCGGAATTCATTTTGTTCGTCAGTATATCTGATTTTCTTGCTTTTTCCACTTTCTCTCTCTCTCTCTCTCTCTCTCTCTCTCTCTCTCACACACAGATGAGTGAGCTAATTATATTTTTTCCATTGCTCATCCAGGTTATTCAAAAGTCTTTTAACTGTAATTGAAATCATTCCATTTTCAACTTTAAATGTAGATGCATGTATTACTGTGAAATTTTCCTTGAAGAAATTTATAGATTTGAAAATAAATGTTGTTTGTTTCTAATTTATGTTTTTACACTAGGTTTTGTTATTCAATAGGAAAATACGTTTAAGATTTAAGAGAATAAAATTATAGCAAAACCCATGAGTAAATATATAAAGTAATATATACACTCTTTATTTTAGAGCAATATTTCTCATATCACGAGTCACGACGTCTCTTCTGTTCTTGAGATGTTAGTCTCAGAAGTAACTTAGATGTCATCCCTTTTTAATTCCCTTTTTTATTCAAAGAATCTGCTTTTTGTAACGAGATTTTTCTTTGCTCTCAGTCAGTCTGTTTGCCATCATATTTCTGCCCAGATCGCTCGATTTTTTCTCGTACGTAAAAAAAAAAATAAATAAAAAAAATAATATCTGTTGTGTAATACTGTGGACTGAGTCTTGTCTGATGAAGTCTAGGAAATGCAAAAGTATCATGTTATAGGACTGATTTTCAACTGTCATTTAATATTATCACCTAAAATAATAGCGATATAGTTTCACTTGCGCATTAAACTTCAATCATGTATCACCTTAAAAAGGATTATGTGTCTTGTCAATCTCAATTTCCAACTTTTTTGGCAAAAAGGTAAACTTTAGACTGATCCGGTTTGAACCAATGAAGGGCGTACGCCGTAATGCTTAGTTAATGGTGGAAGGTGTTTGTCTTTTTTTTTCTTTAATGATTGAGATTGCTTTTCTTCCAGATTTTCGCAGAAGGAATCATATGTAGGATAAGACGTAACCTTGACATAAATATCAGGGCAATTAATAGTTCACTGACTTATGAAGAGGAAATGCTCCCTCTATTATGAAATTGGAATTCGAATCTCCCAAATATGCAGTTACACCTAATTTCGTTATTGCAAATAAGCACCCGTGCATTTTCTAGCACGGGGTAATTGTCATTTGCAACTAGAAGATCTAATTAAAATTAATTTAATCCTGGATTATAATTATAATTCCACCTAGTCCTTTATTATTATTATATTTATAATCTTTATTATTATTATATATTATTATTATTATTATTATTATTATTATTATTATTAAGGCAAACGTACATAATTCCTGAGAGAAGACGACTAAGTTTGAAAAGAAAAAATAAAACAATGAAAAACAAAGAGCAGTAAAGTTCATAAGAAGAACCAGCTAGAATACATTTCAGAAAATATAAGACGCAAATCCTGAATTGTTTCAATAAATGTAACAATTGAGAAATTAATTTAGGGTCGTTACTGACACCTTTGCTCGGTGGTAGTTTTCAAAGGAGGATTCAAATTTTAACAAAGGAAGAGTCAGGAACCCTCTATGAAACTGCTTTTCTTTCTTTTTCTTAGAATATCTTTATACAGATACTGAGGAACGTTGCATGTATTTATTCCCTATTTGTTTATATATTTTTTCTTCTCGAAAACCAGTCAAGCCATAAATGAAAACTAATTGCTGCTAAACTTGTCGAGTTACGGATGGATAAATCCTGATACGACGTTTCAGTAAAAGGTAAAGTAAACAACCTCAATCTACCTTTCGACAAGAAAAGCTCTGAAATGATACTTTTATGTCAACGGGTAGGTAAGGGTAAGGGTGACAGAGCAGAGAAAGAAAGGAAGGAGGAAGAGATATATGTACCTTAGCACAGAAAGAAACTATGCGTCTTTTAGTCTGCTCTTTGGTTCGTTCTTTAACTTACCTTTCTCATGATTTCTAATGGTACGGAGTAAAAACGAAAAAGATGATTTAGTGATGCAACAGATGTAAAGAAAACTTAAACTCTCAGCCATTAAAACAACTAGATAGTTTCAGTATCCGGCGTACTTGTGATGTATGCTGCTCTGAAAAAAGAAGCAAAATACTCAGTGAATAGTAATTATCTTGAACTATTTACTGAAACCCTCACATAACTCCTACATCTGTTGTGCTTGACGACTATGTATTAGATAGGCTTCCTTCTCTATAGAAATTAATCCCATCAATGAGAGACACAGAATCTCTCGCTTTCTCTTTCCTTCTCACGTCCATTATCTTAGGTGTTTAGCAGCGTGAAGGAAAGCATCGCGGAGATGATTGATTTTATTCCCTAAAGGAAAATAATCTCTGCTTCTTTTATTCGTGCCAAACCCTTTTGTTGACTATAAGAGAGAGAGAGAGAGAGAGAGAGAGAGAGAGAGAGAGAGAGAGAGAGAGCGAACATCCTGAAGACGCAGGCCACCTTCCATTAGGAGAGAAATCATGATAATTGTTGTTGGTTACTTCTCTGGTTATCTCGAGGAAAACAGCTTCCATCAGCTCTCTAGAAAGGTCAAGCTGCTAGGAGGTAATGACGAGATCGATCCTTGGACCTGGACCATGATGAGGGCCTTTGTACTTGGCATTTAATCTCCGCGACTGAGGCAAAAAGAACAGAATCGGTGGTAAAAGAGTGAAAGGAAATAATCTAAACACAAAAGAGGATATGAGTTATAATAAGAGAGCAATATAGTATGCAGGAGAGGAGTAAATGAGAAATAAGGAAGACTAGTGAGAACAGATGCTAGGAAATAGAGATATATACAAGGAAGAAGAGATATTGGTAGAAGAAAGGTTTGGGAATTGAGGAGATGAGACAGGGAATTAGGATAAGCTTAAAAAACTATACGTTGTGACGAGGGTCTGGGGACGGAGGAAAAGACCAAAGGAAAGAGATTAATTAGTAAGTAGATGTAAACTGACAGGGACAATAGAGAAAAGGGAAGAGTGGCAACAATAACAGACGTAATACAAAACAAATATCTTTCATTATTCTGAAGTAAAGCAAAATAACAGGTAACGTTGATCATGTAAAATTCTGTCCCACTAAAGAACCTTTACCTTACGTCGCCTGAAATTGTTAGCAGCGAACATTAGACTCAGTGTTGGAGCCATTTCCAGATGACCGGATATTTAGACAAACGTTAATTGAAATACGTTAATATCATGCAAGATATCACTAATTTTGAAATGATCTGTTTGCAAACTGAAATGATCTTATCAGGTACGTCGGAAAGGGAGCATTTATTGAATGGTAAATTTTTTTAAACAACCGGGAAAGTTTTGTTTAGGTTTATTTTGCAATGGGGCAAAGAAGAGATGTAGGTTAAATATGCCATTTAGACGCGCTATAACTAAAACAGAAATTCCAAGAGGAGAAGCTCAAAGGAAAAGGTTTGGTCAACTCTAATCATTTTCCTTATTTCCGGTGTCTATTTAGGCTTCCAACCTTCAGACTTAGGTAAGACCAGTTAATGTAAGGTACCTGAAATGATGGTAAATGAACATATTCTTGTGTTGCGAATACTATATTCCTTGGCAAGTGTTTAGCATCACCAGTCCCAGAGGTACATTTTAAAGACTGCAAGATAATAGAAAAGTTAAATCTGAATTTTCCCTCTTGATTCTTTATAGGTGAACTGCATTACAAGAAAATCGTGAAACCCTTTCAATGAGGGCAATGAAATGTCAACGCTAGTTTCTTAACGAGCTTCAAACTGGCTTCCTAATTAGTGAGGAAAAGAATCCTAAAATTAAAGTATTAAGTGCATTTTGTTATTTGCATATAACAAAAATACACGAGTTTATCAACTTAATCCATCAGAATATTTTTCGTTTTACCGTTCTATTTCAGTGGATTTTTATTTGCCATTTGACATTTTATTTTCATTTGCTATTCTTTTCTTGGACAAACTTTGCTCAGAATAACGGTTTTATTACCATCGTCTTTATCATCTAACCATTTCTCCTGCGCCATTCACACTTAAAAGACTTTTTTCAGGCCAATTATTTTCTGAAGTGTTTACAATTTATTTCTAACTTAATTTCGTCTACAAAAAGAGAAAATGTGCCTATGTATTAGAATATCCCCTCTGTCAGCCGTATCCCCGAAAGGAAATATAATATAAACAATGAAGGAATAACTGTTTTCGAAAGGTTTCTCATTCTGGTGACATTACACGGAAGCATTGGCTGACAGAGACGAGATTTCGCGGAAGTGTTGCTGACGTCCCTGTTTCCTGGGTCATGGTGAAAGGGCCGTCAGCGCCCTTCAGATGTCAACCACGGGTGTCATTCATCATCCGCGTGACGTCTACGGGGAAAGAAAGGGTGGCATCAAGGTCCAGAGAGGAGGTGTATTTGGTGGAGGGTGGTGGAGGGGTAATGTAAACCAAGACTTCCTTGCTTTAATCATGTAGACATTTTGATTTAAACGTTGACGTGGTCTTTATACAGTATTTATGTAATTATTCTTGTTATGGATATTGTTTAGACGTGAACGACTGTTTGTTATACTAGTCGGTATATTTCACCAGGAACGTATTTCTAAGAACCACAGATTCCAACAATTTCAGCAAATGTAAATATAGAATGAAGGACTTTCTAATTATAGTGATTGACTATCACTATTCCTAATTTCCTTCTCACCTTTATTTTTCCCACCATTATAACTAAAAAACTATGGCTATTCCATACATACTAATTGACTCAATACTATTTCATAACAGAAGAACAGAGAGAAAAGTGCCACAAAAAGAACTCACATTGACTAGCTTGAAGACAGCGTCTTATCTAACTTTTGATTCTTATGTCATATGAATATCCACAAGGAAATCGTTTACCATCCTTTATTTAAATCTACAAGTGTTCATACTAATACTGCGAAACATACAAATTTGAAGTTTTTCCACAAAATTCAGTTTCTACACAGATACTCAAAACTACTTCCACACTCCCTTATTTGCAAATCAAAGTTACAGAGTTATCTCTGTCTCACTGGAATGTAGATGAGAATGTAGAAGGCCACTGGGTATTCTTCCAAGGTTGTATTTGTAGCGTTTAAGGTTTTCATTTTTTTTAATGAGCATGTGCTACTGAGGCAAGAGATCACGTTAATCCATAAATAATAACGATAAAAGGACTGAGGAGAATTTGAGTAGAGTTGAGGAATGGAACGATTGAAACCTCTAACCTTCTTTGTAATCCTAGAGATGTCACTTTGGACGATGTAATGATTCTACATCATAAAAATCCGGAATACACAATCATTAAAATTACTCCTACAAGAAAAACGAGGAAAATTAAAATTACGAACAAATCTCTCTCGTACCTTCGTCCCTTTGACCTCCTCTCGCAAAACATATACATAGCAATCAATTCCACCAAAGATTTTTAGAGTAGTTGAAGACTGTCAAACAAATAACAAGAGTGAGCCATCTCTCTCTCTCTCTCTCTCTCTCTCTCTCTCTCTCTCTCTCTCTCTCTCTCTCTCTCTCTCTCTCTCTCTCTTATTAGAATTCAGATAATGTGCACCTTCATAAACCGCATGTGCTTTGAAAATATTGAGAGAGAGAGAGACCTTACAGACCTTACAGACCTTACAGTTCGTTCGGGTTGCCCCAGGTCCCTCAGTGTGAGGCACCTCTAATGTCTACCAGAGAGTTGCTAGTACATCTTCCGGTATATTTTGCATCTTCCAACCTTGGATGGTCTGGGATGCAGTTTAGATATTTGTCGAGCTTATTCTTAAACACATCTACGCTCACTCCTGATATATTCCTCAGATAGCTGGCAACGCATTGAATAGACGGCTGCATTATCGATGCTGGTACGTAGTGGATTAATGTCCTGTGTGCTTTCCTTATTTTTCCTGGTATAGTTTTGGGCACTATTAATCTACCTCTGCTTGCTCTTTCTGATATTTTTAGTTCCGTGATGTTTTCTGCTATTCCTTCTATCTGTTTCCATGCCTGAATTATCATGTAGCGTTCTCTTCTCCTTTCTAGACTATATAATTTTAAGGATTGTAGTCTTTCCCAGTAGTCAAGGTCCTTAACTTCTTCTATTCTAGCTGTAAAGGACCTTTGTACACTCTCTACTTGTGCAATATCCTTTTGATAGTGTGGGTACCATATCATATTGCAATATTCAAGTGGACTACGAACATATGTTTTATAAAGCATAATCATGTGTTCAGCTTTTCTTGTTTTGAAGTGCCGTAACAACATTCCCATTTTTGCTTTACATTTTGCCAAAAGAATTGCTATTTGATCATTGCATAACATGTTCCTATCATCATCACACCAAGGTCTTTAACTGCTTCCTTATTTGTGATTGTCTCATATTAGGTCCCCTATATGCATATAGCTTTCCTTCTCTGTCTCCATAATTTATTGATTCAAATTTATCAGAGTTAAATACCATCCTATTTTACCTCTGCCCAATCATATACTTTGTTAAGGTCTCTTTGTAGAGCGTTCCTATCTTCATCACAAGTAATTTCTCTACTTATTCTTGTGTCATCAGCGAAACTGCTCACTAACGAATCCTTAACATTACTGTCTATGTCTTCAATCATAATAACAAACAGTATTGCAGCTAACACCGTACCTTGTGGCACATCGGATATTACCTTGGCTTCATCCGATTTCTCATCGTTTGCAATAACTATCTGTTTTTTTGTTGTGTAAAAATTCTTTTAACCTTCTTCCTACTTTATCCACGATATTGTGTTTTCTAATTTTCTTCGCTAATATATTATGGTCTACTTTGTCAAAAGCTTTTGCAAAGTCTAGATAAACCACATCTGTTTCATTTCCGCTTTTCATATTTTTGAATATGTTCTCACGGTGGACTAACAGTTGGGTTTGTGTACTTTTTCCGGGTACGAAACCATGTTGTCCTATATTAAACAAATTATTTTTTATTAAATGTTTCATAATATTTTTCTTCATTACCCTTTCATACACTTTCATAATATGTGATGTTAGACTCACAGGCCTATAATTACTTGCCTCTAGTCTTGATCCACTTTTGAAAGTAGGGGTAATATATGCTAATTTGTGCTCATCATAAATCTTGCCTGTATCTACACTTTGTCTTAATAATATTGCAAGTGGCTTTGCGATAGATTGAACTCTTTCTTTAACAAAATAGCAGGAATTCCATCAGGCCCTGCTGCAGCTCCATTTTTAATTTCATTAATAGCCTGCACAATATCAGCTTCATTAATATCTATGTCAGCTAAATATTCACTATTTTCGTCCCTTACTTCTATATCATTATCTTCATTATCTATCTAGAGAGAGAGAGAGAGAGAGGAGGAGAGAGAGAGAGAGAGAGAGAAGAGCGAGAGAGAGAGAGAGAGAGAGAGAGAGAGAGAGAGAGAGAGAGGATATTTCATACAAAGGATTATAGATGAAGTCTCAAATGCAAACAGATTAAAATCATACACATTTATGTATAAACAGAAATTATCTCTTGTACCTTTATGCATGCTATAAAATATATACATATATTTGTATTCCTGTATTTAGAATTCTATATTCATTTTCATTCCTGTATGTAATTTTGTAATTTTTATCTAAAACCAACATGTAACATATCAAATTTTAAACATACATTTAAGGAAACTCTAGCACATGGCATTGTATTTTGAATATTTATTTAACCACTGTTTAAACTTTCACTCTTATTGTCACAGTACATATGTCCTTATGTTCTTTGTATCTAAAACGACGCCCTTAAGCTGTTAATCCCTAGACTAACCAGTACCCATACCTCAAGGTCATACCTCCCACACGATGAAATAAATAGGCCGAAAGGTCAGATTGTAAGTCAGTAGTCGCTTGATAATGCCATAAGGCGAAACAGCTGTCGTGACAAAATTCAATAAATGGAAGAAGGAAGTCTGCGTATTTTTCACCAGAAATTGACGAACGAGAATCGGAAAAAACTTCGTCGGTATGAAGATACCTGCAAGAAACTTATTGATGCCACTAAAGAAATTGTTTTTAACGAATATTGTATTAGAGAAAAACTATGCCCTAAAAGTATATATATATATATATATATATATATATATATATATATATATATATATATATATATATATATATATATATATATATATATATACATATATATATATATATATATATATATATATAATATATATATATATATATATATATATTAATTTTAAATTATTCATGTGAAAAAATGGCATACATAAAAAGTTACCGTTACTGTGGGTCTTAATTTTAAAACAATGGAAGTATCACGAAAGTTCACAAAATCTAATCTATCCACGTACTGAATTTCCACGTACTATTTCCATGACAATATAATCTTTGATTACATTGAAAGTTTTAGCAAACTCTCATTGCTACAACAGCTAAAATCATACTTCTAAACTTATTAATAACCATATAAAAGCACTGGTTTATGGTTCGTAAACCATTTATAATACAAACAGCAACTGATTTCACATATCCAGATTTTAACATACTGTGCCAACTAATTTGAAAAAGCAGAACAAAAATTAATACGAAAACGCTGTCTTATGGATGTAACTAACAACAAACATTACTTTCTAGTGAAAGGATATTTAATTTGTATCAGCAGACAAACTAATTATTCATCAAGGCATAAAACAAGTGAAATACATCTCAAACTCCAAAGTTTAAATAGAAGACCAATTTCTTTAAAGGACACAGTTGTTTTTCTTATTCATTTTGCTCTTTAAACGAAAGGCCTGGAATTGAACTACGGCTACGGAATAATACCGGCACTGATTAGACCTGGACCTGCGATCCTGTTTTAATAGAATAAAAGATCACCTTCATCATTTTTTTAAATTTTAAAAATTCCCAACATGAATATAGGCCAGTTACTCAGTAACATCGCTGATCCAGAGAAGAAGAAAAAATATATATATATAAAATCAATTCGATTAATTCTGCCATTCTCGTTAACAGAATTTGCCTAAAAGACTGTCTTTTACCAAAATATTATTATTATTATTATTATTATATTATTATTATTAAAGTAGATACAGCACAAAAAGTTTTCTAATTAAAAAAAATAGTCTGAATGAAAATCTAACCTATATAAACCTAAACATAAGTATACGATTAAAATGAAAAACTTGTTTCTAAAAACAAATCCACACACAATCACGCGCGTCCACTCACGATGATTATGCTACCTGCTATAAATAGAACAGGAACACGGAATCAAAAGAAAGTAGTTTATCTTAACAGAAAACTTTCAGTCACGTGACACAGAAATGAGATTGGCCTTTGCAAAATACGATTATCTCCCTTCGCAGGAACCGTTATCTCGAAGAACTCTTTTTAACCTCCCTTCCATTTAATGAGATTACAATGGTCCCGAGATGACTCTTTCTCTTTTTTCCTGCTTGCGAGATATGTGGAAATGCTGTTTTGTGGCTCTTTGAAGCTGCTTTGGTGGGTTTAGAAAATGTGATTCCGAACATGATTTTAAATCTTTGATGGCAAGGGAGTTACTAGCAATCTAGAAAACAGATGAAAGATTATAACAAAAGACAACGAAAATCTTTTATGAAGGTAATTAGACATAAACACTTTTTAAATTAACCTACATAGAAAATTTCCAAAGATGTTTAAGCAGATTGAAATATCCAATGACACCACAGAGTTTTGAGACATTCACTACTTTCGAATGTCTAAAGAGAGATATTTAAACATTAGAAAAGTAAACAGAGACTCCTTCTCTGATTCCTTTAATTGAAAACTTATTTTTTTCTAGTTTAAGGTTCGCTTCCTCTCATGGTCAGTGTCATCAACCTCAAAAAGTTTTCTATTGGCAATGTAGAAACTAATTCATCCATAATTTTGGGCCTTATAACACTAGTATGAACAGTAAATGCCGTGATCATTTATTCATATATTCTAAATTACCAGTAAAGGTTTTGTTGTTTGTACAAAATTAACACATGTTTTTGTATGGGAAAATAAGCATATGAATGTCTTACTCTTTATCGCTAAAATTCGGAATAATATCAAATGTAATCTGCACAGTCCTCATTCATATAAAATGTGGCTTCAAAATGGTACTTAGTTTAATGTTGATGCAGTAATCATTCAGAAAAGAACTTTCACGCATTTTTCCTATTTTCGTAGCCTGGACCAGCCTCAAAATAATAGAATATGGCCCAGAGCTTTTAGAGCTTGATGAAGTTTTCTCATCGGGACCATTTTTAGCGAAACTGCGAGGAAGGAGGCCCATTTCCAGTAGAACATTTCTCTTGAATTTAAATTTCAACGCGTTTTGCTCATATTATTTGATTAGCATATTTCTTTCGAACGAAGAGCATTCTCTTGCTTTTTAGCATAGCTTTACGAGAATTGCTGACTCTTTCAGTATTTTAATTTTCTGTGAAAGAGAACTATTGTGCAGCTTTGTCTGTCCGTCCGCTCTATTTTCTGACCTCACTTTTCCTGTCCGCTCTCAGATCTTAAAAACTAGAGGCTAGAGGGCTGCAAACTGCAAGTTGATCATCAGCTATCCAGTCATCAAACACATCAGATTGCAGCCCTCTAACCTCAATATTATTTATATTCAAGTTAAATTTAGCTATGATCGTGCGTCTGGATAAATGCGTTAATAGGCACCACGACCGGTTGAGAGTTTCATGGGTCGCGGCATATACAGCATTATACCGAGGCTACTAAAAGATAGATCTATTGTAGGTGGCCTTGATTATACTCACACTTTTTTTTTTTTTGTCTTTTCTATCATTCGCTACGAAATCAAATTTCCTTGTGACACGCTTGTTTCATTTTAAGTTTGTTTGTGGCGTGTGTATGTGTATGTACATATGTATGTGTGTGTGCGTGTGTATGTGTCTGTGACATTAGACTTGACTTCAAAAGGGACTCTGCCATGTCCCTCTCTCACAGATTCAGTGCGGAATGAATTAAGAACTTTATATATTACTATGAAGACCTTCATTCAGAATATTCCTCGTGTCATTCCAGTCAAAAAACCATAAGAAATGAAACATTCCACAGTTGTACATTTGCATATTCCTTTCGTATGAATAATAATTTTCCCTTCCTTTCATAATGAACAACATTGCGTTTCATCCATTGCAACATTCATTTCCGTATTCATATTTAACTGAATCATCAAAGGCCAACAGAGTTCCTATCAAAAATAAGACATAACCCTCATTAACATACATCATGATGACTGGAAGAGTAATACATTTTATAAATGATGAGTCCACACAAAAAAAACTACCGGTAATAAATCTCTTAAATCAAACGTGAGAGAAAAACGTTCATGGCAACTACACGGCATCTCAAACAGTTTGAAGTACTGAAAAGAAAGTTGTTAGTGAAAGTTTTCAACGACTCGAAACTCTCTATGTCCATTTTGCACAGTCCCCCCCGCGCCTGCACCTTTCCAGGATCATTCTTAAATTGCAGTGCATTAAAATACTCATTTACAAACCCTCCCCCTAAGACTCTCCCCTTAAGATGACGTCATTGACACATAACGAGTCCATTACAGAGGAAGAGTTGGTGACGTCACTTATGTACGTACAGCAACTATCAGTACAACAGTCAAATGATGGAATCAGCCTTAAAAGAGAGGCAGGTAATGAAACATCTCAAAAGGAAGCATGGATTTCAGATACGATCGACAAGGTTTTCATTCAACCAACGCTTAAGAAGATTAAAGGAAGTTATTATCAGCGGGGGTGACCTAAATTGGCTTGCCTGTGGATGGACCATAGTTATATATAACAACCTTTTCTGTAAACTTTTCTCATTTATCTACCTAGGAGGGAGACAGTAGTCTCTGAAATATGGTACTATTCTCTCTATATTTTGATGTTTTTATGGGCTCCTTTTATTAGATTTAGATATATATATATATATATAATATATATATATACATATATATATATTATATATAATATATATATATATATATATATATATATATATATATTATATATATATATATCTATAAAAGGAGCCCATAAAAACACCAAAATGTAGAGAGAAAAGTACTATATTTCAGAGACTGCTGTCTCTCTCTTAGGTATGAATGAGAAAAGTTTACAGAAAAGGTGGTATTTTATACCAAGAGATCCGTCCACACAAATAAGCCAATTTTAGGTCACCCCCGCTGATAATCTTCCTTTAATCTTCTTAAGCGTTGGTTGAATGAACACTTGGTCGACGACATCTGAGATCCACGCCCCTTTTGAGATGTTCATTACCTGCTTCTCTTTTATTAAGGCCGATTCCATCATTTGACTCTTGTACCGGCAGTTGCTGCTATAAATTACACGTGACATATTCCAGTTTATTCTATGGTTATGTTCATTTATATGGTTGAAAATAGCGATTTCTGTTGTCCATAACCTAACTGACTGTTTGTGTTGTATTAATCTCTGGGGAAGTGATTTACCTGTAAATCCGATGTAAGATTGGTCACAGTCCTGGCATGGGATCTCATATACCCCAGAGTCTTTGGGAGATGTCTTTTGTTGGACGTTAATCAGGGATTTGGCTAAGGTATTTGGTAGGTAAATGCAAAAGGGTTGGATTTCCCAAGGGTGTGGGTTATTCTCTTAATCGTCTCCAGGTGAGGAATTTTTTATTTTATTGTTGGGTGTGTCTCTGGTCTTGTCTTTAGGGGTCGGTAGAAAATTACGTTTGCTTTTTGAATTGCTTTCTCAATTACATGGTCAGGATACTTTAAAGATGAAAGTTGCTTGCGAATTAGTTCAAATTCTTTTTCCAGGAAATCTGGGGAACAAATTCGTAAGGCTCTTAAGAATAGGTTGCTAGCTACACCTATCTTTGATAGTAATGTCGTGATAGCTAACTAGTAGTGAATATATGAAAAGTGAGAACGTTGGTTTTCTGTATATGGTAAATTTGTAATTCTGTTGTGTCTCTGATTATTAAAACATCAAGAAAAGGAATTTTGTTGTCTGTTTCCCATTCAACTTTAAATTTGATGCTGGACACTAATGCGTTTAATTTTGAGAGGAATTCATTAAAATTACCCCACTTTTTTATCCCAAAATGTTAGGATGTCATCCACATATCTCATCCACAGCAATGTTTTTGGGTTTTATTGCATTTGTTACTGTAGTTTTCAAAGTATTCCATGTACAGATTGGCTAAAACAGGACTTAAAGGACTACCCATACTACACCCGAATTTTTGCTTGTAGAATGATTCCCCGAATGAAAATACGTTATTAGATGCACATAATTCGACTAACTTTATTATTTTGTTCAAGCGCCAATGGGAAATGATCTGAATAGGGGGATAATTTTTCCCTTAAAAACTGAAGAACGTCCTGTACTGGTACTTTTGTGAATAGGGAGTCTACGTCAAGGCTTAAAAGTTTTATGTTGTGAAGCAGTCTCTGAAATATAGTACTTTTCTCTCTACATTTTGGTTGTTTTATGGGATCCTTTTATTAGATGGAATTCTGTTGTTACAGAACATTTTTACTTCATATATATATATATATATATATATATATATATATATATATATATATATATATATATATATATATATATATATATATATATATATATGTATATATGTATATATATTATATATATATATATATATATATATATATATATATATATATATATATATATATATATATATATATATATATATATATATAAAGGTTTTATGCCACGAAGGAAAAAATGAAAAAGCGAGATAGCCGAAGTACTTCGGTCCTGTTCGGACCCTTTACTGAAGGCAAACTGATTTTACAGACAACAACATTTAAGATTAGCAATAAGGGCGATTTTCACTCAACAGAAAGGAGGAGCCGCCTGAGGGTAGCCACACCTTGAAGGATACACGCAGTAAACAAGTTATTCTTCCAGAAACAGTACATTTTGAAAAAACACGGGAGCATATACAATTTAATATCATGAATTTTACACAAATTTTCCCCAAAAAATTATTATTATCGAGCAAGAGAAAGAGGGAGAGAGAATATCGAGCGAGAAGAGAGAGAGAGAGAGAGAGAGAGAGAGAGAGAGAGAGAGAGAGAGAAATAATAACTATATACATGTGGGACTAATTTATTAGTTGTTCATATATTTTAAGGTCTTTCATAAACATCTTACAAAAAAAATGGGTCCAAATGGTACACTCCCAGACTAAGATTTAGGTTGTTTTTATTAGTGATTTGTATAATTGACGATCCCAGTAAATTTCTTGAAACATAATCATTAGATCTAGCAATTACCGAGGTATCACCCCAATTAATACAATGAGATTTTTTACTCAGATGGATAAACAGTGCATTTGAAGTCTGGGCTGTTCTAGCTGAATACATATGCTGCTTAATACGTACACATAAATTTTGACTTGACTGACCAACGTAAAACGATGGGCAATCCTTACAAGGAATTTTGTAAATGTTGTTGTTATTTGTTACGGGACTATTCTTAATTAGCATATCTTTAATGGTATTGTTATAAGAGAACACTACATTAACATTAAACAATTTAAATATTGATTTTATGGTTTCAAATCCACGAAAGTAAGGTAAGCTAAGTACATTTTTAGGCATTTCTTTTTTCATTAATAGCAACACTATAAAACTTTTTGTGAGCTTTTTGATAACATAAATCAATTAAATGAGGTGGGTAGCAGAGATCGTTTCTATCTTTTGGATGTATTCTATTTCTTGGTCCAGATATTGTGGACTCGTGATACGCAAAGCGCGTAGGAACATAGAAGAAAAAATTGAAATTTTAATATTAAGATGGTGGACAGAATAAAAATGTACATATGTTAAATTATTTGTGGGTTTTCTATGAATACTGAATTTGCATTGGAAAGATTCTCTATGTATTAATACATCTAGGAAATATTTTAATATGAAATTAAAACAGGACCGGATTCGGGGATTGAAAAAATAAACCCAGTTTTTATTCACGATTTGAGTGTGAACGTTTTCGTTTGCATTATTTTGTACGAACTTTGATAGAACAGCTTTGCACATTCGGTGGAAAATGAATGAAGAGCTTTTTTTCTTTAAGAATATGAATAACTAACCCTGAGATCGTTAAGATCTATGATCGATACGTATGATAATTTCTATCATTATAAACTTTACTTAAAATTATAACCGTAGCCTATATGTGGCATTGATTCCATCCCTGACAGTTGTCTTTTTTAGAAACTAACAACTTTAAATAAATGAATTAAGTGAGACTTCAAATCTAAAGGTCTGTAATACTCAGGCCAAAACAACGGAAGAAGAAAGACATACAAAATATATATATCGGTTATTATCGTTGATAATGGTTTCGTTACGTTTTGATATCTGGGATTTAGACAATATATTTTCTAACATTTGAGTAACGTTATTCATGAAACTTTTTCTACAGGACCTGTGTTGTCTTTCTAATCCTCTAACTGGCTCGGAAATGATTCCGAGTAGAATCGAAAAGTGGCAGCAAAGACGCTGGAGATCGTGTTTGTGTTGACGTGCGACGCCTTGTGGAGACGTCCTCTGGGGAACTCATTATCCGTCATCATTACATTGAGTGTTTTTATTCATACAGCTTTCCAAAAAATAGGTGCTAATAAAAATAAACAATTGAAGGCATAAATGCAAAGTTTTACATAAAAGAATGAAAGAAAATATACTTCATTAACAAACAAACATATATCTCCCATTTCATAAAAAATAAAGGAATGGATATAAAAGAATAGAATACATAAAAAGAAGAGTTAATCATATCTAGAAACTTGAGAGTTTTAATAGTTCTTCACTTCTACAAAACGATGCCGTGTTTGCTGTCCTCCTCAACAGGAAGCCTTTAGACGGGGATGAGAATAAGATCACGTCTCGTCTATCAGTGAGGAGAATGAATGTATCGCCACTCCAGAAAACTTAGGCGGTTTTTCCCAGAGGAGTCAATCCATAATCGCTTTGCAAATTTCGAGGAAAGTCGAGGGACATTCTCTGTTTTTCGTTCTTCCATCAGGGCAAGAGCAGGGGAATTATACCTCGTCTCATATATAGATATATATATATATATATATATATATATATATATAGTATATATATATATATAATATATATATATATATATATATATGAGATGAGATATATAATTATATAATTATTATATATATATATATATATATATATATATATATATATATAGATATATATATATAATATATATATATATATATATTATATATATAGATGATTTATATAATATATATATATATATATATATATATAGATATATATATATATTAAGCAGGCGGAGGTTTCTCTAAACCCAACTATACAATGAAGGTAGGGGAAGCACACCAAACAGTCAAGGAACTCATATTTATTAAGTTGCAACGTTTCGAAGCCAACCAGCAGGCCTCATTTTCAAGCTAAAAAGTAACAATATCTAATTAGTACAATAAAATTAAGCTACAATATTAAAATACACAATGTAAAGTACAATAAAACAATCAGTTAAAAACACAAATAAGGACCAACCGTTGAGTGTGAAGACAGAGGAAGGACTAACAAAAAACGTAAGCAGTTCACGAGAGGTAAAGAGGTGTAGACGTGGCATGGGTGTTCAGTGAGGGGACCAGTTTTTTAATAAACAAAGATTCATTAATTGTTAAAACCTTGTGATTGGAAGCTCTGCCCAAAACCTGAAAGTCCTTGTACTGGATCGAATACCTACATTTATCGGTATGATCCCTTATGTTGGAAAATTCGGGATTCGAAAGCTTAGTGCCAGTTCTATAGCTGATAGCTCTATGACTGTCGATTCGGACCTTAAGTAACCTATGTGTCGATCCAATATAGGTTCCTCGATTACATCGAGGACAAGTAAACTTGTAAATGACACATGACCTTGATGTCCCTAACTTTCGATCAAAACTTCAAGGCCTTGCACATAAAACTTATACTAAACTGTCTACATATAGGGCTCCTTTTTTTAAAAAGGAAGACATGAATATTCTCAAATCGCTTGCAAAAAATAAGGACATTATTATTACCCGTCCAGACAAGGGTAAGGGAGTTGTTATTCTCAACAAGGATGATTATATTTCTAAGGTGGAAACAATTTTAAATGATAATTCAAAGTTCCTGAAGTTGGGAACTCCTGAGTTTTCAACACTGTTTAAAATAGAAGATCGTATTAACCGATTTCTGAAAAGCTTAAAAGACCGTGGCATTATTACTGAAAATACCTATCAGTCCCTATACAGCTCGGGGTCATCGTATGGTTTAATGTACGGCCTTCCGAAGGCCCACAAAGATAATGTTCCTATCCGTCCTATCTTAGCGTCTTATAATAACGCCAATTACAAACTGGCAAAATATCTAGTTCCCATGCTTGCCCCCTTAGCTGAAAATTCTTATAACCTAAAAAATTCATACGAGTTCAAAAATTCCATTCTTGCTCAGGACTCGGACCTTATTATGGTAAGCTATGACGTAGAGTCATTATTTACAAATGTACCTGTACAACAGACCATTGATATAATTTTAAGTAAGCTTTTTCCTACGGATGAGTCTCTTTTTAATGGGTTCTGTAAGAATGATTTTAGGAAACTTTTAGATCTGGCGGTGCGGGACACCGTTTTTGTTTTTAATGGTTGTTCTTACTCGCAAATTGATGGTATGGCTATGGGCTCTCCTCTTGGACCCATCTTTGCCGGTATCTTCATGTGCTCGCTGGAAGAGCAAATGCTTGATTCTTGTCCCCTTAGTTACCATCCACTTTTTTATAAACGGTACGTTGACGACACGTTTGCACTCTTTAGAAGTCGTTTGACGCCGAGAGGTTTTTTAACTTTCATCAACTCATTTCACCCTAACATCAAATTCACCATTGAACACGAAACCAACAATCAGTTGCCTTTTTTAGATATTTTAATTACACGCTCCTCTCATGGCTTCTCAACTTCCGTTTTATAGAAAAAAGACATTCACTGGTCTTGGTACAAATTTTTATAGTTTTTGTTCTCTTGATTTTAAGATAAATGCCTTATTAACCATGCTTCACCGAGCCTTTGCTTTGTCTTCTAGTTGGCAATCTTTTCACAATGAAGTCACGTTCTTGCAAAAAAAATATTTTAACAGCAACTGCTTTCCCACCCAGTTGTTCTTTAAGCATGTCTCCAAATTTTTAAATAATATTTTTGTTCCACGTCATCCTACTCCTCACGTTCCTAAATTACCGTTCTATGCTAGCCTTCCTTTTATTCACAATACCACTTTATATAAGGAACTCCACGCTTAATGTCTGGTCATCTCCCTGCCATGAAAATCAAAATTATACCTACAAACCCACTAAATATCAGTAGCCTTTTCAACTTCAAGGACCGTTTGGATCCATTAATGACCTCATGTGTCATTTACAAGTTTACTTGTCCTCGATGTAATCGAGGAACCTATATTGGATCGATACATAGGTTACTTAAGGTCCGAATCGACAGTCATAGAGCTATCAGCTATAGAACTGGCACTAAGCTTTTCGAATCCCGAATTTTCCAACATAAGGGATCATACCGATAAATGTAGGTATTCGATCCAGTACAAGGACTTTCAGGTTTTGGGCAGAGCTTCAATCACAAGGTTTTAACAATTAATGAATCTTTGTTTTATTAAAAAACTGGCCCCCTCACTGAACACCCATGCCACGTCTACACCTCTTTACCTCTCGTGAACTGCTTTACGTTTTTTGTAGTCCTTCCTCTGTCTTCACACTCAACGGTTGGTCCTTATTTGTGTTTTTAACTGATTGTTTTATTGTACTTTACATTGTGTATTTTAATATTGTAGCTTAATTTTATTGTACTAATTAGATATTGTTACTTTTTAGCTTGAAAATGAAGCCTGCTGGTTGGCTTCGAAACGTTGCAACTTAATAAATATGAGTTCCTTGACCTGTTGGTGTGCTTCCCCTACCTTCATTGTATATATATATATATATAATATATATAATATATATATATATATAATTTTATATTAATATATATTAATTACTATATATATATATATAATATAGTAATTAAATATATATATATATAATATAATATAATTATTATACTATATAAATAATATATAATATATATATTATATATTATATAGATAATATTTTATATAATATATATATATATTTATATTTATATATAAATATATATAATATATATATAATTATATATATTTATATTTATATATAATTATATATATATATATATATATATATATATATATATATATATATATATATCTATATGAGACGAGATATACAATTATATATAATATTATATATATATTATATATTATATATATATTATATATATATATATATATATATGTAAGACATAGGGTTTTGATTAATAATATATTGTTCGTGCATTCTCTGTAACCTGTGGAATGTGGAGGACAGGGCAGAGTAACGACCTGAGAGTAGCTGATCAATGAGTTTCTAGGGGATGGCGTGAGATAAAAATGCTTAGTTTGTCGAGTCAATGTACGACAGTTTATGAACTCTTCCCAAAGTGCCTTTGTGAAACTAGATGCAGCTAGAACCGCGAGGCGCTAGCGAACTGTGTGTTCGTATGTGCTGTGCGCCTCTTTCTGTTAAAAGCGTTCATACCCAAGCCTATGAGAGGGATTTTGACAGAGGGCTTCGAGTCATAGGCAAGATGCCGTGGCATTCGCCGGGGGAGTTTTTTGTGACAAAGTGTTTAGTGCCCGGTTGGGAATGGGTAAGTGTTACCTTTACTTTAGCCAAAGGGGTGGTTCTGTTGATATCTTGTAAGATGTTCCATTTTATTAACTTTGTCTTTAAACTTGTGTGTGTACTTACCAGAATGTGTTCTGTATCTTTGGCAGATGGTTCTGGATTTCGGTGGGACAGAGTTCCCAGGGAAAGGTGTGACCTTTGGGTGACTTGACAATGAGTTGTTTTAAGTTAGTCTGTAAGACTGGATTACTTAGTTAATTGATTTATTCTTGTAAATAAACGTTATGTTAGGATGCAACTCTCTCATTTTCATTACCTGTTAATGGAGAGAAAGAGGTGGAGAGAGAGAGAGAGAGAGATGGGGTGATTGCCGGGAGAGAGAGAGAGAGAGCCTGTGTGTGGGGGTCTGCCTTCCGTTTCGTGTCCACGCTACCGTATGAAATACATGGAGGTTTTTCCCATGTAATATATATATATATATATATATATATATATAATATATATATATATATATATATATATATATATATATATATATATAATTATATAATTATCATATATATATATATATATATATATATATATATATATATATATATATATATAATATATATATATATATATATATATATATATATATATATATATATATATATATATATATATATATATATATAATATATATATATATATATATATATATATATATCTGGCTCACATTAGCATTGAACTCCAGTCTCTCAAATGAAAAATCAGGGTGCTACTTAATGACCCACGCAGGTCATAATAGAAGTAGGAACCTAAGTACTTCTGTACCTGAGGGTTTTCTTACGCAGGATGCCGCATAATATACCAACAAATTTTACCTAACTTCCCGACCCCTCAGTGAGTCAGTTGGTAGAATTTCATTCGAATCACCCTTTCAGCAGGATTGTGAAGCAGCTGATGGACCCATGAGCCCTTGTTTCACAGAACTAAATTTCTGACTGGCATCGGGGTCAGAACCCAGACTCTCCAATGGAAAGCCAGGGAGCTACGAACTGACCCGCACAAGTCATAAGAGAAGTTGGAGCGTTTCAAAAACTCGCTTATTAAAAGCTAAAGAATCAAAATGAAATAAATGAAAGCAAAGGTGTTACTACTTCAAGACTAAGCATCCGCAAGCATATAGATATATAAATAACAGTGATATCTAAACAAGGAACAGAAATAATGGCGATAGTACTCTTCTGAATATGTTAGGATTAATAGCAGAACACAACCCCATTACGTCACTATAATCAAAAGATCAAAGGATTACTTCGATGTGCTCAGGATAACAGTTCCATACACGAAAACTATTAAGTAGAACAGAAATAAAGCAAATATAAATAGAACGGGCAACCCAAATTCCATTTTGGAAATTTTGATAAACAAATTATTATTGCCAGATACACCAGTAGAAAATTCTAGGAACGTAGGTCAAGTTCAGTTAAACTTCAAAATTCATACATCAAAAGACTTCAAACTGAATAATATTTATAAAATGAATACTTTAAAAAAAAAAAAAAAAAAAAACATACAAAGCAAAAGAAGTGTTGCATACATCTGGTCATGTTTATATATTGCAATGGCGATACTGTATCCAAATTGCTTTGGGAAGGATATAAAGTTTGTCTTTTTCATCGAATAGTATGAAAAAAAAGGAAAACAACCCACCCCATTGCCGGAGAATAAAGCAATTTAAAAAGGAAATGAATGAGCCTTCCACAAATGAAATATCATTAAAAGAAATTCCCATTGAGAATCCACAAACGGAAACAGAACTCTGGGAATGGAAATAGGCGTTCGCCTGAAACCTCAAAAGTTACCACTCACGAAGGCTTAGTCTGAGGCTCTGAACCACAAGGTGATGAAACAGCCAGATTTTCATTAATTGCTGGTTTAATTTTTCTTCTTATTTTAAACACATGGCCGAAATGCCTGTCGGAAAGAAAATTCTGAATATTGTTTGTCACTGAGTAAATCCTGATTAAGTAAAGAAAATAATCACCGTTCCCTCCAGGCAAACTTTTTTTTTTAAAACAGTCTAACACTCTGTCTTTCTTCATCAGATTTTGTAAGGCATGATGGCATGTGTGTATGTGCGCTTGTGTTCCAGACCAGTAACCTTACGTCCCTTATTATAAGGATGGAAAATATAGAAAGGAGAAATGCACATATGCTGAAGGAATGAAAGCTAAGCTGCTGTTATTAACGAAGGTAGGAAGGACTCTATCCTTTTTCCACTTCAGGAAATAATGGACACACCCATTCGTTGGGTAAACTTCTGGACATAATCAAAGTAATCGTAGTTGATTTATTACTCTAGAAACCGTCTCAAAATTATCAGAAATAGAGGTTGTAGAAATTTCAAAATTCTCTGTAGCTGGATGCATGTGTAGCTATATTCTATTACAGAAGAATTATGTTGTGATTCTTTATTAATCAAGTATAGAAGATTAACATTTAAAGTTATAAAATCAGGTTCACAAGCATTGTTTTATATCAGCAACCTTCAAACAAGCAGAACATTCAATAGCCAAGGTCAGAGGCAAAGTGTGGATAGATGCTCTGAACTGAGCTCTGTTACTACTGATATTCAAAATGCTCGAACTGATGACCGTTAGTGACCATATTTAGAAAACTCCCTGAACACAGAATTTTTAATTTTAGAAATAAGAATATTACAAAAATAAACTAATAAGAGTAATATAATAATAAAAATAACAAACGGATGGAGACAAACAATAAAAAAAATTAGAATATCCTTGTAAATTTTAATATTATTGAAGAAATAAACTGAAACCTCTTTCATTACCACATGTAGTGAAGGATATGCTTTAGATTAAAGTGTGTAACAGAATTTCCAAACAGTGGACATAGCAACAGTCTAAATAAAGGATAAAATCTCAACTTTCAGCTAGTAAGAGAATAACTATATAACAATAGTCGCGAATTTTCATGCTTTCCCTAAGGGAGTCACGCAGAGACTTTTCCCAAATATCATGAGATTTTTCCCTCATTCCTTTGCAGTTTGCCGTTTTTACTAGAACTACTGGCTTTACTCCCGATTATTACAGAATAAATATACGTAGCTTTATCTCTTAGCATTCCACTTCCTTATTGTATCCGTGTCTTATATGGATGAACGGTTGCCTATTATATATATATATATATATATATATATATATATATATGTGTGTGTGTGTGTGTGTGTGTGTGTGTGTGTGTGTGGGTGTGTGTGTGTGTGTGGTGTGAGAGTGTGTGCATGAATGTAGGGTAAGGGTGCACAGAAGTACACCTGTGTACACGCGGGTGTGCATCTACGAATTCTTAAAGAAAATTCTTAACTTTCCAGTTCTTTGTCTGTGCTCCAAACTTCAGCAGGTCGTTTGGGCGTCATCCAAACCACCCTGAGAATCTCCTGACCTCCCAGCAGCCCCCACTAAAAACGACCGAAAAACGTTCAGAAGACGCAACGCTTTTCAAGAATTCTTGCCTCCTGAGCCTGACTTCTTATAAAATGCTGAGTAAAAGTTTCCATCAACCTGAGATTTGCCGAAGCCTCAAAACCAGAGACAAGGCTCCCTCGTCAAATCGCTGCTCCAGAAGGGAACTGGAATTTGTGCATGCGCATAAGTGCTCTTTGGAATGCCAACCACAACCTTCATTTAGGTCGTATAGACCAAAGACTTTCATGCGCAGTCCGATGGGACCGGCAATCTTCCTTATCGGTGCATTCCAGATTGAAAGAATAAAAACAGGAGCGAAAGGGAAGTACGATTAAGTGGATGGAATCAACAGACAGATCTTTGAAGGACAAGAGAGGCTTCAGGATCCAGGGAACATGGAAAGTCGAATTGGAATCCAAAGCTCAAGCCCGTCAAAGAAAAAAACATTAGATGCCATCATTACAAGGCTCGAGGATGTCCACCTCCATTTCATAACAAAAATGAATAATGCCACAAGGTGAAATAGGATGAAAACTTTTAGTCTATGGCGCATCACTAACCCGAGACCGGAGGGACTGAGCTAATATCGACAATAATATATTTGACAATGTATGCGATGCATCCTAAATACATAAAAGTAGAAAACAGGGAGCTTTCGCGAAAGTTCCCTGGTTTTAACCTTTCGGTATTGTGGGAAAATACAGTTTCATTTACAATATTGCGGATTTTAACTCAAAACATTTAGTGTCTTGAGGCGATCAAGGATTGAAAAGTATTCTTCTATATGACGGATTTCATTTTTTTTTTTTTTTTGTAGGAGGGGCGGTGGGTGAGGGGGGGGGGGTGGAGGAAGGGCCGGGGAGAGTCCGGAATAGTTAAGAGGTTTAGATTAATGTTTGCTTTACTCTTTGAAATCTGTGAGATGCACTAATGGCACCAAACCCCTAAGTTGTGGTCATGTTTACAAAGAAAGACATTTTCTTACATTCATGAGTGAAATTAGCTTTCAACTAATCCACCAAATTATGCCGATGATATTAAATTTCGGAAAATTCACTTGGGCCATCTTATCAAAGGACCAGTTATCCCCTACATTCATTAAAAAAGGTAATGATTCTCATTGTTGTTTTACTGAAGCTTCTTAGGTCTATGTGAAGATTAAAAGTAAGAAGTTATCTAAATAGAAAACTATTGCGACGGCTTTGTCTGTCCTTCCGTACTTTTTTCTGTCCGCCCTCAGACCTTCAAAACTTCTGAGGCTAGAGGGCTGCAAATTGGTACGTTGATCATCCACCCTACAATCATCAAACTTACCAAATTGCAGCCCTTTACCCTTAGTAGTTTTTATTATATTTAAGGTTAAAGTTAGTCCTAATTATGCGTCTGGCAACGATCTAGGCCAGACCGCCACCGATCTGTGGTTAAAGTTTCACGGACCGCGGTTCATATAGCAATATACCGAGATCACAGAAAGATAGATCCATTTTCAGCTTCGTGATTATAAGATGTACAGAAAAGTTGATTGCATGGAAAAAACTCCGCACATTTTTTACATGTTATTTATTATCTACTAGGTATCAGTTGCTTTTATCTATCACTCCTCTATTATTATTGATCCTGTAACTTATGTAATAGAAGTTTAACTACAGCAAAGATGAATTTTTGAAAAATACTGTTTCTGAAAAAAGTGGTCAGCCTTCCTAACTGTGGACACCTAGTTTTCATGATCGGTTGCATTGCTGCACAGGTCAGTTTTCCCCGGTACGCGAAGTCTTGAAGATGATCTTCACTTGTAAACATTCATACTGAATCTGTCAAAACTGTTTATATGTTACTTTTAAGCAAGAAATAGTCAGTTGGAATCCTCAGGCACGGATACGTTTGGGGAAGCAAGGCCCAGGTAGTAATACCTCTTGCTAGTTTTCTAATAGATTGCCCACAAATTGAACGCGGGAAAGAGTGAGAAAGATAAATAACACATAAATAAACAAAAACTATATGCATGAAGCAACAAGCATAAGAACTAACTCCAGCAAAAAATACGTAGTAAGTTGTTACTCCTGAACAATGAATATAGGACCTTCTCAGAGACTCATAACAGCAGCATTGCCGTCGATTCTGCCACGAGCATAGTGACAGTGACGCTGTTTAGATAGAAACCAATGTATTTCTTTTATTTGGATCGAAAGGTCCACCACCCGAGATTTCCAGATTGTAACTTGGGTATAAACATTGATCTAAATATGATGTTAATGTTGCTGTTGTTTTTGACACAAAAGAATAAAACTCCAAACATGAATTGATGTTTCTCTGTTATTTCATGCATGTTCACCTGTCACCCTCAAAAGAACACATCCTATCAGCAAGATTTGCTCTCCATTGTTCCCCAAATTGTTCGCAAGAATGGAGGAGACACAATTGGGAAAAGCGGAGTGATCGTCTTAATTAAGAAGGTAGGGTGTCTGGTCGATAGAATTACAGGCCTTGATGTCTGGCGTTGCGGGAGGCGGAGCTGGGGAGGGAGGAACAGAAAGTAATGCAGAAAAGGGAGGGGGGGAGGAGGATGCGGAGGAGAAAATCCATCAGAGGCCGTCTTGACCAACAGTCTCGCTCTCTCTCTCTCTCTCTCTCTCTCTCTCTCTCTCTCTCTCATACCCAGACAGCGCATTAGAGTAATACAGTTTTTAAGTAAACATTCCGATCTCAAAAAGACAAAGAGTAATGAATACCAGTTCCGTGAAAACTCCCACAGACATCCAGGTAAGAAGGAAATTAATAATAATGCTATCAACCTAGTGGAAACGAATAGCGTCAGCAGGCCAACATCAGAAAGTCTATTATAGAAAAACATCTTCTCGACATCATAACTATTTGATATACCAATGTCTATCATGGAAAGGCGTAAATTTTTCCAAATTGATCTTCTCGGGATGAAAGATAAATCATGAAACGCAACATTGCTTTAACAAATGAATAAAAAAACGTTGGTGGCAAAACGATCAAAGGTTAACGCCTCTGTCAATGAAAAATCGAATCATTACATAAACTTAGCAACAGATCAATGGGTCTGGTGCAAGAGCTAATCAGTCACTTTTAGCCAACATTTACTCAGAAACTGAACACTTATCATCTTCCGGCAAAATTTTGAACTGTCCGTCTCCTCGGAGGTTATTTATGCAAACACCATCACGCGCGCGCATACACACACACACACACACACACCACACACACATACTACATCTATCTGGTAACTCAGAAACTTAAAAGAACTCGAGAAAATTAAAATAACTTGAGAACTTATATAACTTGAAGAAAGCTTCTTGTCGTCGTGCTCTTGTTATCACCTGCCAACATCGGGAGCAATAACTCTCCAATGGCGGTTTTTGCTCCCCCTGGCGAGCACTTGCGCTGCCCCGATTAGAGGCATCTTGCCTCTGGAAGTGGATCATTAAGAGGCGAACGTCTTCTCAATATACCGTCGTCAGGAGCGGCAGTTTCAGACACGAAGAAAATAAAAAGAATAGACATTAGGGTTCGACAATAGCTTTTTACTATTGTACTGAACGTTTCACTCGAACACACAATATATATATATATATATATGTATAATAATATATATATATATATATATATATATATATATATATATATATATATATATATATATATATATATATATTATATATATATATATAGATATATATATATATATATATATATATATATATATATATATATATATATATATATATATATATATATATATCTATATATATATATATATATATATATATATATAATATATATATAGATATATATATGTATATATATATATATAGATATATGTATGTGTGTGTGTGTGTGGGTGTGTGTCGCGCGCAGTGTGTGTGTATGTGCATATGTGTATAAATGCTTGACGTGAACTCTACTCCATATTTTCAGCGTTTTCCAATCTTTTGACTAGACAGTGTTAATGGAACAAAAATCTCTTCAGTTGTTTTTCACATCATTAAATTTTATTTTCGTTTGAAGCCAGACTTTAACGAGGGTAATTAACACGGAGTTTCTGCGTCTTGATTTTCGTATGAAACTCAAATTCATTCGTTTTTGTCAACTTTCTTGGTATTCGGGGAGTGGGTCGTTTTCATGGATGATTAGACCACTTTCCGCCGAGAAGACGGAGCTCAGTTTTAAGGCAGATTCACTTAGAGTAAAAAATTACAGGGGATTATTAACTTCATTATATATATATATATATATATATATATATATATATATATATATATATATATATATATATATATATATATATATATATATCAACATATCTATCATATTACCGTGATTCATAATCATGCATCGAGCTACAAATGTAAGCCTTTTATATCTAATTTGCTCTACCTCGGAATTAATATATTTTCACATATGTTTAACCGAAGGTGAATTTTTTTTTTTTTTTTGTCGATAAAATATTTGTCGGCTCCTGGGCGCAAACCATCGAAACCAAACAAATCCAGGACGACAGTGAAGATTAAAACCCTCACCGCCACCTCTTATTGACAAAAAAAAATTGCCCTTCGGTTAAAACATATATGAAAATATATTAATTCCGAGGTAGAGCAAATTAGATATTAAAGATCATTTGTAGCACGATGTATATATATATATATATATATATATATATATATATATATATATATATATATATATATATATATATATGTATAGTATATATATATATATATATTATATATATATATATATATAGTATATATATATATATATATATATATATATATATATATATATATAGTATACATATATATAGATCTAAGTCTCTTCGCTTTTGCGAAAGACTTTTTTTTTGTTTCTCCTTACGACTGTCATTCGTAAGTATTTCTGGTTCCTCCCATCTCCTTGTGATATCTTAGTAGAGTGGTTCTTCTTAACTAAGGAGAGGATTCAAACAGATAAGTTGAACAGATATAACAACTTTATTCTGTAACTCCATACTAAGATGTGCAGATCGGTCGGGAGACTGATATGTTTGAAGGCTGGCACGGAACTGCCATTCTAAAGCATCACGTCGATAGCGGAACATTAGCTATCTCAGCAATTCATATAAAAAACATACGTAGTCCGCCGGCTCGGAAGTTACAAGTTTCCGGCGTAGGTTAACAGGTCAACCGCTTCTCATGGGAGTTGTTGTGCAAAGTTATCATTAATATAAAATGCTGACAACATACAGAGCTAAACCAGGCTACTGCAGACAGCGCATAGCGTAATCTAGATCTGCCTTGGTCACGTAGGACCCTCCTAATGCCATGACCTCAGGTCATGGGTTTTTATTTACAGATACTGTAATCTGAAATAATGTATTTATTACATTAGGCTCGGACTGCTACCTATTCAAGCCTTGAATAACAAAAGTTACTTTAAACATTGTTTCTTAGGAGCGTGCTCGTAACATATGTCTAGGTATAAACATAATAAGTGATTAAATGCATAAAAAGGTCTGTTACATACCCTTTTTGACATATTCATAAACAAGATAAATGCATGGAAAATCTAGATCCATGTTTGGTAATAATAATGATTAGGTACCCAAAAAATAATAAAAAGGTAAAAATCAAAAGATTAACATGTATACATGATTAATATGATAATAAGTAACCTGATGAAGAATAGTGGTTACTACAGAGATTATAGCATGATCATGGATAATTGTTAAAGAGTACTTGTCACTCTTTGTAATAGATAAATATAATTGTACAATTGTATAATAGTATAATTGTGTACTTGTGCACAAATGCAATATATAGGCTGGTATATTTTATAGGTTGCCCGAAAAATACCTTTAGGAGTATATTAAGTATAATATTGGGCTATAATATTTTATTAGGTGCCCGGGAGATACTTTAACTGTTCAAATGCAAAGGCGTGAGTCTTTCTTGTCCTACATTATTGCCAGCATACAGACCGCTTTTCACACACAACACAATTCCAGACAATTTCCCTAGGCACAAAATGAAGTGGCCAGTTTCAGGCGGCCCTAAACTCAAACGACTTGAGTTTAACGGGTACGTCATCTAGACGGGCCAATACGTTTCCTTGGAGATCCTTCTGTTTACGCCTCAGCCTACGCCAAGCAAAGATGTTGACGGCGATAACCAATATGGCCGTCACGCTTGAACACGGCCAGCAGAATGTAGTAGCGAAGATTTTCTCCACCTGCATAAGTCGGTGACGCGTGGTTCATCTCAGCCAGTTGCGTCAAACGATGAGCCACCCGCGCGTTGTATGGGAGAGGTAGTGATGGGATGGGATTGATTGTAGATGCCCAAGTATAGTTCGCAAAATACGCCTTCTCACGTATTATCGTGTTGACCCTCTGACGGTGTAGATTGTAGATGTCCCCGTACAACCATCAGCTGCTACAAAGATAGGGGAATGGGCGGTGGTCCCATCCGGACATACTACGTTGAATCCGGCTTTATTCATCCTGTAATTGAATTTATTACCGTAAAAGGGATAAAGTTTCCCCAGACAACCTTCGCTTGTATGAGAGAGAGAGCCGTTTAGCACTATGCCTAACTCACATGAATCCGTTGATATAGGATAGAATTCAAAAAGAGTCAGCTGTACAAATTTTATTATTCATGGCTTCTGAACAGTGGAGTGAGTTTATCTAAGTCTTTAATGACTGTAAATGATTTCCTATCAGAAGAAATCAGTACATGCCCCGTCAAATTGGATATTACTGGACTTGAGTTATTCGTCATGAAAGTAGGAAACGGATGCTATTTTGTATGATTGCCAAGCATCGGAAGAATCAAAAGGTATTGTGATCATAATTCTATAATTTTCAACGCTGACTGATATTAGGCTATAATAGAACTCTACTTTATGGGCGTCTAATAAAGGAATATAACCTAGTTTCTCCCTGTCCGTTTTCCAAAGTTAACGTCAGATCTTTAATAGGCATGAGGTGAGGAGGATAACACACCCTTTGTCGCTAATGTAATCGCTTCTACGTAATCTTTTGATTTTTCAATAAATGTGATATTTTCACACGGATATGATCTATTTTCGAACTATAGTAAGCTAATGTAGCCAGCAAATGTTGAACTTCCATGACCTGATCGATATTATTTGAATGTTCGTTTACGATACTCATTATTTGATTGAATTGAAGATAACTGGCTGCGAAGTTCGGACAAAGCTAA
>NC_061092.1:64422063-64434563 GCF_015104395.2 Macrobrachium nipponense
GCTTGCCTTATTATATCCTTGGGGCGGGGGCTTTGCGGGCGGGGGGGCGAGTGTGGCAATGGTGACGCCCCCATCACGTATCGAACTAAACGTTCTTGTACAGGAAATGCTTCAAAGTTTTTATTATTATCTGTCGGTACCTCAGTCAATCCAGACGTGGTTTCATAGTTCCGAGTTCTGGCGCCTCCTGCTTCCTGATTAGTCCATTCTTCTTATTATGTGAGCCTTTTCTAGAAGTGTTCCGTCAAAATGAGCCATATGGCTACTTCGGTTTCCTGTTGAAAAGCGGTTCTCTTCAGGGATTTGGTTTTTGCACATACTGCTCCCTCGGTTATTCGGTCAGAAGGTACTCTCTCTCTCTCTCTCTCTCTCTCTCTCTCTCTCTCTCTCTCTCTCTCTCTCTCTTTCAAGTTCCACGTTACTGTGACCTATATGTGTGTTTTTATTATTATTAGTTATTATCATAATATTTTTTTAGTCAGAGTCACGACTGGCCGATGTGCTTAAATCACTGTCCCGATAATGCAGACCAAATGCAATTTTGCTGCTCATTTTCTACTATTCCCTCAGGTCGGTGTTCACACCACTTGTTGCTGCATGCTGTGTGGCATTATTGAATGTCTTGATATAATACCAATAATACTACATTCATTCTCTATAGTTTGATGAATAGATAAATATAAACTGCACGTTATCAGATAAACACACACACACACATACACACACTCACACACACACACACACACACACACTCACACACACACACACACACACACACACACACACACACACACATATATATATATATATATATATATATATATATATATATATATATATATATATATATGCAAAGACCTCCTATATTGCTCATCCCGGATATTCTAAGCTTTATTTAACTTTATCAAACTATATTGCCTATTTGACTTTTCAATTATCACTTCATGTTTCTTCTCTCAACATTTGCTCATTCCTTTCCCCTGTTCCCTTTTCTTTTCCTCTTCGCCTTTTTATTTCTTTCATTTTGCTGCCTCTTCCTCCTGCTTCAGTTGTTCTGTTCTTACCTCTTTCCTTCCACATTACCCAGCTTTTTTTCTTCTCTTTCCTTTCACAGTCTGGTTTTTCATTTCCTTCTTTCTCTTCCTCCTCCAATCCTTAGCCTCCCTCCTTGGCAATGGAGGTTGCAAGTGAAGCCTTTGATCCTCACCATCAAATTTCACGAAAACAGAGAAAACTTACTTCAGAATTTATCAATAATTTTGAGAAGCCCATTTTGGCTTTAATTTTCCCTCGTCTTCTCTCGGTCACTGTGCATGAGATGGATGACAAACATTATACCTGAAAAATGTTGCAATAACAAATCTTCATAAGACTTCAGCATGAAGTGAGTGAGACCAACCGGAATGAGATACTCCCAATTATTATTCATATTTTTACGACAGAATATTCAGTTCGAAGCCATTTCGACGTTCTATTTCCAAAATTTAATAACTGGGAATAACTGGCGCTGCAATCAACGCGTATTGGAAAGTGATGGAAATGCTTTTATAATGTCCCGAGAATATTCAATCATGTTATTTGCAAGTCAAAAATAAGCTGTGTATAACTCTTGGTGGAGAAAACCACTTATTTCTTTTTCGTACGTTCTCGTTTGTTTGTTTGTTTGTTTGTTTTTGTCGAACATTCTGATCTATTGCAGCTTCTATAAATTTAAGGTGATGGACTTCTTGAAGTTCTACATACAATTTTTTTCGGATTTTGAGTAGTGTCAAGATTTCGTCTTCATTGAAACACCTCCCAGGGCAGCACTTAGAACGTATCATGAAAAGCTGTATCAAAAGCATCAGTTTCTAACGCCGATCTTCGCCATTGTCAAACTGATATCACAGAAGTTATAGATCACATAAAAGTGAAGTTAAAGTCGGTAGATTAACCCTAAAACGGCCGACTGACGTATTTTTACGTCGAGATAAATTGTCTGTCGGGTGCCGACTGGACGTAATTTTTGTTTTTACGTCGACATACAAAAGTTTTTTTTTAAAATTCGCGGAAAAAATACTTATAGGCCTACCAGCCTAAAACTTTTGAATCACGCGCCTTGGGGGATGCTGGGGAGTCACGGATCAAGGCCTTGTTTTGTTTTGAAGCGTGACCCAGGTGCGCCATGCGCGATATCCCTTCTTCTCGCTCCAGCCAGCATCAGTAGCGCACCATCCGAGAGCGATCTTTCGTGAAAAGCGTGTTTTCTGGACTTGTGCGAGACTTTGAGCATTTGTATTGCTACAGGACATCGTAGATATGTCTCAACGACGTGTGAACCGTGAAAGGCGCGTTTTACCCGTCGGAAGGGATCGTGTAAGGCGAGTTTTGGACATGGATGCTGGCGAGGGGCCAAGCACCCAGCATGACCCCCGCGCCTCAAGGCCGTTCTGTGCGGCCACGTGTGGCTGAAAGTGTTTCGGGAACACATCGTTTGCCTTTGGTTACCCCTAGAAAGCATGTGGGCGTCCTTAGGGGCATTCGTAGGCATTTGGGAGGCCTCCAACCAAGGGACATAGACGAATATCTTTCGGAGCTTGATCGGGAACATGTCGCAAGTCCTCATTTTGATGGCGGATGGTCATCGAGTGATGAGGACATCAGTCCCGATGAAAGTGAGGATGAATATTTGCCCCCAATGTCCGTTCGAGGCTCACATCCCGAAAGTGAGCTCGAATTCAGTGCATACGAGGGGGAATCTGAGGGGAGGGGGAGGGGGAGGGTGGGGATACGGGCTCAAGTTTTATCGCAGAGGACGATACAGAAAGTGAGGGCCTAAGTGAGGGTGATGGGCCAACGGGGGGGGGTAGTGTGCATCGTGCCCGCACCCGTGCGCCGTGCGCGCGCACGGGCACGTAGAAGGTCGGCTCGTCGCGCCAGCCAAGGTGAAGGTCGGGTCGTCGGAGAGTGACGAGGGGTGGACGGAGACCCCACCCCTCCTAACATGCACCCCTTCACGGCAACCCCTGGGATGACCGTACCAGTACCCCTGACTGTTTTGGGATTCATCCAGCTTTTCCTGACGCGGGAATTGCTGGAATACCTGGTACACGAGACGGTGGACTACGCTCGGTACTGCCGATATGAGCTGAAGACGACCTTGGTCGTATTCCTGGCGGGGTTGCAACCTCATTGACATGGCACATTTTTTGGGGCTCCACATTTATTTTGGTTTGACACCTGCTATCGACGTCAGGCATATTGGGAAGAGAAGTTATTTTTTATATATGCCGAATGTGCTGGCGTTATGTCCCGTGATAATTTCCTGGCGATGGACAGGTACTTCAACGCCTTCAACCGAAGGGCCATACCCCGGAATAACAGTGATCGCCTCATTTTAGTGCGTACAGTGTTGGATTATATCCGTGAGCGATGTAGTAATCTCGTGATTCCTGGAAAGAACCTGTCTTTGGATGAGGGGATGATGCCTTACAAAGGACGTCTTAGTATAAAAGTGTATAACCCCAAGAAGCCAAAGAAATATGGTGTGAAATTCTTTCTCATTACCGAGGCCAACACTGGATACGTTGTGGACTTTTTCAGTGTATACCGGGGTATTCTCCACGCTGCGTGACACTGTATTCAACCTTGTGGCGGGAACGTTTTCCGTAACCAGGGAATATCACCTGTTTATGGATAATTATTATAACTCGGTATCCCTGGCCCAGGAACTGTATGAAGCAGGTGTTCACGTCAGTGGTACCCTTCTTGGTTGGTGCGTGGGGCCCCGAATGTCCTCAAGAGGTTCGCTAGTCAATCCGCAACACCTGGCAAGAGAGAGGACAGAAGTGGCGGCGGAAGGGCGCTGTCTTCGTCATCTGTTGGAAGGGTGTCCGACTCGTCCCCATGGTTACGACGAGTCATGAACCCATCCAAGAAGAGATCGTACAGCGGAAGAAGACACGTCGACAGGGCCGAGTTGTGTTTGAGGAGTTTCGTACCGAGCGGCCTACTGTCATTGGGCACTACAACAGGCACATGGGAGGAGTTGATCTCTTTGATCAGCTCATCCAGTACTATCCCTTCGCCAGGAGAACCAGAAGGTGGACACAGAAGCTCCTCAAATACATCCTTCAGTTGGCCCTCCAAAATGCCTACATACTGTACTGTGGGTACCGCGGTGACAATCTTCCGAGGTTGACCCACGCACAGTTCCTAGAGGTAGCCGGGAATGCCCTCATCAACTTCGATCCCGATGAGTGGCCTTCCATAACTGACCCCCTGCCCCGAGCTGCAGATCTGCCCCTAGAGGAAAGGGCAGATAGGAGGGCCAACTTCGCTCGACCTGCCGCCGCCGCCCCTGCTGCCGCCGTCCCTGCTGACGACGCCCCTGCTGACGACGCCCCTGCTGACGACGCCCCTGCTGCCGCCGCCCCTGCTGCCGCCGCCCCTGCTGACGACGCCCCTGCTGTCGCCGCCCCTGCTGACGACACCCCTGCTGTCGCCGCCCCTGCTGACGACGCCCCTGCTGACGACGCCCCTCTTGCTGCCGGCCCCGCCATCACGCTTCTCGTCGGGTAGTGGACCCAGCGTGTCGGCTGCAGCCAGGGGAACACATACTGGAGGCCATAGAAGGCGAAGGCAGAAACGGTGCCGGGTGTGCCATATGAATGGCAGAAGGAGAGACACCCGGTTCTTCTTGTCGTCTCTGCAAAGTTGCTCTTTGCAGGATAGGGGAGTGTGACCGAAAGTATCACCTAAGGTCATGTATTGGAGCGCGCCCCCTAAACCGACAGCGGAGGGCGCACGGGGCCGCCGGGTCCATCAGCAGTAAGGGCGCGCGTCTCCCTCCTCCACCTGTACCTCGTCATGTCGAGTGGAAAAAAATGCAAGACTCTTCAATGGAGGAGGGAGAAAACAAGAATAGAACGAAGAGTCAGGATTACGAGTGAGTATTCTGCATTTATTTTATATTTAGTTTATTTTATATTTATTACATATATCTGAATGTGTGCATGATAAAATAATATAAGACATTTCATTGTATGCGAAAAGAGAAGTGTCACCTGCATTCCTTTTATTTATGTATTGGTACCAGAATCGAAGAATGTAATATATATTTTACGTATAACAAAAAAAATTATATATATATATATATATATACAATATATATATCATATATATATATATATATAATAAGAGATATATATATATATATATCTATATCTATATATATATATTTATATATATATATAGATATAGATATATATATATATTATATATATTTATATATAGATATAAAATATTATTTTTTTGGGGGGGTAAGCAAATTACTTACAGTCTAGTAATATTCAATCATTTACCTTCACTTTAAAACAAATTGCAAGTCTCTAGAACAATATCTCGATTTATGGTGAATATTTGAAAAAAAAAAAAAAATATTTATTCCGTCCGCGCGCCGATTCTCGGCCGAAAATCTCGGAAACGCGTAGGTCACATTCTCCTAATATTTGTACCTTTTCATATTACGCTTATTTTATAGTTTTATATATGGAAATGTGCGCAAAACATGCACAA
Source organism: Macrobrachium nipponense (assembly GCF_015104395.2). Lineage (NCBI taxonomy): Eukaryota > Metazoa > Arthropoda > Malacostraca > Decapoda > Palaemonidae > Macrobrachium > Macrobrachium nipponense. The sequence goes on from NC_061092.1 coordinate 64,427,620, forward strand.
TATAACGAAAAATATTGGAAGGTTGTAGCATTTATCATTTTTGAAATATTTGCATATAAAGTACGATAAGTACGAAAAAAACTACGATCGGTCAACTTTGACTCAACCGAAAAGGTCAAAAAACGCATTTATAACATAAAAATCTTACAGCTCAGTAATATTCAATCATTTATCTTCATTTTAAAACATATTGCAAGTCTCTAGAACAATATCTCGATTTATGGTGAATTTTTGAAAAACATATTTTTTTCCCCTCCGCGCGACGATTTTCGGCCGAAAATCTCGGAAACGCGTAGGTCACATTCTCCTAATATTTGAGCCTTTTCATATTACGCTTTTTTTTTTTTTTTAAAGGTTTATATATGGAAATGTGCGCAAAACATGCACAATATAACAAAAAATATTGGAAGGTGTAGCATTTATCATTTTTGAAATATTTGCATATAAAGTACGACTAAGTACGAAAAAAACTACGATCGGTCAACTTTGACTCAACCGAAAAGGTCAAAAAACGCATATATAACATAAAAATCTTACAGTCTCGTAATATTCAATCATTTATCTTCATTTTAAAACATATTGCAAGTCTCTAGAACAATATCTCGATTTATGTGAATATTTGAAAAAAAATATTTTTATTCCGTCCGCGCGCCGATTCTCGCCGAAAATCTCGGAAACGCGTAGGTCACATTCTCCTAATATTTGTGCCTTTTCATATTACGCTTTTTTTATAGTTTATATATGAAAATGTGCGCAAAAACATGCACAATATAAAAAAATTATTGGAAAGGTTGTAGCATTTATCATTTTGAATATTTGCCTATAGTACGATAAGTACGAAAAAAAAAAACTACGATCGGTCAACTTTGACCTCACCCGAAAAGGTCAAAAAAACGCATTTATAACATAAAAATCTTACAGTCTAGTAATATTCAATCATTTTATCTTCTTTTAAAAAATATTGCAAGTCTCTAGAACAATATCTCGATTTCTGGTGAATTTTTGAAAAAATATTTTTTTGCCCCTCCGCGCGACGATTTTCGGCCGAAAATCTCGGAAACGCGTAGGGTATTCTCCTAATATTTGAGCCTTTTCCATATTTACACCTTTTTTAAAGGTTTATATTGGAAATGTGCGCAAAAACAAAAAATGCACCAATTATACAACAAAAATTATTGGAAGGTTTGTAGCATTTATCATTTTTTGAAATATTTGCATATTAAAGCACGATAAGTACGAAACAAAAAAACCTACGATCGGTCAACTTGACTCAACCGGAAAGAAAGGTCAAAAAAAACGCATTTTATAACAAATAAAAAAATTCTTTACAGTCTAGTAATATTCAATTCAGTTTATCGTTCCATTTTAAAAAACCATATTGCAAGTCTCTAGAACAATATCTCGAGTTTATGGTGACTATTTTGAAAAACTATTTTTTATTCCGTCCGCGCCGGCCGATTTCATTCCGGCCGAAAATCTCTCCGGAAACGCGGTAGGTCACAATTCTTTCCTAAATATTTGGTGCCTTTTTCATTATTACGCCTTTTTTTATAGTTTTAATATGAAATGAAAATGTGCGCAAAAACAATGCACAATATAACAAAAAATTATTGGAAGGTTGTAGCCATTTAGTTCCATTTTTTGAAATATTTTGCATATAAAGTATCGATAAGTACGAAAAAAACTACGATTCGGTCAACTTGGAGACTCAAAAAACCGGAAAAGGTCCAAAATAAAAAGCATTGATAACATAAAAATCTTACCAGTCTAGCTAATATTCAATCATTTATCTTCATTTACAAAACATATTTGCCAAGTCTTCTAAACAACAATATCCGATTTATGGTGAAATATTTGAAAAAAATTTTTTATTTTTATTCCGTCCGGCGCGCCGATTCTCGGTCCGATAAATCTCGGAAACGCCGTAGGGTCACATTCTCCTAATATTTGTGCCTTTTCATATTACGCTTTTTTTTAAAGTTTTATATATGAAAACTGTTGCGCAAAACAAACATGCACAATAATAACAAAAACTTATTGGAAGGTTGTAGCATTTCTCATTTTTTTTATATTTGCATATAAAAAAAAACTTTTAACAAAAATTCGACATTCGGTCAACTTTAACTCGTTCGAAATGGTAAAAAACTGCATTTGTAAGCTAAAACTCTTACAGTATCGTAATATTCAATCATTTTCCTTCATTTTGAAACAAATTGCAAGTCTCTATAACAATATTTCGATTTATGGTGGAAAATGATTTATTAAAAAATTATTTTTTTACATCCGCGCGCTACGAATTCATGCATCATTTTGTGATAATATTTTCTCTGTGTTGCTTTTATTGTTTTACAATATGTTATATATCAAAATGATCGCAATTTAGTGCACATTACAACGAAAAAAAAAGCAACTTGTTACCTCTAACCGTTTGGCGCACAGCGCGATTTGAATACAATTATGTATGAATTTTTTTTTTTTCGCTACCATATATCGCATTATTTATATATGATAATGATAATATTTTTCATTTCTGATGGTTGCATACTAAACTTCAAGCAATGAGAAAAAAAGGAGCCAAAAATGAACTCTTAATCTTGAAAACTAAGCGCGCTGTGATTTTTTGAAAAAAATATTTTTTCCGCTTACGCGCTCACTCTCAAACCCCTCCGGCATACGGGAGTCATTTTTTCTTTTGTATTTAGGGCTCCGGCGTTTAAGGGTTAAGAAGAAAAGAGGTTGATGGTTGATAATTATAGGAAACTATATTAGAACCTCGGGAAGATAGGAAATTTAGGATATAATATTGGAACTGAACACAGCACGAAAAGGTTGGAAGAGCCATGACAGAGCTTCTTCCTCCCTTTAAACCTCTATTTAGCATATCAGAAAAAAAAACCATAAATTCTATACCAAAATCACCGTCCGGAACATAAACATCTTAAGCAAACATCACAACAGGTCAAAAGTAACTTTAAGCTCCCTAACTCCACACACACACACAAATAAATAAATAAATAAAATGGAAATTGTTGTTCTATTATAAAGTATAAAAATGTTTGAAAGTTCATTCATTTCCTCAACAATTTTGCTTATCACAATTTTCTGTATTTTTATATTTAATTTATTTAAATTTTAAAAATCATATATTTTAGAACATGACGCTAATATATCTATATAATGAAGAGGATTATGTTTCATAAACGCAGAAACAAACGATAAATACAGGTAATTATTTCCAACAGGACAAGCTACTTTTGAATCTTAATAAGAAGAAATATAGTTATTTTGCTGTATTTAACATAGATTGCCTACCTGGCATGTTGAAAGGACCAGCTTAGTATATCTTGGAACTTACATCCTGAATTAAAATGTTCGTGAAAGTTATAAAACTGTCGTTAAAATGAGAAAAGATAATAGGTGGAGCTTATACAATAGAAGTACTTAACCTAAAACTTTTATTCAATCGACTGAAGAGAACTTTATGGAAGATTATCCTGGCAAACTACTTATTTAAGATTGTTTCAGCTCTAGGAGAGATAATGACCTTAGTTTTATAGAAGGTATTCTGATATAAAAGGCAATAAAAATCGCAATTTTTAACTCTATGAGAAAACCTGGGAACAATAAATTCATGAATAAATCATCCAAAAAACGAGGTGTAAATAGCTGTTGGAATATTCAGCAAATATAAGAAAGAGAATTGAAACTTATCATATATTTTGCGAGTAAATAGAATGGTTTTTTGCAAACAGCTGGAATTTAAACGAAGAACAACAACATGAAGACAGAATTTAGTTAATATGACGACAGAAAAGTTAATAGGGGGCATTAGCCTTCGTTGGCAGCAAACCGAGAAAGACTAAAGGGTAAATATATCAAAAGTCGTTGTTCATTTTCAAATGAATTGGCAGAAAAGGGCCAGATTGTACAAAAATCATGAGTTATTGCAACCTAATTGTATATTATCAACTTATGTAACGCTGCCTGTGCTCGGTCAGGCGTTACAATATATCAATGAAGGTACGATTGGAACGGTTATGGGAGGATCTGGAGGACTACCCACCCCAAATTAGGTCAGATAGATGAGGGTGTGTTCTGGCAACTATCAAATTATATTCACATTGCAAAGTTCTAATCTTTGGTGCAACCTCAGACTTGGTATTCGAGTCCAGAGCAAGGAGACATGCAGCTGCCTTGAACCTTATTAGACAATTAGCTTCCAAATCTGTAGAAATCCACTTGCACAAAGTCGAGTCTTTAGGGACAGAATCTCTATTGTGTTGTCAGTTACAGCAATGGAGGTAACATTTTTCAATATATTCTTAATAATGACAATGAAACATCTGTCGAGGAAAATCAGTCTGTTCCTGTGACGAAGATGAAGATTTCTCTTTAACGTGGGAAACCGGGATTTTTCCTGATTAGAATGCAAATTATCACATTATCTAATGTGAATCCCTGGTAACATTATTGCAGTTGTTTTAGGGATAGTGTATATTTGACCCATGAATATCCACTATTAATAGACTTTGAGGTTGTCACTGTTTCCATAATAATGCAGGTCATAACCTAACCAGATCTCTTACCTACTTAGCCTAACTTAGGGCGGCGTGCCCTGACCTGACCGGAGTGGCTTCCACCGTCCCGGAACAACTCCAAAAAGGCGATAACCTGTCCCGGTCGGCAACTGGCAGGAATCAGGCCACGCAGCTAAAGTAAAGTTTTTCAGAAAAGATGAATAAAAAGAAAAAGGCTTGTGCTTGTTATATACAGTCCAAAAAATAGACACAAGAAAAGCGAAACAAAACGAAACAAGAAGTCAGATTCAGAAAAGAAATAGACGTCCTCTGCATAATACACAAAGACTTGGACACCAGAATGCCCAAAGACTTGTAACGCCACGAAAAAGACATGTGATTTTTTCCGGATGAAACAACCGTTATAATGTATTCCTAAGGTTTTGTGTTTCAAGGAAGCTTCTCTGAATATATGTTCATGATACCAATGTATATGTAATGGGTGATATAAGCGAAAATATATACATGAGACTAAACCGTGCATCATCTACAATTCTACATCACTGATGCGTAAGCTAATTCCACTTTCATCGCCATGTAAAACTGGTTATTCAAGATGGAAGGCAGCAGTCATTTTGAGTCAAACAAGATAGGAAAAACACCACGAGTACGGAACTTGTGTGTGGGGCACAGGCACCGTTAGGTGCTAGGGTCACTTGCTCAACGGTTGGAGGTTGGTCGGATGACATTTTGTGGTAAGGGAAGGGTCAAGCACTAACATATACACTGCATTCTTTTACCCATTTCCCAGGACTAATAGACATCGAGTAGCTGTGATTTGAAAGATTTCTATGGCACTGATTGGAGCAGTTAGAATATTAGTATATCTGCAATTACACAACACTCTCCGGCTTATACGCCGGGTATTACATGTAGACACTATTAACACATTGCTTACTATAAGAGGTATAATCACCAAGGGCGAAAAACCCTTCTTTTCTGTGAAGAAACGCGAGAGAGACCTCCAACACGTCCGTCCCGACACACGTTCCTGCACGTAACAGGAGATCCTCTTGGAGAGGCGCATTGACGTCATCCCGATGTAAGTTCCAAGGCATCCTCGGATTGGGCACGTGTATCTGTAGATGACGTTCGTCCTCTTCAAGGGATCCTGCGACGGTGCGGGGTTATTCTTCATAGTAAGGTTGCATGTTTTCTTAAAATATGATCAAGTTGATCTGTTTGTTGTTGTCGGTCGGGGAAAAGGGATTCTTGATTATTTCCCGTAGGGTTCGCTTGTCTTCTTTATATCGCCGATGGGAGGTACCCTTGTAGAAAAAATTAGTTTTCTGCTGGAGGTCTGGGCGGGGTTCCTGTAGGTACCATTTCTCCATGATCTTCCTAAACACGTTCTGGATGCTGCGGTTCGTGTGTCCGTTGTTTACTAGGACCTGGGCTGCACGTTCCATCTCCTTATGGGTGTCTGCCCTGACGTAGGCGCTGATGGTGGTGTCCTTATGGCGTTCAGGGCATTCACTCTCGCCCTTCAGACACATTCCCAGGTTCGTGGGCTTCGTGTGGACCCTTGTAGCGAACGCACCCTCCTTCTGTTCAACCAGGACGTCCAGGAAGGGAAGACGGCCATCACAGCTATGTTCAATGTTAAATCGTAAACGGCTGTGGGTATGAAAGGCTTGATGTATTTCCTCTATCTCGTCCATCGTTCTTGCTTGGATGAAGGTGTCATCTATATGTCTTACGTATATAGATGGTTTCCTAATGCTCCTAAAGACACGCTCCTCCACTATGCCCATATAAAAGTTCGCAAACAAGACACCGAAGGGGGATCCCATCGCTACACCATCGATTTGTAAGTACATATGGCCATGGTGGTTAATGAAGGGAGCCTTCTTGGTGCATATTTCCAGCAGAGAGCGAAGGGCGTGCTCGGGGATACTGACAATATATCTGCAAAAAAAAAAAAAAAAAAAAAAAAAGCCTGGGTTCCTAGTAATGCATTAGGGCATTCTCCTCAAGGATTTCAACCTAAAAGCGTAATGAATTACCAGAATCAATTTCAATTTCATGCCTTACAAAAAACTAAGAAAATGAGGAAAAAGCGTAATCTTGAAATAAATACATTATTTAAAACATAATTTCATGCTTAGCTGAGCATAAAATAAGGCTTACAATCTGAGACATTTATTATGACATTAAGCCAATATTTCGTCTTTGTCTCCATGAGAATACGTTTTTGTGTTTACTTTTTTTTTTCTCTCGTTTAATTATAAATGAAATCTGTTGCTGTAAATTAGATTTAAGAGTCATGAAATTATTCTGTAACTAATTTAACTCAATACAATATCATTTTTTACATGATTACTGTTGAGGCCATTAGGAAGAAAATTCAGAAAATATGAAAACAAA
>NC_061092.1:64439563-64481199 GCF_015104395.2 Macrobrachium nipponense
AAAGGTTGCAAACAGCCTGAGATAAATCACCAGGAGAAGAAACGGGACGCCCTGCTAATATTAGGGAACCGAACTAAATTTGTTTACTTATTCCGCAATGCAAAAATATGCTAAATAAAAAATGTACAATTTACGAAATGAATGTGCACGATTTTCTCTTTAAATAAAAGAATTCGCGGAAGTCATACTATAAAATTCAACATTAACAAAAGCACACATACAGACACGCCTTCGAATGTTACTGATGAATAGTGCGTGGACATCTTATGCAGAAACTATAATCAGCAGTTCATTTACTTTTAAGTTTGAATATGGGAAGCCTCATATCTTGGCTGTGGATTAGCAGCGGAAGTAGTAGTGTGAGAGAACCTATCAAACTCCGATTTCTGTTTAAGTGTTTTCTGGGAGTGATCTTCTATTGACCAAGAAAGAGGCATAGAGAGAGAGACTAAGGTATCTTACCTAGGTAAACTCATGGATTCAAAGATTCCAACATTAAAGGATACTGAACACTCGGTCAGTGCAAAGGCAAGAGGCTAAAGTGCTGGACGGAAGATATGTGCTCAAGGTGTTCATAGATAAAATGAAATTACACAGCATACAGTTTATGATAAATAAAATACTTCCTTCATTGAAGAACTCGTAATGTCTCGAAAAATCTCACTTAAGGGTAGAGACTTTACATATGAAAATATTATTTTTACAACATAACTTAAAGTAAACAGTATCATTGATGAGTAAGTTTGTCCAGGCCACGACGTTCTCTTACCGGGTAACGTCATTCCACTCCCCTTCCCCCCTACTCCCCTCCCCTCCTCCTTTCCCATCCCTCTTCCCTCCCCCTCCTTTTCCCTCTTCCTTTTTCTCTGTTCCATGTTTTATGTAATATCATGTGTTGAGATGGAGTACTAATAACAAAATGTTTATAGATTTGTAAGAACATCATTTTTCTTTATAAAAGTAGCGTCGGGTTTTCAAATTAAACTATAACTTGCTTGACCTTTAGAACTTATGAAGTATTTGATTAACCTCGTGTGGTAACTGTGAACCACCTGTATTCCGTTTAGGAGCTGAATGCGGCTTCACAAGATACTGGAGTCTTTAAGAATTTAAGAAGACGTTATAACCCAATAAGCATTTCTCCAGGAATGCTTCAGGAGCTGATTACTGCTTCAATGGATCCGAGAGTTTTGAAGACATATTCTTACAGGGGCTTAAGTTGTAGAACGGACAGCAGATTAACAAACCCCGAACAGTCAAATATCAGGAACCACTCTAAATCATGCAAAGCACATATTAATGATAAGCATTTTACTATTATAGGCCAAACACAAAATGGAAACGAACTAACAACCTTGGAATCGATTATGATAAAAAAAGATAGTCTTTAAATACGCAATCCTCCTCTGTTCAGTTGTTCATCGCCTAGAGTGCTTTTTTTTTTTTTTTTTTTTTTTTTTTTTTTTTTTTTTTATTCTCTCAGTCACTGCCCGTCCTTTGAGAGGATAAGGTACAAAATAACCCTGCTGTTTTAGTGTTATTTATTTATTTTCATTTTGTATTTTTTTTAACATACATATAATTTTTTTCTGTAATTAAAAAAAATTAAAGTAACTTTACTGTACATTATTTTACGCTTAGTATGTTTTTCTGTTTTAAGATATTCATACATGCTGATGTTCACTGAATTTTTAAATATTGCGTAATTTTTATGAAATATGCAGTGCGTGGTTTTAATGTTCGCGTGTATAACATTAATTATAGTCTTGAGGATGCGACTATGAGTCGTGAAACGTCGGCAAAATAAATGTACCTGAGTACGATGCCTTCCCTATGGTTCCCCTGATGTGATATACCTAGAGCTGCAGCTCCATCTTCTAAGGATATATATAATAGTTATATATGAAGACCTGGCGGTTTTGTTTGGGAAAAGGATTTTTTTTTTTTACCATATCCAGGAATTTTTTATAATGGTCTTAAAGCTCCTGCAATCCTAAGAAACAGGAGGATGTAAATCCTGGTTCCACACCATATCATATCCTATATCCCAGTGCACTCTCCCATGGCATTTTTTCCACATCTCAGGTGCCGCCGACAATTGGAATCCCCACAGCTAAGCTCCGCCCCTCTCCACCCATGTAGCAGGCGTCCAGGAACAGCTGACAAGAGGTTGTCCTATTCTTCTCCTGTGACTTGCACCAGTATGGCATCCCGATTTGACTGTGCTTATTTAATATCTCTCTACATAGGGGCTGCCTGGCTCCCTGACAACATGACAGGCACACTTAAGGAGCCTAGAAGCCCTTACTCAGGAAGGACGTACCCAAGGGAAGCATTCGAAGGACCACTAAAGGCTTACTCATGCAAATAAACCAGGCATCTGTCACTGTGTGAGAGTGCCCTCGGTTTCACAATCCTTCTCTCCTCTGTATAGCCCTTCCCTCTGAAACATCCTTGCCTCCATATTTCCTTCTCTCCCCTGTAATGACACTCCACAAGGGAAAGCCATCCAATTGTTAGAGTAACTGTTGCTGTGCCACATTGTGAAATATTTCAGTGCTAACGTTTATTTGATAAAATTATAAATTTTACCATACATTCTCAGTGCTGTCATCTTGTAATACATGCAGCCCTATTCCCCATAGCCACACTGTATCTCCTGATACCTTTTGCATCATTTGCGTAGTTATGATTCGATCTATTAATACATTAAGAAAAGTGTGTTTGTTAGCCCTGAGAACCCGTTTCTATAATTTTGGTGATGACAGATTAAGATAATGAATCCTGCCACTCCTAGTAATTTTTTTTATTTCATTGTGGTAGATAAGACAGGTATTTTAATGTTTTATGAGGGAGAAATTTTGAGAGAATTAATTCTAATAATTAGTGTTAATCATTTAAATTTTAGAGACAGGATGATTTTCAGAACTTTTTTTCCACTTACCTATTGGTAAACGGTTTTTCTGCTAAAATAACTTCTGGAAGATGTAACATCTTCAATCCATTACTAGAGAGGTGTTAAGTCATTTTGGTCTTACTATTTCATTCCTAAAGATTTTAAAAAACATTTACCTCACTGGGGGTGAGCAAGTATTGTTATCATTGTGTGCTTAACCTAAAAAGTTATTTTACGGATATCAGATATTCTCAGTATAATTGCTTTGCTTTGCTGCAGAAGGTATTTCTGCATGTTACCAATCACCCTCTAGGCTTACAAACTCAGGTGTAGTCAATCCCTAGTGCACCAGATAAGTGGTGTTTGACGGTAACCTAACACAGCAACCTCAAGGGGTTGCCAGGGTCATTTCCTCCACTAGGCTTGCAAATTCAGTCATGTAGTAGACTACCCAGAATATTGGATGTGTAGCTCTTGATAGTAAAACTAATGTAATGCCATAATTAAGCGATTCATTGTATGCACCAATAATCTTTTGCAAGACCTACAGAGTTCATACAGAAATTGAATTGCCATATTAATATAGCAAACCCATTAACCCTTAAACGCCGACTGGACGTATTTTACGTCGAGATAAATTGTCTGTCGGGTGCCGACTGGACGTATTTTACGTCGACATACAAAAGTTTTTTTTAAAATTCGCGGAAAAATACTTATAGGCCTACCAGCCTAAAACTTTTGAATCACGCGCCTTGGGGAATGCTGGGAGTTCACGGATCAAGGCCTTGTTTTGTTTTGAAGCGTGACCCAGGTGCGCATGCGCGATATCCCTTCTTCTCGCTCCAGCCAGCATCAGTAGCGCACCATCCGAGAGCGATCTTTCGTGAAAAGCGTGTTTTTCTGGACTTGTGCGAGACTTTGAGCATTTGTATTGCTACAGGACATTCCTAGATATGTCTCAACGACGTGTGAACCGTGAAAGGCGCGTTTTACCCGTCGGAAGGGATCGTGTAAGGCGAGTTTTGGACCTGGATGCTGGCGAGGGGCCAAGCACCCAGCATGACCCCACGCCTCAAGGCCGTTCTGTGCGGCCACGTGTGGCTGAAAGTGTTTCGGGAACACATCGTATGCCTTTGGTTACCCCTAGGAAGCATGTGGGCGTCCTTAGGGGCATTCGTAGGCATTTGGGAGGCCTCCAACCAAGGGACATAGACGAATATCTTTCGGAGCTTGATCGGGAACATGTCGCAAGTCCTCATTTTGATGGCGGATGGTCATCGAGTGATGAGGACATCAGTCCCGATGAAAGTGAGGATGAATATTTGCCCCCAATGTCCGTTCGAGGCTCACATCCCGAAAGTGAGCTCGAATTCAGTGCATACGAGGGGGAATCTGAGGAGGAGGGGGAGGGTGGGGATACGGGCTCAAGTTTTATCGCAGAGGACGATACAGAAAGTGAGGGCCTAAGTGAGGGTGATGGGCCAACGGGGGGGAGTAGTGTGCATCGTGCCCGCACCCGTGCGCGTGCGCGCGCACGGCACGTAGAAGGTCGGCTCGTCGCGCCAGCCAAGGTGAAGGTCGGTCGTCGGAGAGTGACGAGGGGTGGACGGAGGACCCCACCCCTCCTAACATGCACCCCTTCACGGCAACCCCTGGGATGACCGTACCAGTACCCCTGACTGTTTTGGGGTTCATCCAGCTTTTCCTGACGCGGGAATTGCTGGAATACCTGGTACACGAGACGGTGGACTACGCTCGGTACTGCCGGCATGAGCTGAAGACGACCTTGTCGTATTACTGGCGGGGTTGCAACCTCATTGACATGGCACATTTTTTGGGGCTCCACATTTATTTTGGTTTGACACCTGCTGTCGAAGTCAGGCAATATTGGAGGAGAAATTATTTTTTATGTATGCCGAATGTGCCTGGCGTTATGTCCCGTGATAATTTCCTGGCGATGGACAGGTACTTCAACGCCTTCAACCGAAGGGCCATACCCCGGAATAACAGTGATCGCCTCATTTTAGTGCGTACAGTGTTGGATTATATCCGTGAGCAGTGTAGTAATCTCGTAATTCCTGGAAAGAACCTGTCTTTGGATGAGGGGATGATGCCTTACAAAGGACGTCTTAGTATAAAAGTGTATAACCCCAAGAAGCCAAAGAAATATGGTGTGAAATTCTTTCTCATTACCGAGGCCAACACTGGATACGTTGTGGACTTTTCAGTGCATACCGGGGTCTTCTCCACGCTGCGTGACACTGTATTCAACCTTGTGGGACGTTTCCGTAACCAGGGATATCACCTGTTTATGGATAATTATTATAACTCGGTATCCCTGGCCCAGGAACTGTATGAAGCAGGTGTTCACGTCAGTGGTACCCTTCGGTTGGTGCGTGGGGCCCCGAATGTCCTCAAGAGGTTCGCTAGTCATCCGCAACACCTGGCAAGAGGAGAGACAGAGTGGCGGCGGAAGGGCGCTGTCTTCGTCATCTGTTGGAAGGGTGTCCGACTCGTCCCCATGATTACGACGAGTCATGACCCCATCCAAGAAGAGATCGTACAGCAGAAGAAGACACGTCGCCAGGGCCGAGTTGGGTTTGAGGAGTTTCGTACCGAGCGGCCTACTGTCATTGGGCACTACAACAGGCACATGGGAGGAGTTGATCTCTTTGATCAGCTCATCCAGTACTATCCCTTCGCCAGGAGAACCAGAAGGTGGACACAGAAGCTCCTCAAATACATCCTTCAGTTGGCCCTCCAAAATGCCTACATACTGTACTGTGGGTACCGCGGAGACAATCTTCCGAGGTTGACCCACATACAGTTCCTAGAGGTAGCCGGGAATGCCCTCATCAACTTCGATCCCGATGAGTGGCCTTCCATAACTGACCCCCTGCCCCGAGCTGCAGATCTGCCCCTAGAGGAAAGGACAGATAGGAGGGCCAACTTCGCTCGACCTGCCACCGCCCCTGCTGCCCGCCTGCCCCTGCTCCCCGACGACGCCCCTGCTGCCGCCGCCCCTGCTGACGACGCCCCTGCTGCCGCCGCCCCTGCTGACGACGCCCCTGCTGACGACGCCCCTGCTGACGACGCCCCTCTTGCTGCCGGCCCCGCCATCACCGCTTCTCGTCGGGTAGTGGACCCTGCGTGTCGGCTGCAGCCAGGGGAACACATACTGGAGGCCTTAGAAGGGCGAAGGCAGAAACGGTGCCGGGTGTGCCATATGAATGGCAGAAGGAGAGACACCCGGTTCTTCTGTAGTCTCTGCAAAGTTGCCCTTTGCAGGATTGGGGAGTGTGACCGAAAGTACCACACTAAGGTCATGTATTGGAGCGCGCCCCCTAAACCGACAGCGGAGGGCGCACGGGGCCGCCGGGTCCATCAGCAGTAAGGGCGCGCGTCTCCCTCCTCCACCTGTACCTCGTCATGTCGTCATGTCGAGTGGAAAAAAATGCAAGACGCTTCTTCAATGGAGGAGGGAGAAAACAAGAATAGAACGAAGAGTCAGGATTACGAGTGAGTATTCTGCATTTATTTTATATTTAGTTTTATATTTATTACAATTTTTTATATATCTGAATGTGTGCATGATAAAATAATAATAAGACATTTCATTGTATGCGAAAAGAGAAGTGTCACCTGCATTCCTTTTATTTATGTATTGGTACCAGAATCGAAGAATGTAATATATATATTTTACGTATATAATATATATATATATATATTATATATAATAATATATTATATCTAATATATATATATATATATATATATATATATATATATATATATATATATATATATAGATATTATATATATATATATATATATATATATATTTATTATATATATATATATATATAGTAATATATATATATATATATATATATTATATATATATATATATATATATATATATATATATATATATATATATATATATATATATATATATATATATATATATATATATATATATATATATTATAAAAATATTTTTTTTTTTGGGGGTAAGCAAATTACTTACAGTCTAGTAATATTCAATCATTTACCTTCACTTTAAAACAAATTGCAAGTCTCTAGAACAATATCTCGATTTATGGTGAATATTTGAAAAAAATATTTTTATTCCCTCCGCGCGCCGATTCTCGGCCGAAAATATCCGAAACGCGTAGGTCACATTCTCCTAATATTTGTGCCTTTTCATATTACGCTTATTTTATAGTTTTATATATGGAAATGTGCGTAAAAACATGCACAATATAACAAAAAATATTGAAAGGTTGTAGCATTTCTCATTTTTGAAATATTTGCATATAAAAGTACGATACGTACGAAAAAAACTACGATCGGTCAACTTTGACTCAACCGGAAAGGTCAAAAAACGCATTTATAACATACAAATCTTACAGTCTAGTAATATTCAATCATTTATCTTCATTTTAAAACGAATTGCAAGTCTCTAGAACAGTATCTCGATTTATGGTGAATTTTTGAAAAAATTATTTTTTTCCCCTCCACGCGCCGATTCTCGGCCGAAAATCTCGGAAACGCGTAGGTCACATTCTCCTAATATTTGAGCCTTTTCATATTACGCTTTTTTTTAAGGTTTATATATTGAAATGTGCGCAAAACCATCCACAATATAACAAAAAATTTTGGACGGTTGTAGCATTTATCATTTTGGAAATATTTGCATATAAAGTACGATAATTACGAAAAAAACTACAACGGTCAACTTTGACTCAACCGAAAAGGTCAAAAAACGCTTTTATAACATGAAAATCTTACAGTCTAGTAATATTCAATCATTTATCTTCATTTTAAAACATATTGCAAGTCTCTAGAACAGTATCTCGATTTATGGTGAATTTTTGAAAAAAATATTTTTTTCCCTCCGTGCGACGATTCTCGGCCGAAAATCTCGGAAACGCGTAGGTCACATTCTCCTAATATTTGAGCCTTTTCATATTACGCTTTTTTTAAAGGTTTATCTATGAAAATGTGAGGCAAAAAACATGCACAATATAACCAAAAAATATTGGAACAGGTGTAGCATTTTTATCATATTTGAAATATTTGCATATAAAGTACGATAAGTACGAAAAAAACTACGATCGGTCAACTTTGACTCAACCGAAAAGGTCAAAAAACGCATTTATAACATAAAAATCTTACAGTCTAGTAATATTCAATCATTTATCTTCATTTTAAAACAAATTGCAAGTCTCTAGAACAGTATCTCGATTTATGGTGAATTTTTGAAAACAATATTTTTTTCCCCTCCGCGCGCCGATCCTCGGCCGAAAATCTCCTAAACGCGTAGGTCACATTCTCCTAATATTTGAGCCTTTTCATATTACGCTTTTTTTAAAGGTTTATATATGGAAATGTGCGCAAAAAAATGCACAATATAACAAAAAATATTGGAAGGTTGTAGCATTTCTCATTTTTGAAATATTTGCATATAAAGTACGATAAGTACGAAAAAAACTACGATCGGTAAACTTTGACTCAACCGAAAAGGTCAAAAACGCATTTATAACATAAAAATCTTACAGTCTAGTAATATTCAATCATTTATTTTTAATTTAAAACATATTGCAAGTCTCTAGAACAGTATCTCGATTTATGGTGAATATTTGAAAAAAATATTTTTATTCCGTCCGCGCGCCGATTCTCGGCCGAAAATCTCGGAAACGCGTAGGTCACATTCTCCTAATATTTGTGCCTTTTCATATTACGCTTTTTTTAAAGGTTTATATATGGAAATGTGCGCAAAAACGTGCAAATATAATCAAAAAAATATTGGAAGGTTGTAGCACTTATCATTTTCGAAATATTTGCATATAAAGTACGATAAGTACGAAAAAAAGTACGATCGGTCAACTTTGACTCAACCGAAATGGTAAAAAAACGCATTTGTAACATAGAAATCTTACAGTCTAGTAATATTCAATCATTTATCTTCAATTTAAAACATATTGCAAGTCTCTAGAACAATATCTTGATTTATGGTGAATATTTGAAAAAAATATCTTTATTCCGTCCGCGCGCCGATTCTCGGCCGAAAATCTCGGAAACGCGTAGGTCACATTCTCCTAATATTTGAGCCTTTTCATATTACGCTTTTTTTAAAGTTTTATATATGAAAATGTGCGCAAAAACATGCACAATATAACAAAAATTATTGGAAGGTTGTAGCATTTCTCATTTTCTTTATATTTGCATATAAAAAAAATTTTAAACAAAAATTCGACATTCGGTCAACTTTAACTCGTTCGAAATGGTCGAAAACTGCATTTGTAAGCTAAAACTCTTACAGTATCGTAATATTCAATCATTTTCCTTCATTTTGAAACAAATTGCAAGTCTCTATAACAATATTTCGTTTTATGGTGAATTTTTAAAAAATTATTTTTTTACATCCGCGCGCTACGAATTCATGCATCATTTTGTGATAATATTTTCTCTGTGTTGCTTTTATCGTTTTACAATGTGTTATATATCAAAATGATTGCAATTTAGTGCACATTACAACAAAAAAAAAGTAACTTGTTACCTCTAACCGTTTGGCGCACAGCGCGATTTGAATACAATTATATATGAAATTTTGTTTTTGCGCTATCATATATCACATTATTTATATATGATAATGATAATTTTTTTCATTTCTGATGGTTGCATACTAAACTTCAAGCAATGACAAAAAAAGGAGCCAAAAATAAACTCTTAATCTTGAAAACTAAGCGCGCTGTGATTTTTTGAAAAAAATATTTTTTCCGCTTACGCGCTCACTCTCAAACCCCTCCGGCACACGGGAGTCATTTTTTTATTTACCGCTCCGGCGTTTAAGGGTTAATCATCTTGTTCAGGGAACATGCAGCACACCATGTACACATCTGCTCATTAGCAACAGTATAGCCCCACCACAGGTACACTTTACAGTTGTGTAACCCAACGCAGCTGCACACAAAATTGTGTAGGCAAACAGGTACACTCCTCTGTTGCTGTGTATTGCTACACAGATGCATCTTTTATTCTTTATTCTAGGGATATGCTGCACAGGTTAGAGTACTGTGTTTCCTTTTCCTGGCTGTACAATTCCTTGTATGGCCAGCACATTATTATAGGTTTCTAAGTACTGTTTAGCATAGATCAAATCTCATTTGTTTCCAAAGGAGAGATTTTGCTAGATTAGTATCCATCTTTTGGAAAACCAGCAAATTGGACTCCTCCTCAATCCCCCATCCCTCGATGTAGCTGCCATCCTGGAGAATGGATAGCGAATATGATATGCCGTAGAAGCATTAGCAACATATCTAGCTAAGCAAACAGCCGAAAGGAGAAAACATGAAGAGAAAATAAGTGAGAAAAAGATAAAAAAGAAGAGAGAGAAAGAGAGCATCAGCATGAAAAGAATAATGAAAAGAGAGAGTATGCATTTAAGATGGATCAGCTTGAAGCTAACACACACCCTGCTTGTCCAAATGGGCAAGCCCTCCCCCCTACCTAAAATGTCACAGCTCATTTTCCCTTGGGATGAAGAGAATCCCCTGAGCTGGTTGGCCCTGTTGGAGGCCGTATATCTAGAGTTTACCATGACTGGTTCTCAGAAAGCCATAATCCTGGCATGACACATGAAGGAAAAAGGGGCAGACGACCATGTGCCCCTAGAAGATGCCCAACAAGGAAACGTTATGGAAATCAGGAAAGTCTTAGCTGAAGCCTGCAGGCTCAGTCCAGATTATTGATGCAGGAAGTTCCGCAGACTTTTCAAATCTTCTGACCAAGCCTTTGCTGACTGGGCCTATAACAGAGACAAATCAATCAGCCTCTGGCTAGAAGACTTTGTGTGCAATACATTTGAAAGCTTTATGATGAAAGACCTCAGGCATCACGCTCCAGATCACTTGTAATATACATCACAGATAAGAAGCCAGCCACCTTCCATGAGTTCTGTCGGCTGGCTGATGATTACAAGGTCTCTCAGACTCGCCCAGGGTCTTATTGTATGGTTTTCCTACTGCCTCCAATCCACCACTCAGGCCAAAGCATAACAAGCTCCCTCCAATCATATACCACTATTGCAAGAGGATCAGCCACAAAGAAGTGACTGAAAGACCAAGAAGGCAGTGCTGATAGCTGCACTCAACAAGCAGGGTCCTAAGACTAATCCCATGGTTACAGCCCCTTTCATAGACTATGACAAGGCAACCTGTGATACATATAGCCAGAAGGGATACACCAAGGCCTGGCCAAGGTGTCCCAGAAGATCTACTCAAGCCACTCCACATGGATGACCAGTCCATGGGAGAATCATGGTCATTGTCACGGGTAGCAGCTATTTTAGCTGAAAAGCATATTGAAAGGAAAAAAAAATCTTCCAAAACTGTAGTGAAGACAACCAACCCAGTGTTGTCCACAAATTGTCAATATCGCATGTCATCGTTTCATGGCCTCATTAGATCCCCAGCTAAAATGCCTTCCTGTTGGAACAAGATTTCTTCAAGTACATTGCACATGTTCTGGACGCTACTTGTTCATCCCGATCGAATGGGCTGTTTTGAGGAGCCTATCAGAATGCAGAAATTAAAAATCTCCTTATATGGGGATAACAATCATCTGTGGTGTTATCATTAGCCCCGTCCATTTATGGTTATATAAACTTCCATAAAATCAGACAGGCAATGTTCAAACATCAGGTGATGGGTCCCCTTTCAGACAATTTGATCACCTGTCTCCAGCAAATTTTGGTCATACCTGTGACAAAGAAAAGTCCCCAGTCTTTCTTACCCTCTATCTGTACAATATTCAGATTCTGGGAGAGACAAAATCCACCTTTTATGTGTCATCCTTTAGCCCGATGCCATCGTGCCATCATTATTTCCTCAGCAGAAGCCTCAGCCATGAAGGATAACTCAACAACTCACTAGTTACGAATATAAATAGCTCTACCTTCCTACCTGTTCCACTTATTTATAATTGCTTTGATTTATTTTGATTCATGTCACACTGAATGGAAGCTGAGGAAAAGCAACACAAAATGTTGTATTGGATTTATTATTATTATTATTATTATTATTTATTATTATTAGGTTGAAATGCCCAAGTGTGAGATCGATAAAGTGAATGAACTTGAAAGGAGCAAAACACGTAACTTTTAGAAGCTTATAAGGAAATCACTGGTCCATGCACTATCATATATCGGTATAATAGAGTATAATCATGGTAATTCCTTTCCGCAGGGACCAACTACACATTCAGAAATGTATATCTACTTGAAAACCGAGGCTCAAATATCACTAAAAATGAATAATGAATAAAAATAGATTTTAGATACAGAATATCGTCAGACAGTGGATTTCTTTATTTTGTGAGATCCCAGGAAAAAGTTTGCATATATTAGCCAATAACCAATAAGTCAGCTTATCCGGGATTTCCTTCTTCCCTTCAACCCCTAAAATAAATTGGATAAGGAAGGTAGTTTATCATCATGATAATATTGATTATCATATTCGCTAGTGCCACATCTTTATAATCAGTTTCCAAATATATAGTTTGCAAAGTTTCATCTTTTCTTGACCCTTCAAGTTGTACTTGTACAGATAATTTATACACACACAATAGTCTTGTTTGCTTGTGAGCGTATCAGGCACAGAAGTGCAGGCAATCCACGATTGCCTGATAAGAGAAGATTAAAGAAACAACTTCTTGCGAAATAAACTTTACTCCCAAACCTCTCTCTCTCTCTCTCTCTCTCTCTCTCTCTCTCTCTCTCTCTCTCTCTCTCTCTCTCTCTCTCACTTAGTCTCAGGATAACTTGTTGAAAGAAGATATCCTTCCAACGTCTACTCCAACTGGCAGAGCTAATATGTCTTATACATTAAATATCAAACCTAACTTTCAGTTTGTCTTCGAGAACAGCCTCTGTTGTTAAATCACGACGCCAATGGACGACCTAAATGGCGAAAAGGAAGACTACCTTTCCCCTGCAAAAGGATGGACGAAACTGAAAGGGAATTTCTCTCTCGAGAGATGGGAATTAGTTCGTTTTCTTTCGGTCGTTACAAACAACTACTTTCGTCAAAAAAAAGAGGCGTAACTTGATACACTTTTAGTTTTCTTAGGATTTATGAAATGTCCACTTTTATTTATTTTCTGTCATAAGAGCCATAAGGTACAATTCATTCCTTATGTATAACTGAATCACGCTAGTTTGGAACGTGATAATTACACAAATAAAGGTATAAGCCACGAAGGAAAGTGAAACACTGGGGTAGCTCCAAGATCTTTCGACTCAACGTCCTTTACTTAGCTGAGTGACTGACTTACATGAGAAACTGAGAGGACAAGGAAGGGTCGTATAAGTGACAGATAGGGATTATAAGGAGATTAGTACCTAGAATCCAACACACCTGGAGAATTAGTAACCTTCCCAAACAGCATAAACATGGGTACAATTTTCGAACAAAAAGATTAAGTCCAACTGCTCAGATACAGGACAAGACAATTAAAGGATTATACAGGCGGCAACTGACCACATTCAGATCTTTGGCAAACAAAAAATTATTCACAAAACATATTAAACATACATATACAAAGAAAACATCTATAAGGCAACTAATATGTATTCAAGTCTGTGATTGTATCTTTGAGGTCTTTCTTAAATATGTTACAAATACAAGGGTCTAAATGAAACAGGCCGCGACTAATTAAATTTTACAATGGGAAGTAAGTTGCATAATGTTGGATTCTAAAAGATTTTGTGCTAAGACATCTTTTGATCTTGCAATACTGAAATACCAATCCTATTTATCCAGGGCCATGTCACCGGTCTCTTGATACGACTTACCTTCCTTTAAGTAGCAATAGGTTTGTTCATAAGTCTTTGAAAGTCCTAATCTCTGAATAATGGACAATTGCAAAACTCAGATGGATCCATAATAATTCTAAGTAACCCCATTTTTCAAGACTTCCGTAAGTTTTACGAAATCACGCAACATTTTCCGAAGAAAATATAATTTAAACCCTTTGGTTACTTAGCGACACATAGACCTCAGCTTAAATTGCGGAAAATCACAGTGAACTAGGCTGGATTCAGCAACTTTTTAATTTTTTTTTAATAAAGCGATAACCGTTGTTCAAATCCTTTTGCGTTATATAGACTTGGAACCTGAATCCGTAATGAATGAAATTAAATGGAGATTACTTTGGGGATTTTTCTCCAATGGAGAAGAAATGGTGGCAGGCGACATTACTTGAATAAGAACATTTTATTTCATTTCACATTAGCATCTGTCAAGGATGAATGTTCATTATATTTTTCTCTATGGATTATATTATTATTATTATTATTATTATTATTATTATTATTATTATATTATTATTATTATATTATTATTATTATTATTATTATTATTATTATTATTATTTTTTTTTTGCTCTATCACAGTCCTCCAATTCGACTGGGTGATATTTATAGTGTGGGGTTCCGGGTTGCATCCTGCCTCCTTAGGAGTCCATCACTCTTCTTACTATGTGTGCCGTTTCTAGGATCACACTCTTCTGCATGAGTCCTGGAGCTACTTCAGCCTCTAGTTTTTCTAGATTCCTTTTCAGGGATCTTGGGATCGTGCCTAGTGCTCCTATGATTATGGGTACGATTTCCACTGGCATATCCCATATCCTTCTTATTTCTATTTTCAGATCTTGATACTTATCCATTTTTCCCTCTCTTTCTCTTCAACTCTGGTGTCCCATGGTATTGCGACATCAATGAGTGATACTTTCTTCTTGACTTTGTCAATCAACGTCACGTCTGGTCTGTTTGCACGTATCACCCTATCCGTTCTGATACCATAAGTCCCAGAGGATCTTTGCCTGATCGTTTTCTATCACTCCCTCAGGTTGGTGCTCGTACCACTTATTACTGCAAGGTAGCTGATGTTTCTTGCACAGGCTCCAGTGGAGGGCTTTTGCCACTGAATCATGCCTCTTTTTGTACTGGTTCTGTGCAAGTGCCGGGCATTCACTTGCCTATGTGGTTTATGGTCTCATTTTTCGTATTGCACTTCCTACATATGGGATAGATATTATTTCCGTCTATCGTACTTTTAAACATATCTGGTTCTTAGGCCTGATCTTGTGCCGCTGTTATCATTCTTCATTTCCTTCTTTAGCTCTCCCCTTTGTAGCCATTGCCAATTGTCATCGCTGGCTAGTTCTTTAGTTTGTCTCATGTATTGTCCGTGCATTGGTTTGTTGTGCCAGTCCTCTGTTCTTTCTGTCTTTCTCCTGTCTCTGTATATTTCTGGGTCTTCGTCTGCTTTTATTAGTCCTTCTTCCCATGCACTCTTTAGCCACTCGTCTTCACTGGTTTTCAGATATTGCCCCAGTGCTCTGTTTCGATGTTGACTCAGTCCTCTATACTTAGTAGTCCTCTCCCTCCTTCCTTTCGTGTTATGTATAGTCTGTCCGTATTTGCTCTTGGGTGTAGTGCTTTGTGTATTGTCATATGTTTCCTGGTTTTCTGATCTATGCTGCGGAGTTCTGCCTTCGTCCATTCCACTATTCCTGCGCTGTATCTGATTACTGGCACTGCCCATGTGTTTATGGCTTTTATCATATTTCCGGCGTTGAGTTTTGATTTGAGTATCGCCTTGAGTCTCTGCATATATTCTTTCCTGATCGTGTCCTTCATCTCTTGGTGTTTTATATCTCCTCCTTCCATTATTCCCAGGTATTTGTATCCTGTCTCTTCTATGTGTTTGATGTTGCTCCCATCTGGTAGCTTTATCCCTTCAGTTCTCGTTACTTTGCCTTTTTGTATGTTGACTAAGGCGCATTTTTCTATTCCAAACTCCATCCTGATGTCCCCAGATACAATCCTTACAGTCTGGATTAGGGTATCTATTTCCTTTATGCTCTTACCATACAGCTTGATGTCGTCCATGAACATCAGATGGTTGATTCTGTTACCTCTTTTCTTGAGTTGGTACCCGGCATCCATCTTCTGTAGTACTTTTGTCATGGGAATCATGGCTACTACGAAGAGTAGTGGGGACAGTGAGTCGCCCTGGAAGATCCCTCTCCTGATATTAACCTCTGCTAGTCTTATTCCAGAGCTTGTAAGTATTGTATTCCAGTTGCGCATTGTATTTTTGAGGAAGCTGATAGTGTTTTCCTCTGCCCCATATATTTTCAGGCATTCTATTAGCCATGTGTGTGGTATCATTTCTGAGTGTTCCTTATAGTCTATCCATGCCATGCTTAGGTTGGTTTTCCTTCTCCTACTGTTCTTCATTACCATTTTGTCTATCAGGAGCTGGTCTTTTGTGCCCCTACACTTCCTTCTGCAGCCTTTCTGTTGGTGGGGGATGGTGTTTGTCTCCTCTAGGTAGTTGTATAGCCTTTCACTAATGATACCTGTTAGTAACTTCCACATTATTGGTAGGCAGGTGATAGGCCTGTAGTTACTGGCTATATTTCCCTTACTCTTGTCTTTTTGTACTAAGGATGTTCTTCCTGTGGTCATCCATTTGGGTGCTTGGTGATTTGAGATACAATGCTGGATTTGTTCTGCTATTCGTGGGTGTAGGCCTTGAAGTTTTGAGCCAGTATCCATGGACTTCATCGGGACCTGGGGCTTTCCAGTTTGGCATTTTCTTTAGTTGGTGTCTGACTGTGTCTGTCGTGATGTCTGTGAATCTTTGTTATTATTATTATTATTATTATTATTATTATTATTATTATTATTATTATTATTATTATTATTATTATTATTATTATTATTAGCAATAAATTTTAATCTGACAGAGGGATCGATGCCAGAACCTGAGTGATCGTGGGCTTTAGTTTATATGAAATAAAAGTTTATTATTTTATTCAAACATTTTTTGTTATTATGTTATAGTTCTTGCCTTGACTGTACATGAAGTTTTTCTAAAACAATTTATATTAGTTTCTCAGTTTAAGATAATTCTCCTAAAATGCTTAATTAACTTCTGATATTACGCCTTTCTGCGAGTGTGTGTTTCTGTGTTCGTGCGATATAGAGAGATTTATAAGCACCAAAATACATAAGTTACAATCTCAAGATACTATAATAGTTTGTGTTTGTATAAGCAGAAAAGAGTGAAATGTTTATGCGGAGTTGTGAAGACTATTAATATCTAGAAGCTTTTGTCATCCAAAACAGTCCTTTTCCGGCCCCCATTCGTGCGGCTTCGAACAGACTCACCTCCTACACTCATTCTACTCCTCCTCATCTTCCATTTCGCCTCATAAAATTTCTACCGACTTCTCCTCCTCTTCCTTTCCTCTTCATGTTACGGATACACAAGTGAAGGTTAATACCACCTGCCATCCAAATCCCACAAGGCGCAGCGAAAGCCAGAGTTCTTCTTTATCGGTACCAATATTGGAGGAAACCCGATTCGAGGAAAAACTCGAAAGAACAACACGAGCATAAAATGCGGGAAGGAGTCACGTAAAATTAATTCGTGTAATTTTAAAGACTTCGGGAAGTGAGAGAGAGAGAGAGAGAGAGAGAGAGAGAGAGAGAGAGAGAGAGAGAGAGAGAGAGAGGAGAGAGAAGAGAGGAGAGAGAGAGAGAGAGAGAGAGAGTAGTAAATCATCTGCTGCCCTATGGAGTGAATATTTATTCATGTCTGAAAAAAAAAAAAACTTTTTCGCAACCGCTTTTAGATTATGATTTCTGTTTTGAATGATGAAAAAAAAAAGTGTTTTGATCTGTAATTCTCGAATTGGAAAGCTACAATTCTATCTATAACAATCCTCTTAAAAACAAAAAGAAGGGGCTTACGGAACATTTAATAGTTTGTTTGTCACCTATAACCAGTATATAGCTATATGAAAGAGAAGAAATAGCAAATGAATTATACAAGATATTTGACAAATAAACAATATACATAATGATAGTACAGAGAACTTTCAATCTCTCTTTCCGTAGATCCGTTTCTTCTGAAATTAAGAACATTGTATTCAGTTCGTATGACTCAGCTATTGACGATTAGAGAATGAGAGCGTTCGATCCCCTCCTGCAGGTCTTTGTGAGCGGCGCCGCAATGGTACGCTATTGCGTACAGTGAGCTATTTTACGGTTATCGAAGGACTTCTGTAACAGTGATATTATGGCATCAGTAGATGGTGTGGATTGAAATCCAAACAACAAATGGCAATGAAACCATATTGTGTGCTTATTAAGCACATCAACGCAGTCAGAGTTACGCAAAAATAGTATTGAGTTGAAACGTGCCTACCGTTGTTTGTAATGACATTGCTAACCAGGATAAGTTTAAGAGGAAACAACGGAGTAATTCACTAACAAAGATTCTTTGGAAATTTCAGGGAGACGAAGCAATCAAACCATAACTGCAAATTTATCTCTCAGTCAATGTGAGCACTAAAATATTTGACAGCTACAATGCATAGCAGTGTCTGACTATGATCTATACTAGTATAATATAAAACACTGCATATTAGTGTAAATGAATGAAAATGGTGATAGCGTGACATTTCTAGACAAGTGCTGTTCACGAGGTCAACCTATGACGGACGAAGGTAGCAGCAATGCTGGTCTTTTCTACCTCTAGAACTACTCGCTGTTGCGGGAAAATCAGTAATTGGTGAGTTATTCGGTGGTCAGCATCAATATGAAATGGTCTGTTGAATTGACTGCTGAATTAAGATGCTGAAAAATGGAAAGACAAAAGCGGATGACGAGATTAAAATTTTTATATATTACGGAGATCGTTGAATGTGAATTGTGATAAAGGATTTTCATTTTGAAATTCTAGGATCCCCTTCTTTTAATCTGATCTTCCAATTAAACTGATTTATTTTTATTATTATTATTTTTTTTAGCTGTCAGTTACGCTTTGTGTATTGGGTCATGAAAGGGTTTTACTTTTTGGAAAACCATTAAAAACGTTTTATATCCGCCAGTGTAGGTTTCTGCGGACATACACATGCCATGTGCATAAAAAATGAATAGTGACTCTTACGCTGTCAACCACCACAACCTGCAGCTTTAGTGCATAGTCTGTCCCATTCTGAACCCCCATACTTTGCATATTCCCCTAGGGGCCCTGCAAAAGCATCCTTTGGGACAGTTAGCTAATAGGCCATCGCTGAAACAGTAGTCACCTATAGAGCTACAACTTTTCTCCTGTCAAAGGCGGTTTACACCTCCTCCGTCACCGTTCATTACTCCTACGTCATAGGCAAGTCTACCCTTTAATTACTCTTAAAATTGTCTTAATTACTAATATTAAGTATCAATGCATATTTTTGCCAGAAAGGTCAGGGTTTCAAACATCTTCTGCCATAATACCAAATTATTTGATTGGCGTAAAACAGCTGAACAAGGCAGA
Organism: Macrobrachium nipponense; assembly: GCF_015104395.2. NCBI lineage: Eukaryota > Metazoa > Arthropoda > Malacostraca > Decapoda > Palaemonidae > Macrobrachium > Macrobrachium nipponense. Next base: position 64,458,860 of record NC_061092.1, read on the forward strand.
TGAAATGCTTTATATAGTTGATAATATAATAGAGGGTAACAATGACACCGGTCGTCGATGTGGCCACACAACGAAATTGTTAGTTACCTTTAGAGATTATTCATTCTTACCATATTGTTTCAATACCAATACAAAAAGTTAGGAATTATCTTCTTTGCGTAAAACTAGGCACAGAAACTCGGGAACTGGCAACATTATCATCGCCAAAAATTTGATCTGGTATTATTAAACGCGATAATATAATACCAATAATATTAAATTCATTCTCTAAGTTGATGTTCATACCACTTGTTGCTGCTGCATGTTGTCTGGAATATAATACCAATAATATTAAATGCTTTCTCTAAAGCTTGATGAATAGATAAAGATAAACTGCATTCACATAAATTGAATACACGTTATCATTAACATATAACAAGTTATTCAGGTAAACACATACACATACGCAAACCCTTTCTATATTGCTCATCCCGGATATCGCCTCTTTGACTTTCCAATTACCACTTCCTTTTTCTTTCTCTCTCAACATTTCTCCTTTCCCTTCTATTTCCCAGTTTCCTTTTCTTTTCCTCTTCGCCTTCTTATTTCTTTCATTTTGCTGTCTCTTCCTCCTGATTCAGATGATCTGTTCATACCTCTTTCCTTCCACATCACCCAGCCTTTCTTCTCCTCTTTCCTTTCACAGTCTGGTTTTCTCTTCCTTCCTTTTCTTCCTCCTCCAATCCTCAGCCTCCCTCCTAGGCAATGGAGGAAGCAAGTGAAGCCTTTGATCCTCACCAACTAATCTCACGAAAACAGACAAAACTTACTTCAGAATTGATCGATAAATTTGCTTTTACTTTTCCCTCGTCTTCTCTCGGTCAATGTGCATGAGATGGATGACAAACATTATTCCTGAAAAATGTCGCAATAACAAGTCTTCATAAGAGTTCAGCATGAAATGAGTGAGACCAACTGGAGTGAAATATTCCCGAATATTTATCATTTATATTTCTACGACAGAATATTCAGTTCAAACCCATCTCGACGTTCTACTTCCAAAATTTAAACAGAAAAACCTTATATGGTCGAGAATAACCGGCGCGACAATCAACTCGTATAGGAAAATGATGAAATTGCTTTCATGTTGCCCCAAGAATATTCAATCATGTTATTTGCATGATATGCTGTGTATAACTCTTGGTGGAGAAAAACACGCATTTTTTTCTCTCTCTCTCGTTTCTATTGTGTTTGATGGGGTCTCTTAGCATTATTCGTTTCTTACGTTTAAACGGTGCTTCTCTCTCTCTCTCTCTCTCTCTCTCTCTCTCTCTCTCTCTCTCTCTCTCTCTCTCTCTCTCTCTCTCTCTCTTTTGCTGGGCTTTCTGATCTATTACAGCTTCTGAAAAGGTGATGAATCTTTTGAAATTCTACACAATTTTTTTTCAGATTTTGAGTCGTGTGAAGATTTTGTTTTCACTGAAATGTCACCCAGGGAAGCACATGGAACGCATCATCAAAAAAAAAGAAAAAAAAAATGAAAAATCCACTTCGCCTTTGTCAAACTGATGTCACAGAAGTTATAGATCACAAATGAAGCTAAAGTTGATAGATTAAGAAGAAAAGAAGAACGCTTCATAATACGAAAAACCACGGAAATATAGAAAATTTATTATATAATATTGGAACCGAACACCACACGAAGAGGTTGAAAGAACCATGCCATAGCTCCTTCCTCCCTTTTAATGTGTGTTAAACATATAAGGAAAAAAAATACAAATTCTGTATCATAACCACTATCCAAAATATTAAATCAAGCGATGAAGAGTATATATAGACCGTCTGAAGAAACGATTACAAAAGGTCAAAAATAATGTTATGCGCTTTAATGATTGACTTACATGTTTTGAAATATATCAGTTACCTGATCAGTGAAAAATAACTGGCATATATATCGTATTCATCTTTAAAAGTGGTGGCAAAACCGAAGTCTTGTCTCTAAAGTGACAAGTAAATGCAGACATATTCACACGTATGTTTTTATTTTCAAAGCTCCTTTAACCAAAATGTCTATTAGAGACATTTTTGAAAGTTCAGACATTTCCTTAATTTTTTTGCTTATCACAATGTTCGGTAAATTTGTTTTCAATGTTTAATTTATAAAATTTTTAATCATCGTATATTTTAGAACATAACGCTAATATATGTACATGATGAAGAGGAATGTGGTTCATAAATGCAGAAACATTGGATAAATGCTGGTAATTCTTTCCAAAACCTTTGGATGTTTCAGTAGTTACATCCTGAATCAAAATGGCTAGACACTAAGTTCATGAAAGTTAGGACACTAGCGTTAAAATAAGAGAAGAGCGTAGGTGGACCTTATTCCGATAGATTTACCTAGGGTTTCCAAATGAGAAGCAATTAACCTAAAAATTTTATTCAATCGACTGAAGAGAACTCTGAGGATGATTATCCTGGCAAGCTACCTATTTTGGACTTTCTGCTCTAGGGGAGATAATGACTATTTTTATAGAAGGTATTCTGACATAAAAGGCAATAGGAATCGCAATTTTCAATTCAACCAGCATCACTGGGAACAAGAAATTTAAGAATAAACGTTACACAGAGGAGGTCTAAATAGATGTTGCAATATTTAATAAATATTATAAGAAAGGGAATTCAAACTTAACATCTCTTTTGCGAGTAAACCGAATGGTTTCTGCAGTCAACTGGAATTTAAAGGATGAAAAACAAAATGAAGACAGAATTCAGTTAATAGGATGACAGAAAAATGAACACACGCTATTAGCCATCTTTGGGAGCAAGCCGAGAAAAACACCAAAAGATAAATATATCATAAGTCGTTGTTCATTTTCAAATGAATTGGTACAACATGACCAGACTTTAAGAAAAAATTATAATAATGAGTGATTGCAACCTGATTACATGTTATCAACTTGGGTAACGCTGCCGGCGTTAGGCCAGGCGTTACAATATACCACTGAAGGTACCATTGGAATGGTTATGGGAGGTTCCGGAGTACACCCCAACATAAATTAGGGCAGTGAGATGAGGGTGTATCTTTGTACCTATCATATCATTTCCACATTACCCATATCGCTCAAAACAACAGCTTTGCGCAATCTTAATTAAACTCGGAATTCGAGTCCAGAACAAGTAGACACTCTACTCATTGGAACCTTGTTAAACTCGTTAACGTTCTTTGATAATGATCTTATTAGCCAATTAGCTTCCAAATCTATAGACTTCCACATACATAGAGGCGTCTTCACTAAAAACAAGTCGAGTTTTTAGAAGCAGAATCTCTACTGTGTTTATTCTTCATAATGACAATGAAACATATGTCGAGGAAAATCAACCTGGTCAGGTGACGAAAATCAATCATTATCATTAACGTGGGAAACTGGTATTTTTCCTGATTAGAATGCAAATTATCTTGCATGAATCACTGGTAACATTACTGTTGTTGCTTAAGGCTTGTGTATATTTAACTCCTGAATATTGACTAGTAACAGACTTTGAGGTTGTCACTGTTCTCACAATAAAAAAATGAATAGAATAGAAAAAAGACTTACGCTTTTAATTTACATTCTCAAAAATGGACAAAATAAAAGCGAAACAAAACGGAACAATTCTTTTAAGAGTCAGGGATCCCGAAGGAGTCAGAGTCAGAAAAGAAACAGTCGACAGAAAACTCTCCTCCGGCTTTCCAGTGGAGGGAGCGTCGTCCTCTGGATAAATTACAAAGACGGGGACACCAGAACGCCTAAGGATTTGTAACGGCACGAAAAAGATATATTCATTTATCCGGATGGAATCACTTTTATACTGTATTCCTAAGGTTTTGTGTTTCGGGAACACTTCTCTGAATATACACTTATTGTATCAATGTATATGTAATGGATGATATAAGTAAAAACATATTACATGACACTAAACCGTACATCATCTACATCAATAATGCGTAAACTAATTCCACTTTCATCACCATATAAAACTGGTTTTTCAAGATGGAATGCAGTAGTCATTTTAAGTCAAACAATATAGGAAGAACACCACGAGAAATCGTTTTAATGTCTGAGAGAAATTGTTCACTTTTCAAATAGTTGTAGAACATCCTCAGGGACAGTCGTTGATATCAAAGTGACCCTCTTTTGATTGATTGGCTGAGGCTTGAGGGGTCAGTCAACTAGCAAATGAAACTGTTGCCGAGAGACCTGATTCTTCGCTCTGGGGATCATTCATCATATTTCATATATACTCGTATATTCCTGACATTTCTATAGATTTATGGAATTGCCTCACAAATTCTATTCATTCAATCACTGCAGATCAAGTCACACATACACCCTCACAAACACATACACACACACGCATGCCCACACAAACAAACAAACACATCACACACACACACACACACACACACACACACATATATATAATTATATATATATATATATATATATATATAGATATATAATATATAATATAATCTATACATACATACATACAGAGAGAGAGAGAGAGAGGGGGGGAGGGAGGTGATACCTATTTCAAGTGTATCTGCAGCCAACGTTTCGAAGTATGGCCTCATCACCAAGGCTTAGATACAATGGTTAAAGCAATTAAAATCAACGCATATGACAAAAAACAATAATGCCAATGAAAGCATATAATAAAACGAAAGCATGACGTTAGAACCAACTTAAGGCCTTAAATCATGGAAACTGAGTGACCAAGGAGAAAGAGAACCCAGAGGCCGGAGAAACGTCTTCAGCTGTAAACGGAGGGGCAGAAGAACGGAGGGGCTGTTTAATCATGGAACCAGTTGCTTGATGGGTAAGGACTCAAGGATGTGGAGAGAGGTTTTATCAGCAATCTTATTTATGATTTTAAGACAGTCGTATGAAATGCAAGATTTGCTGCCTTTAGTATGCTCCCTTATGATGGAAACCTCGTTCTTCCTCAGAGTATATACAGCCTCTTCCATGGCTGATACGACGCCACGATGAGAGTCAATTCGCACTTTTAGCTCACTTTTGCTGTGACTGTTATAAGACCCTGGTTTACACATTGGAAAATTACACTCAACAACTGCTTTACTTTGAGTAAGATGGAGTTTTCCAACACAAGGGACCATAATAAACAATATATCTCTTTAATTTCTTACGATGATTTTGAAATAATGAAAAGGTTTTAGATTCTATTGATATAATAAAGAATAAAAATCCTGAATGTCTCGGTAGCTTGTACACCTTTGATTTATACAACGCCGTCACATGAAGATTTAAGTAGGTGCATTAAGGTCCCACGTAAAAAGTTAGTTTACATCAGATTTGTTATAAACAAATTAATGTTTTTATTAGTAAAATTAATTCCGTTATCGTGATAGAGTTTTGTAGTCGAAAGCAATTCAAGAAATTCACTAATACATTGACAGATAGTAAAACGTATGGCTGCTAGTTATTAACAAGCTCGTTTGTATATCAATATTTATTTTCTTAGGGAAATAATATTTTTACTGCTAAGAACAGGTTTGGATATCAGGGCTATATCATTCGATGTGCATTCCATACTATTGTGGCATCCTGGAAATCTCTGTAAGTAAAATATACCCAAATACCGTAGGATAAGTTATAGCTAGACTCATATTAATGTTAATCATAACAATTGTTTAGCAGACTTTATGAAAAAAATAGGATACTTATATTTTGAAATACCATGAATTTTCTTCGTGTTTTGCTTTAATATAACAACTGTTGTGGGTTTTAGAATGATCTCTCAGTTTTGTTGATTCGCTATGCCTTATTAAAATAACTGAATACAGAGACTCTCTTTCTTAGTTTAACTTCTAAGCGGAACTCGAAATTTTAAACATTTTAATTATTCTTTTTATGTTCCTAACATTCCACAAAATTATTCTGCAGAAATGTGTTACATGTGCAGTTAGGAACTCTACTTCATGTTTAAGGCGGGGATAGAGATTTACTCGGATGTTACGTAAAAAGGAGTAGCTGAGTTATGAATGAAGAAGTGCAGCTGAATTAATATAGGTAATAATATATTCACATCACAGACTTCATCTATTTATAAATTTAATAATATATTTTGCATGTATATTTAAGTATTATGTAGATTGTTCATTTGTTAGACATCATTCAGGAATTTCAGATGATGTGGGAAGAAAGGATGCAAATCCAAATACCTTTCATTATACCCTTTATGGATGGTTAAAAAATTTTAATGATTAACGTTCAGGTCTTTCCGCCATCTTGTAGTCCATCACTATCCCTATATATAGACTTCTATTACGTCAATAGTTTCTTCTCTGGAAAGTAGAGAGTACATAGTGAATGTATGCGAAGATGGAGGTTAGATTCTCATAAAGCTTCAAGTTCTACCCCACCTGATCCTTCATTCAAGGATACACCAACAATAATTAATGACCACTTTGTCGGATAAATGTCACTTTCATAGTCCTTATTTCCTTTTGCTTCATAGTGCGCACTCGCACTCGCACGTACACGAACACAACACAAGCATACATATCATATGCACACACGCACACACACACATACATACATACATACATACATATATATATATATATATATATATATATATATATATATATATATATATATATATATATATATATATATATGAGACAAACTCCACGAAGGAGGAAAGAAGAACGATGGATTACTGCGAGGCCTTTCGACTTCTTGTCCTTTGGTTAGTAGAAGTCGAAAGGCCTTTCCTTCTTGAAATTTGCCTTTATTCATATATTCATTCATCAGTCTCAGTAGGAAAAGAAGAGCGTAGGTTAAGAGACACCACATTTTTATTGCGACGCGTTTCGTTGTTTCTTCATAACAACATTTTCAAGCCTAAAAGAGACATTACAGTATTTTAATGGTAGTTACAAGAATATGTAATTATTGGCTGACAAAGCTGAGTAAAAGTAGCAACAATAAGATAATGGTTAAAATCTTTAAAATAAATTGCACCAGCATACTAAAAAAATAAATTATATAAGATCTTTAAAATAAATTACAACCGTATACTAAAAACAGAATGGTGGGAGACAGAGATGGAAAGTTTACACTACAAATGAATGACTGAATGATTTATATTAAAAGCAAGGGATAAGATGAATTGTCAAGGTTAAGATCTGGTTTCCTTAAAAATATTTCTATTGACTCAGAGATTCTCAATAATGACTCTTCTCTAAAAGTACCAAGCACACTAAAATTTTCCAATCTTCTACCTGTATTACATTCCTCTACGTGCTGTAAAATCGGTGATTTGGTTGGCTTGGCCAGCAAGCAACCAGTACGAGGAGAAATGCCATAATGTTCGGAAGATCTTGTCCGGACCGACCGTTTTGACTGGCCAATATAGGTGGCGCTACAGGCGTCACACTTGTAAATATAGGTGATGCCAGACAAAAGGTCTGAAGGTAGTTTATCTTTATGGTTTAACAACGCTTGGATAGTATGGTTGTTGGTAAATATTAACTTGGGGTTAATGTGGGGAAAACTATACTTAAACATATTTCTTAGTTCTCTTGTAACGTATTTAGAACAAGGATCACTTATAAATGGAAATTTAAAATACATAGTTAGTTTATCAACACTTGGTATATTTATTTTGCTATTTATACTAAGAGAAATATTTAGGAACTTTTTGATTTCTTTATATATTATGTTATTGGGATAGCCATTAATTTTGAAATAGTTTAACAGAAACTTTATTTCTGAGTCAAATGCCTGCCAAGAGCTGCAGAGAGAATATGCTCTATGTATTAAAGTCTTAATGTTATTTATTTTGAAGTTAAAGAATGTAGCACTTTGGAAATTCATTCCAAGACCGGTAAAAGTAGACTTTCTAAAAATGCTAAAATTTAAGAGTGACTTATTGTTTGCGGTAGTTTTTGTAATGCTTACATCTAAAAAGTTAAGAATATTATTTTCTTCATGTTCCACGGTAAACTGAATACATGGGTGTTTACTATTTAAGTAATCATGGAACCGCTGTACGTGACTTAAATGCCTGAAAACCAAAAATGTGTCGTCAACATACCTGTGATAAACAATTGGTTTAAACTGAATAAAAAGTGATTATCGTTTATGCATAAGTTGAGAAATATTTCAAGAAATGCTTTTAAAACTCTTCTCAACTTATGCATAAACGATAATCACTTTTTATTCAATAATTTGCACTACAAACAATTTGAAGGTTTCGCAATGGGATCTCCACTTTCAGCCCCAATGGCCAACATATTTCTTTGTTTTCATGAAAAACGATGGCTTGATGATTGTCCCCTTGAGTTTAAACCAATTGTTTATCACAGGTATGTTGACGACACATTTTTGGTTTTCAGGCATTTAAGTCACGTACAGCGGTTCCATGATTACTTAAATAGTAAACACCCATGTATTCAGTTTACCGTGGAACATGAAGAAAATAATATTCTTAACTTTTTAGATGTAAGCATTACAAAAACTACCGCAAACAATAAGTCACTCTTAAATTTTAGCATTTTTAGAAAGTCTACTTTTACCGGTCTTGGAATGAATTTCCAAAGTGCTACATTCTTTAACTTCAAAATAAATAACATTAAGACTTTAATACATAGAGCATATTCTCTCTGCAGCTCTTGGCAGGCATTTGACTCAGAAATAAAGTTTCTGTTAAACTATTTCAAAATTAATGGCTATCCCAATAACATAATATATAAAGAAATCAAAAAGTTCCTAAATATTTCTCTTAGTATAAATAGCAAAATAAATATACCAAGTGTTGATAAACTAACTATGTATTTTAAATTTCCATTTATAAGTGATCCTTGTTCTAAATACGTTACAAGAGAACTAAGAAATATGTTTAAGTATAGTTTTCCCCACATTAACCCCAAGTTAATATTTACCAACAACCATACTATCCAAGCGTTGTTAAACCATAAAGATAAACTACCTTCAGACCTTTTGTCTGGCATCACCTATATTTACAAGTGTGACGCCTGTAGCGCCACCTATATTGGCCAGTCAAAACGGTCGGTCCGGACAAGATCTTCCGAACATTATGGCATTTCTCCTCGTACTGGTTGCTTGCTGGCCAAGCCAACCAAATCACCGATTTTACAGCACGTAGAGGAATGTAATACAGGTAGAAGATTGGAAAATTTTAGTGTGCTTGGTACTTTTAGAGAAGAGTCATTATTGAGAATCTCTGAGTCAATAGAAATATTTTTAAGGAAACCAGATCTTAACCTTGACAATTCATCTTATCCCTTGCTTTTAATATAAATCATTCAGTCATTCATTTGTAGTGTAAACTTTCCATCTCTGTCTCCCACCATTCTGTTTTTAGTATACGGTTGTAATTTATTTTAAAGATCTTATATAATTTATTTTTTTAGTATGCTGGTGCAATTTATTTTAAAGATTTTAACCATTATCTTATTGTTGCTACTTTTACTCAGCTTTGTCAGCCAATAATTACATATTCTTGTAACTACCATTAAAATACTGTAATGTCTCTTTTAGGCTTGAAAATGTTGTTATGAAGAAACAACGAAACGCGTCGCAATAAAAATGTGGTGTCTCTTAACCTACGCTCTTCTTTTCCTACTAAGATTGAGATTTCCAAAACATCTGTCTACTTTCATTCATCAGGTTCCATATTTTCGTGGGTCGGTAAGAGGGTAGGGCCGTGGTCACCTAGAGAGAGAGAGAGAGGGAGAGAATTTTAATCACGGTGTTGGAGGTACTAATTAATTCTTGAGGGAAGAAAGCTTCCTTTCCGCTATTGCATTTCCAGTCGACATTTCAGCATCTTGTTCAACTTTCGGTCTGAATGACAAAATAAAGTTATTATTTTTGCTAGGCTTACAACAGGGATACTTTGATTGTCGAATTTTTGTAGTTGGCTCAAAATAATTATGCCCATAGTATTTGTGTCCTGCACATGCAAATTTATAACAAAAGTAACTTTTTCACAGGAACCCCATCGATATAAGCTGACATAGATTCACCATCAGTCACTCTTAGCGAAAATACCATTTTTGGATAAGGCAATAAAATAATAAGGGATATTAACAGCCACTGCTCATCGTGAATAATTCCAGTACTTATCAAGTTTAAGTTTGCTTGAGAGTTCCAGCAATTCATTCAGTCTCATGTTTTTCTTATAATCTTGAGCTTCTAAGATACTTTTCTCGAGTGCCGCCTTCCCTGAATCTCCCTCCATTCGCTGCCTTTTAGATTCGGTATTCTACTAGCTATCGTAATTTCATTGTAGGTACACAAGTGGGTCGTTAGCCATTTTACTTTGAGTGTGGTAGTTTGTTTACCTTTCACCTGATTTTTATTTTTATTTTATATGTTTTGCGTTTGTTTTAGTGTTTTCCGTAATTTTTTGTCATTTTTTTTTTTAGTTTGTATGAACAGTTCGTTGTATTTTATGTTTTTACTGAAGATTTTAATAAGACAATTCTTTTATTGTAATTTTAGTGACTTCTCAGCCTAGTTAATTTTTCAGCCTGATAATGAGGTTTTATACCTCGAAAACTCGTTAAATAAAGAATGTTCTTCCTGGTCTTGGCAATATGAAAAATTCGCTATCCGGATCACCACTAATCATGAGGACCAGCAATAAACAATGACAAAAAAGAGCAACTGAAACGACCTTTATGAAGAAACAAGAGCAAAGTTAAGTCATTAATAATCATGCAAAGCAACACAGCTCCCCTTAGGCAAGTGGATAGGATAACCGATATTATGCAAAGCAGCTGTTCAGTGGGGATTTCCTCAAACAGAGTAACGTTAGTCAAATCCCCACAGTTCAGCTAAGAAGTGTGTAATATCATGGAACTCATGTTGATGTCACCTCATTTTAATATTTCCCTGGGAATCACGACGGAACCTTAAAATGAAACAGATAAAAGGAATGGAGTTAAATCTTAGTACGGAGATTAGTTTACAGATATTAAGAATATCGCAAAATAATTATCATAGCCAATCACAGACATATACAGATATTCAAAGAACATACCACATATATATAAAGAGAGAGAGAGAGAGAGAGAGAGAGAGAGAGAGAGAGAGAGAGAGAGAGAGAGAGAGATCATCGAATATAGGTGAATAATAGCACAAGAAATTGACTACAGTAAAATAATGAAAATAAATCACAGTATAACATCCTGGATAGAATGGAGAGAGAAGAAAATTAATCACTCGTGATATTGACCTGGACCAACCATCAATCGGGGAATGGATTTTAGATTGACTATTTTCTCTTTAGAAATTTGCGAAAAGAAATGTTATGGAAGTTTGTCGCGTTACTTCGTACTGATCATAATTCATGGTTCCTAGGAAAATATTCCCTTTACACCGAAAGTTTATTGGAATGTACAACTCTTTCGATAATGTCTGATGCCTTAAAATCATGGAGATATTCTTTTAAAGAAAAGATATGGCGGAATAATATTAGAAATATAAACATAAAATTACAACCTATAATTACCCCGTAATAGAAAAAAGACCAATGATTTCTTGTCAAATAAAGAAAAAAAAGTTGTTTTGAAGACAACCAATAAAACGATAAACAAATAACCAAATATACGTATTGCTAATTAAAATTTTACGGTTAATGCTGTCAGGTCAACAAAGAGGAATAATGCCGTTTGCATCCACTTCCATTCTATTGAATATATTTACATCAAAGAAGACCCGGATGTGAAATTTGTATGTTCAATAACAAAAATTACAGTATATATATATATATATATATATATATATATATATATATATATATATATATATATATATATATATATATATCATCAAATCAAATAATGAAAGTGTTCTAAATTTAAGTCACGGTTTGTTTAAACTCGATGCCTTCACAATTAAAATAGTTGTGGATAAATATAATCAACAAAATTAAAATATGCAGTTGAGTAAATGATTTTGGATTTTATATGGCTAAGTTTCCGGTTCTCTTAAGGTTAAGTCTGTTTTAGTTTGTGACCGTGTGATCTCCGCTTATCCACAATTATCTCATTGATTTTTACTTTTTGGTAATGAACCATTTGATGTTTATGATCTTTTTGTTTACCTTGTAACTTTCTTTTCAACAACATCTCATTTGTGCTTCGACGATGGCTTCTTAAAGGAGGAAAGCACTTGGGTACGAATTTCTGCATATTATTTTTCCGGTAGTATTCGTATAGCTATATATATCTATAGTATATATATATATAGTATATATATATATATATATATATAGATATATATATTATATATATATATATGTATATATAGCTATATATATATATAGCTATACGAATACTACCGGAAAAATAATATGCAGAAATTCGTACCCAAGTGCTTTCCTCCTTTAAGAAGCCATCGTCGAAGCACAAATGAGATGTTGTTGAAAAGAAAGTTACAAGGTAAACAAAAAGATCATAAAAATCAAATGGTTCATTACCAAAAAGTAAAAATCAATGAGATAATTGTGGATAAGCGGAGATCACGCGGTCACAAACTAAAACAGACTTAACCTTAAGAGAACCGGAAACGTAGCCATATAAAATCCAAAATCATTTACTCAACTGCATATTTTAATTTTGTTGATTATATTTATCCACAACTATTTTAATTGTGAAGGCATCGAGTTTAAACAAACCGTGACTTAAATTTAGAACACTTTCATTATTTGATTTGATGATAAAAGAGTCAATTATATTCCTTTTAACTGTGTCGCTACAAGGCATTAAGGATCTGGCCTGGCTCCAGTTAATAGGATGATCTAAATCTCTCATTAAATCTCTCATTATGTACCAGTAATGCATTCGATATTTGACCAGTTCTCACTGATATTGTTGCTGTTTGATTCGTTGTGAAAGTGATTTTTCAGTCTGTTCGTAATATATTTTATCACACTTTTTACACGGAATTTCATAAATGCAGCCAGATACATCATTAGAATTTGGTATTACTAAACTTCTAACATTAATATTACTAAAAACAATATTTATGCCGAAAAGCTTTAAAATTCTAAGAATTTCAAAAAAAAAAAAAAACATTCATCATACGGTAAGAGAACGTTATAATTACTAAATTCAACTTTATCATGTAGTTTTAACCTCAGCGTCAATAAACCACGGGCTACAGGCACGTAAAGTCTTTAAAAAATCTTAGGAAAAACAGAGATTTTAACATTTTGATGGTGATTGGAATAATAATGAACAAAAGAGGCAATGTTAGTTGATTTTTAAAAGACTGAAAAGGTTAAATTTCTATAATTTTTATGGACTGTTACATGAAGAAAATTCAAATAACAATTTCTTTTTTACTCTAAAGTAAAATCTAATAGAAGGGACTAAATTATTGAGTTTAATCTGTAGCATGGAAAACTGCCTGATTTACTATTTGCAAGACCCAATAAACAAAAAACAACTATAGCAGCACCGGCACCCAGACCAGGACACCTTTACCTTACCTTACAGGCTTTAAAGCTCATTCGGGTTGCTCCAGTTCCCTCAGTGTGAGGCACCTCTAATGTCTACTAGAGAATTGTTACTGCATCTTCCAATCTTGGATGATCTGGGATGCAGCTTAGATATTTATCGAGCATATTCTTAAACATCTACGCTCGCTCCTGATATGTTCCTCAGAAGAGTTGGCAGCGCATTGAATAGACGCTGCATTATTGATGCTGGTGTGTAGTGAATTAATGTGGGGTGTGCTTTCCTTAGTTTTTCTGGTATAGTTTTTGGCACTATTAATCTACCTCTGCTTGCTCTTTCTGATACTTTTAGCTCCATGATGTTTTCGGGGATTCCTTTTATCTCCTTCCATCCCTGTATTATCATGTAGCGTTCTCTTCTCCTTTCTAGACTATATAATTTTAAAAATTGTAGTCTTTTCCAGTAGTCAAGATCCTTAACTTCTTCTAATCCAACTGTAAAGGAACTTTACAAACTTTCTATTTTTGCAATATCCTTTTGGTAGTGTGGGTACCATATTATATTGCAATATTCAAGTGGGCTACCTACATGCGTTTTATAAACCATAATCATGTGTTCGGATTTTCTTGTTTTGAAGTGCCGTAACAACATTCCCATATTTGCTTTGCATTTTGCCAATAGTATTTCTATTTGATAATTTCATAATATGTTCCTATTCAACATTACACCAAGGTCTTTAACTGCTTCCTTTTTTGTGATTGTCTCGTTATTAGGTCCCCTATATGCATATAGCATTCCTTCTTTATGTCCATAATTTATTGATTCAAATTTGTCAGAGTAAAATACCATCCTATTTACCTTTACCCATTCATATATTTTGTTTAAGTCTCTTTGTAGCGGGTTCCTATCTTCATCACAAGTAATTTCTCTACTTATTCTTGTGTCATCGGCGAAACTATTCACTACCGAGTCCTTAACATTACTGTCTATGTCTGCAATCATAATAACAGTAATGCAGCTAGCACCGTACCTTGTGGCACACCGGATATTACCTTAGCTTCATCCGTTTTCTCATCGTTTGCAATAACTATCTGTTTTCTGTTTTGTAAGAATTCTTTTATCCATCTTCCTACTTTGTCCACTATGTTATGTTTTCTAATTTTCTTCGCTAATATATTATGGTCTACCTTGTCAAAAGTTTTTGCAAAGTTTAGGTTACCCACATCTGTATCTTTTTCGTTTATCATATTTTTATATATATATTTTCTCACGGTGCACTAACAGTTGGGTTTGTGTACTTTTTCTAGGTACAAAACCATGTTGTCCTATATTAAACAAATTATTTTTCATTAAATAATATTTAAAATTATTTAATGTGTTTTATCCTACAGAAATGTGGTTTATCCTACAGATGCTACCTTACTCATGTCAAGTATTTCAGAATGAGGTTGCTAACTTTATGTCTGCCTTCATCCCATTTACTACCCAACTATCAATGACATCATATAATACAAAATTGAAGGAATTTCAGGCATCAAAAACTTGCATTACTGAATTAGCTTTTCCTTTTGGTCTTCAGTTGAAAATTATATAGATTTGAAAGCCTTTGCTTAACTGAGTGAGATACTCGGAAGAACCTCTTGGTCGTTTGCAAGAACTGCAGATGCCTAATTAAGCTGATGGTTACATATTAGCCTAGAGTAGACTGGCAGATCCCACAGGAACTTGTAAAGTTCTAGAATGTTAAATAACTGTTGTTTCTTTCTTTAGTTTTATCAGTACGAAAGACAGTAAGTCGAGATGGTAGAAGGACAGAAGCTACATTCTTTTATTGGATTTTCGAGGGTGGGGGTGCGGGCAGGGGATGGGTGTCGTCTGGGGCTGGTCGGCTCTCCTCATCTCATCATTCCTTTACCCCCTTTCATTCATTCGAAGGGATAGCTTTTTTGGCATCTCATGGAAGCTTATTGCGAGGCTGAACATTCCAGCGGATGACAATTCGTCGAAAGACGTACATGCTATGAATAGAATTTCTTCCGGTCGAACGCAGCGATGGTCTCTCTGACTTTCATGAGAAGAGGAGAGAAAAGGACGAGACGGGATAGGGCAATTCTCATGGATGTATTTTATTTCATATATTTTCCTTCATACTAAATTTCTCAGCTTTACCTCTTTTAGGCAATTTGTAGACATGTATTTCCATTGTTAGATTATGGTTTATTTGTGGATATTTTCGTGCTTCTTTTTCAAAGGACTTCAGTGTTAGTGCTGTAAGTAATGTCTCTTACTGAAACATTTCGGCTAAAAGTAACATTCTCTGCTGAAAGTGACAAGAATGAACACCGGATAAATTCGAGCCAGTGGCAATAAAGGTTTTAACAATATTTCTCACATCGAGGGCAAATTCGCATTCATGCTTTGAAACCCGTCTCTTCAACATTTTAGTTTTCTGTAAAAGAAAACTATTGAGATGGCTTTATCTGTCCGTCCGCACTGCTGTCCGCCCTCAGAGCTAAATACCTACTGAGGCCAGAGGGCTGCAAATTGGTATGTTCATCATCCACTCTCCAATCATCAAACGTACCAAATTGCAGCCCTCTAGCCTAAGTAGTTTTAATTTTACTTTAGTTTAAAGTTAGTTATGATCGTGCGCCTGGCACCGCTGTAGGTGCCAATAACCCAGGCGATTATCGGGCCGTGGCTGAAAGTTGCATAGGCCCCGGCTGCGAGTATTATGGGCCGTGGCTGAGAGCTTCATACAACATTATATGCTGTACAGAAAATTCGATTGCGCCGAGGAAATTCGGCGTATTTTTTACTTGTGTCTTTTTATTGTGACTTGATCGGAAGTTCCCTCATCTCTCACCACAGAGGTGCTGAGTTCATCTTGATGCCCGGCAGGAACTTATTTCTATTCTTATATCACTTCTATTACGGCAGGAAAGATAGTTTATCTGTCAGGAATATAATCTCTCAAAAGCCCATCACATCTCTAAAGGTAATTGCATGCAGCTCTGATATGCATTCATGAATAACAGAACCAAGTTCCTTATTTATTTATTAAAGATAAAGATAAAAAGAAACATAGATATGAAGCCCTGCACGGTTATATTTAGATTGTACTTAATTTAAACCAAAATTAGACTAAGAAAACAACGAATGGTTATTGTAGAGAAGTGATTTAATTACGCCCATTCCTTGTTATTATTAAATAAATTTGGTGAGAGTTTGCAGAAACCTGTCTATCCAATTTTCATCAGCAAAAACACAGTTAGTTACGATTTGCAAGTCTAATCTATCACATAAACTTAAAAAAAATATAAGAAAGCAACCAGCGGCCTTAATGCTCCAAGTGACTTATGATGTAATTGATATCATTTATTTACCAACTTAACTGTGATAATTGACTTTGGCTTGTGTTTCTATTCCGGTATAGGAGTCAGTATTCTTTTTATTATTATCTCATTCCCCTCACTTTGAAGTGCAGAAATTTAAGTGAATGGCACTGGAAAGCATAAACGCCATGGAGAAGAGAGAGAGAGAGAGAGAGAGAGAGAGAGAGAGAGAGAGAGAGAGAGAGAGAGAGAAGCAAAAGTATATTCCTCTAGTCCTGAGCTGCAGTATGTAGTGTAATTCTTAGTAGATAAGAGCAGTATGCTCATAAGCAATATGTTGAAAAATCAAAGCTATCTTTATAGAGTAATGGGAAACACTCTACGTTACGTCCATTAAGTCGGGGTTCAAATGTATAAGCACACGCACAAACGCACAATCACATACATATGCTTATATATCCAGCAGCTAGTTTATAGCTAAACTGAATATCATTTATAAATGAAAGTTGAATATCACAAAAATAAAGAACCATAATGGAATAAAAAAAATCTTCACCTTTGATCTTGTGTGACAACGCCTATATATTGATTCAAACTCCCTTTAAATGCTCAGTCCTCATTTATATGAACTTACAATCAGAATTTCAGCCTCCCGAACCGTTGGAGGTAAAGATCTGTGTTTGCAGAGAGAGAGAGAGAGAGAGAGAGAGAGAGAGAGAGAGAGAGAGAGAGAGAGTGTTACAAGGAGTTACAAGGATTAGAATGTCTCAAAGACTTGTTAGTCTATTCAAGGATACATTGTGTGGTCACTTATCTGTAGGAGCAGGCTTTACTGTTCATTCACAGTGTCCTAATGAATTTGTCTAGCTTTCTTTTAAACTCTTCTACACTGTTGCTGTTTACCACTTCTGGTGGCAGTTTATTCCATGTGTCACATATCTTGTATGTAAAGAAGTTCCCACAATGGAATGTGTTGTATCTCTTCAGTTCTAGTCTCCATCCATTATTTCTTGTCTGGTTTTCATTTAATGTAAATAGGTTACTGTCTACTCTTGTTATGCCTTTCAGTATTTTGAATGTTTCTATTAGTTGTCCTCTTTTTTTTGTAATTTTACTTTCTGTCAAGTGGTTCATGCTTCTGATATACTGCAACATGAGAGGATTCGTGTTACAAGTATCCAACTATTGTGTCACAGTTTCATTGTGTGCATACAGCCGTTTCCCTCTGTAATTATGAATGGTGCACTTTCTTCTAAATGTGTATTGTTGGCCACTTGGGGAAGGTGACGTTGTGACACTTGAAAACCTTTTTCAACTCAGGAAGTAACATAACTTACGTATCTCTTAGTTGACCTCTCTCTCTCTCTCTCTCTCTCTCTCTCTCTCTCTCTCTCTCTCTCTCTCTCTCTCTCTCTCTCTCTGCTTCTATTCCTTCCTATATCCATTTCTTTCTTTTGGCGGGTGGCTGGATATATTTATTATCCTGCCCTTCCGACGAAAGTTAAGAATATTTTTCATCATACGACGTTAGATGAACAAAGCAAATTTTGTATTGTCCGTGTAAAAACGGCAGAAAGTCTCAGAACAACTTACAAATGTTTAGGTATCAAAGGAAAGAGTGGAAAAAAAGAAAGAATAACTCTATTTTATTTACACTCACTTCAAGTACTTTGTTTATTGAGCAAGTTACCCCCTGTTATTTCTTCTGGGTGATGATTGGTTTTAGAATTAGTTTCATGATGTTAAGACGAGTTTCAATCTAAATAAAAACTTGACAAACTGATTGAACGAAATCTGCTCTCAAATAAACATCAGAGTAACTTCAAAGAAAAGACGACATTACAAAATTTAAGTTCCACATGATACCAACTGAGTCGCAGTCATTTAGTGTTTACATGTCGAAGTGTCGTTGCTGTAGTGCAAGGCACAAGGAAAAATCGAAAAGGCAGTTCAAAGTTCGTGTCTGAATATACTAGAATATCCAATAAGACGAAAGGGCAACCATGCAAAACATCGTATATATATATATATATATATATAATATATATATATATATATATATATTATATATATATATATATATATATAGTATATCTTGCACTTGCATTTTTCTCTCTGAGTCTTAAAATTGTGACGGTAACTTCTTATATCGTTAAATAATAGATTTATTGTGCTCTATAAGGACTTCAAATGTAATATAAATGCTCTCTTCCAGATTGTCCGATTAGGCAAAAATTTAAAACTGAACTAGTCTCAAGAATTAACAAATAAAAATTGAGCCGAAAGTTTCTTCGGCGCAGTTTTTACTTGTTTTTGCTTGATTTCTGTGCAGCCTATAGCCGCGGCCTTTCAAACTTTAAACACGGTCGGTGGTGGCCTGTTCTAGATCGTTGCCAGACGCACGATTAGGAGTAACTTTAACCTTCAATAAAATAAAGAAAACTACTGAGGCTAGTGGGCTGTAATTTGTTATGTTTGGTGATGGGGGGGAGGGGGGGGGGTGGGGGGGGGGATGATCAACATAAGAATTTGCAGCCTCTAGCCCCAGTAGTTTATTTTGAGATCTGAGGGCAGACAGAAAAAGCGGGGAAGGACAGACGAATGCCATTTCAATAGTTTTCATTTATAAAAAAACCTACTGTGATTTTTTTAAACAAATATATATATATATATATATATATATATATATATATATATATATATATATATATATATATATATATATATAGAAAGAGAGAGAAGAGAGAGAGAGAGTAGGCTGAGAAACATCAACAACTGCTATGGCTTCCTTTTATAAGATGAATGAACCAATGTCATATTAGACAACATAGAATATTTTCTTCTGCTTTTTCTTCCTCTTTTCCTTATTATTCTCGTCACTCTTCTTATCATTATTGGTTTTCACGAATCAAAACGATGCACGCTAATAAGGAAAGCAAATAAAAATAATAAGGGAAATACACTTGAAAAGGTAATAAAGCTGACGTTTTCCTCTGTAACAAAGAGAAGAGTGAAGATCTACGCGAAAAAATGGTCCGCAAAATATTTATATTATCAACTTAAATTAGGTACACACACACAGACACACACATACGCTTATACACACAACGTCGATAAGCACTTTTTTCTACTTTTTTTATTTTTCATTTTGATTTGAGGCAAAAATCCTTTCAGGCTGGAAAACAATTAATTTCAATGTTATCTAAACATTTTCTTACTTTATAACAGTATAACATTTTATTTTATGAATATAATAACCTATTATCTTGAGTACATTCTGATCTTTTATGTGATAATGAGTGCACCATTTACTTTCCTACGAGTTTTATTTTCATACGAGTTTTGCAGCATTTTCCTTAATACTACTTGAATTTCATACTCTTAACTTTTAAAATTGCATTAAAACTTTTATATCTTCAACAACCGTTTTCTAATATCAATATATCGAGAGTTTTAACGCTTCCAGGTAATTTGATTACATTTTTGCAGCTTTCTGTTTTCACATTCAATTAACATTACGCGTGTAAAGTCTCCATTTCCTCCTCGCGATTATCGAAATTCAGTAGAGTTAAATCGTTTCTTTAATATTTGGCAACATTTTTGCCTTTTCATAAGAGTTATAGAATAAGGATTTTTGTAAATGTACATTAGTGTTAATTTTATAATTAGTTTTGCAATTATATATTCGTCCTTATAGTTTTGCAATCCTTGACAATTGCTTAGTGAGTTTCGATGTTCATGACCCATTTGAATTTTCTTTTGTCTTAACATGTAGACTTTTATAATTTACCATTACGGCTCAACCAATAATTATAGATTTTTTTCTGTCGTTATTAAAATCACTCATATTCTTAGAATTATTATGATGTAAACAAATCATTCTTCCATGCTTATCGAATGGAACACTCTGGAAATCGAGACATTTGAAAATTCTGTCCTAATTTTTCTAATGACTTCATTTGCTCGTTCAATGTTTAACGTTGTCGAAGAACGCTGTAAAGGTCATCACTTCAGGATAATGAATTTCCTTCTGTCATAAAAGGATACTGAACAATTGAAAGGTTATTTCCCTTTACTTCCTCTAACCTATCCCTAATGAACACCATATTCTTTGGAAGCTTGAATTTCAAGCCCCTTTGGTGGGCTTGTTACATATGAATAGGTTTCATCTACTGAATAATAATAATAATAATAATAATAATAATAATAATAATAATAATAATAATAATAATAATAATAATAATAATAATAATAATAATAATAATATCTGCGTATGCTGGAAACAGACCTTCTTTCAAGCAAGTTTTATTAAAAATAATGGCAGACTTCACAGAATTGATTTTATACAATATTCTTTCAATTCTCCTTATGGTATTATAAAACAGCTGTCCAATATTCATCGTGCTGTAGGTCGTTAACGGAATTTCGGGCTGGTGTTATCAAAGGCAAACTGGCTATCAGGGACAGGCTGGGGTCGGCACGACCTACAGCACGATGAATATTGGGGAGCTGTTTTATAATGCAGCGTGCCAGAAAGACAAATCATAAGGAGAATTGAAAGAATATTGTATAAAATCAATTCTGTGAATTCTGCCATTGTTTTTAATAAAATAATAATAATAATAATAATAATAATAATAATAATAATAATAATAATAATAATAATAATAATAATAATTATTATTATTATTATTATTATTATTATTATTATTATTATTATTATTATTATTATTATTATTATTATTATTATAATATTTTTCAATGACGCATTTCTTAGAACTTTCAAATTTTAACTTTTGTCCATCTTTGCAAAGGCCCATTGAAAATGCTTACAAAGTGATGTAGTATTACTTCGTTCCTCCTTTACAGTTTATACACTAAGGATTAATTTTAGTAAGTAGGATGATAGGTCGACATCCTAACGCCCAAAAGTAGTCCTGCTCCACTGGGCACCAGAAAAGGGACATCATCGGTAAGAAGAGGCAGAGGTGTCCGTTTATGAAAGCATGTAAGAAATAACAGAATTCCAGATCTTTATCGAAACTATGAACTGCCTACTTTTCCTCATACTTCATAATGGGGCTAATTCGTTTTTCCGCAATATTTCTTTGGTTGTTCCACTTTCATTACTCTTGTTTTACTCTAATGGTCTTGCAATGGCAGTTTTACAAGACTGTTCTAATTTTCCGGTCCTGTAACTTTTATGGTTGTTTGTTAAGGGGTTATTTATAATTTTTTCTCTTATCTCGATGTAATTTCCATGACTTTTTTTTCTGTTGCTATAGTATCCTCAATGCTTCGAGATAAGTATTTTTTTTTATCATTTCTTTTCAATTCGAAGGTCCATCCCAATGATTTCTCTCTGCTGTTGTCTTGTCTGTTTCCGATGCCATAAGCTTCTCTATATTTCGTGGATATATTCTTTTCAATTACATTTCGTACTTGTCGTTATAGGTTACTTTTTAACTCGCCAAATTTACATTTTTATAAATCATATTTTTTTTACTGGTATTATACTTTCC
>NC_061092.1:64481699-64516699 GCF_015104395.2 Macrobrachium nipponense
TTCACATATTTATATTACATTAAACCGGTACACATTAGCAAGTGTCTGATTCACCCTTTTCTCCCGAGACGCATTCAAAAACAATACCGCCACGACTCCTTATCACCAACCTCAAACTGCTAAACAATTTTACAATAAAAAACCACAATCTTCTAAATTCATTATCTTGTACCGCTTGACGTAAAAAATCAATAGAGAGCTGGTGTCTTCTTCCAAATAATAAACCAAAAAAAATAATAAACGAATAAAAAACGTGGAGAAAATGTAGCAAAAAATAAAATAATAAATTCGGCTTCTGAGTTGAAGGAAATTGGTCTCATTTTCATGACAACGAAGCTGCTTCAAAACAGTCATTCAGGTTAATTCATTAATTGCGCCTAGCTTATTATTGGTGGTGATATATTGATGCCATTCTCTCTCTCTCTCTCTCTCTCGTCTCTCCTCTCTCTCTTCTCTCTCTCTCTTCTCTCGCAGACAAATATAATCTACAAGTGTCCTGGTAATACTAATGCTGACAAACAAGCATCGTTTACTGAACAGATGTCAAACTTCCTAACATATCATTGCTGGCGATATAATGTTCTCTCTCTCTCTCTCTCTCTCTCTCTCTCTCTCTCTCTCTCTCTCTCTCTCTCTCTCTCCAAGCAAACATCGTTTAACGTACAGATGTCAAACTCGGCCACCTGATTTTCTTTACAAGAGAATATTAAAAAGCTCAGTACATTTGCATTGCAATCTGAACAAGAACATCTGCAAAATCACAGCACCGACAACAACTGTTTTGTCTAAATTGCAGGGTAAATTTTCCTTCGCAACGGTGCGGCCGCCAATTGGCAATGCGATAGTCACTCTCAATTCACAACTAGCTGTATTTTGAGAGAGAGAGAGAGAGAGAGAGAGAGACGTATAAACAACATGCGAGAGAGAGAGAGAGAGAGAGAGAGAGAGAGAGAGAGAGAGAGAGACGTATAACAACATCTGAAGTTACATCAAGCATACCAAATCGTTGAGTGAAAGACCTATAGTATCACACTCACACAGTGAGTATGTATCTAATGAGATATAAGTAAATAAAAAGAAATAAATAAGAAATAAATATCAACACAAGGTTAACCCCAGAAGAAAAAATTCCGTTGTTGCACAAGTCATCATAACATTACAAAGAGAACGCCTGACTTGAGGTTATGTCAAGGAAGTTGATATACGAGAGACAAATGATAAATTTCCTTTTTTTTCTCGAACATATAATAAACAGGAAATTTCCACGGTATGTTGAAAATCCAAAACTTCCGACGGAAGAGTTTCGAAAGGAAAGGCATAAAATCATACATACTATTTTTACTAAGCCTTCTTGCAATCGATGAACGAGACCTCGGAGGATTCTATGAATTAGGAAATCTATGGCTATATTAGCAGGCACTAGGAGGGGGGCCACTTCCAGCTATTTGGGCGCTAATATCCACGGAAAGAGGGAGCTGGCATGGCTGAACATCAAGACGCAGAGATCCAGAAAACAAAGAGACGAAAGACGAGGAGGGTGTCAAAGTGACTCTTAGGAAAAAATAGACAGCTGTCACGAAGGAGGAATAGTTGGAGAATTTGACAATAAGAAAGAAAGGAAGAGCTAACCCACAGTTACGGAAGCTGCGGACGCATTTCGATAGTAATGAGCAGAGAAATTGAGGCCCCGAAGATAATCTCATCAAGAAGACACCATGAAGAACGCGAACATCGGCGTAACCATGACCTGCAGGCCAAAAAAACAAACCAGTCAAATGTGGCAGAACGCTCATGCCCATTTCCTTAAGTCCCATTCGTTCTCTGAAGTCTGGAGTCCCAGACTCCACACTCCGCCATAGCATCTGTCATCTCTTTCTAACATGCTGCTTCAGATCTAC
Source organism: Macrobrachium nipponense (assembly GCF_015104395.2). Lineage (NCBI taxonomy): Eukaryota > Metazoa > Arthropoda > Malacostraca > Decapoda > Palaemonidae > Macrobrachium > Macrobrachium nipponense. The sequence continues at coordinate 64,483,598 of NC_061092.1, forward strand.
TGGAATCTCTTCCCTGAATGGTGGGAAGCATTCAGGAAGCAGCAGAACTGGCTAGGAGAAATATAATTAGAATTCAGCTCAAGTCTGAGGGGTTGTTTACCCCGAAGTCGTTTTAGAATCCTTGAGGCTCTAGGTATGGCCTACCACCCAGTGAAGTTCGATCAAGAAAAAGGAATAATGAAATGAAATTCACATGATGCCAGGAAGACTCAAGATACAAAGATGGATTGAAAAATGAACTGTACACCAAACACTATAAGGTTCACTGGATCCAAAGAGTCTAGAAGCAGGCTTCGAGATCCTTAGAAGCCATCTTTGAAGGCTTCGGAGCTCGCTTGTGTCTGAATTGAAATCTAAGGTAAAAGGAAGCCCAGAGAAAAGAATAACAGCGGAGAACGACGATGCGATAGCCCTAAAAGCTTTCCAGAGAGAAGCAAGCTGGAGACCTGAGGACCAGATGGAATCCTGGATTGTGGAAGACGAGGGAGGATCTCAAGTTGAGACTTAGGAAAAAACAGACAGCTGTAACGAAGGAGGAATAGTTGGAGAAGTAGACAAGAAGAAAAAAGGAAGAACTAATAGATATAAAGGGAATAGATGAGGGAAAGCCACGCAAGTACGGAAGCTCCAGACACAATTAGAGAGAAATGCTCAGAGGCAAAATTTGAGGTCCCAGAAGATAATCTCATCAAAAAGACGCCATGAAGAACACAAACATCGGCCTAACCATCACCTGCAGGCCAAAAAACAACCAGTCATTAGGCAATGACAAAGACGACCAGATGTGAGCGGATGAAATCCTGGATTGCAGAAGGAGTCTTCAGTACTTAGTATATCAGAAGATAAAGGATATAGCAGAAAAGGTTGATGAGCAGGGAACCAAATACATAATACTGGAAGAAGCAATATTTTTGGTTTACCTTTTGCCAGGTAAGTATAATTCCAATTGCAACTAGAAGCAACCATTTGGTGTATACCCTGAGCCAGGTAAGTATCATACCAATTACAGCTAGAAGCAATGTATTTGGTGTACCCTGTGCCAGGTAAGTATGCTTCTAATTACAACTAGAAGCAATTTATTGGAATACCCTGTACCAGATACGTATTCTAATTTCAACTAAAGACAATCTATTTGGAGTACCCTGTGCCAGGTAAGCATTATTCTAATTACAACTAGAAGCAATCTATTTGGTGTACCCTGTACCAGGTAAGTATTCTTCTAACTACATCTAGAAGCAATCCATTTGGTGTACCCTGTGCCAGGTAAGTATTCTTCTAACTACAATTAGAAGCAATCTATTTGGTTTACCCAGTACCAGGCAAGTATGCTTCTAATTACAGCTAGAAGCAATCTATTTGGAGTACCCTGTGCCAGTTAAGTATGCTTCTAATTACAACATGAGGTAATCTGTTTGGTGTACCCTGTGCCAGGTAAGTAGGCTTCTAATTGCAATTAGAAGCAATCTATTTGGTGTACCCTGTGCCAGGTAAGTATGCTTCTAATTACAACTAGAAGCAATTTATTGGAATACCCTGTACCAGATATATATTTTAATTTCAGCTAAAGACAATCTATTTGGAATACCCTGTGCCAGGTAAGCATTATTCTAATTACAACTGGAAGCAATCTATTTGGTGTACCCTTTGCCAGGTAAGTATGCTTCTAATTACAACATGAGGTAATCTGTTTGGCGTACCCTGTGCCAGGTAAGTAGGCTTCTAATTGCAATTAGGAGCAATCTATTTGGTGTACCCTGTGCCAGGTAATTATGCTTCTAATTACAACTAGAAACCATTTATTGGAATACCCTGTACCAGATACATAATATAATTTCAACTAAAGACAATCTATTTGGAATAACCTGTGCCAGGTAAGCATTATTCTAAATTACACCTAAGCATTCTATGGTGGGTGTACCCTCGCCCCAGGTAAGTATTTCTTCTAATTACAACTAAAGGACAATTTATTTGGCGTACCCTGTGTCAGGTAAGTAGGCTTCTAATTGAATTAGGAGCAATCTAATTTTGTTGACCCTGTGCCAGGTGCATTATTCTAATACACTTTAGAACAATCTTGTGTACCCTGTGCCAGGTAAGCATTATTCTAATTACAAACTAGAAGCAACTATTTTGGTTGTACCCTTTGCAAGGTAAGTATGCCTTCTTAATTAACATTGAGGTAATCTGCTTAGCGTACACTGTGCCAGGTAAGTAGCCTTCTAATTGCAATTAGGAGCAATCTATTTGGTGTACCCTGTGCCAGGTAAGTATCATTCTAATTACAATTAGAAGCAATCTATTTTGGTGTACCCTGTGCCAGGTAGTATCATTCTAATTACAAACACAACATCTATTTGGCATCCCCTGTGCCAGGTAGTATTCTAATAGCAACTTGGAATACCCTGTTCCATGTAAGTATTATTCTAATTACAAACACAAGCAATCTATTTGGCGTACCCTGTGCCAGGTAAGTACGAGTATGCTTCTAATTATATTTGAAGCAATTTTTTTGGAGTACCCTGTACCAGGTAAGTATTATTCTAATTACAACTAAAGGCAATCTATTTGGAATACCCTGTACCAGGTAAGTATTATTCTAATTACAACTAGAGGCAATCTATGGAGTACCCTGTCCCAGTTAAGTATTATTCTAATTAGAACTCCAAGCAATCTATTTGGTGTACCCTATGCCAGATAGGTATTATTCTAATTACAACCACAAACAATCTATTTGACATACCCTGTGCCAGGTAAAATTTATTCTAATTACAGCTACAAACAATCTATTTGGCGTACCTGTGCTAGGTAATATCACTCTAATTACAACTAGAAGCAATCTATTTAGCATACCCTGTGCCAGGTAAGTATTATTCTAATTACAGCTACAAGCAATGTTTTACGTGTACCCTGTGTCAAGTAAGTCTTATTCTTCGAGAATAAGCCAGAAACTCGTCTGTCTTACCTAGAAAAGGTAGACATTTATTTTTAGAAACTAAGATCTAACTTGAGAGTAAAATTCTAAGATGGCAATAATACTAACATAGATGGTAATAAATAAATAAAATAAATAAGCAAATAAACGATATCTGAGACACCCAGTTGGCCCACTGGGTAAGCCAAATATTTTTGCGTGGCCCTGATTATTTATTTATCTAGTGCTATTTATCTATTTATTATTATAATTGTTCTTGCACACCTCTACACAATAAATCAGACATCGTGAGCCAGACCATTCTAGACGTATATATCTGCCCTAGACCGATGCCTGTTTATTTCGATGTATTTTGGACAATGTTCATGTTTGCCCCTTGACGAAGCTTTTCCAACTGGCTAAACATTAAATCTTAAACTCTGTACAAGTTTGTTTCGCCATATTTAAACTCAATTCTAAGCAAATTTTTTTGCTTCTAGTTATCTAGGTATCTAATATCTAGATACCTAACTTATAAGAGACAAGGGAATTTATCGTTATGCGACGTGTTTTCAAGTCGAAATATGACTTGAATCGACTCGTTGTGATTGTGAACTAAATTATTTTTTTCGTCACAGATTATGTAGGCGGCATGTTTATTAAGTAAAAAAAACTACGTGATTTCGATCGCTATGTTCACGATATTTATCTTTTATTTATCGTTTATCGACGTGAATACAACGTTAAATTGTGTTCTTTCAAGCTCAGTAGTTTTGATTAAAAAGATGTACTATCAATTTTACCTTCGGTTGTGTTTGATGGCATAAGTTTACGTGAGTTTTATCCTTGTTGTCCGATGCACGGTAAAGTCAGTGGCAGCTTGAACAGTTTTTTCAGCTCAGCTACAACATGGTTAAAAATTTAACGTATATTTCTTTGTGATCTTTGATGTACTGATGGACAGGTAACTTTTTACTCCGCTGAAAGGCTAGTGAAATTTAGTTTTCGACTAAAGTCGTTCGTAATTGGTTATGAAATCCATGACGTCATAACGATGTCACACCTCTCAGCCAATAATGAGTAACTGGAACTGCTTTGTTTGCGTAAGAAAGTAAGTTAGAGGGCTCATTAAAAGTAAACATTACCGTAGAGGAAACACCTCTCCCGACTTAGGAAAAATTCGAGGTAAAAACTTATCAAGGTCATTTAATTCCATCCCGTTCAATCTCTTATATAATGACTATACTTTTTATATTGCTTTTCACATGCTCTTTCCATGTAGGTGATTATTTATTTTAATATCCAGTGCGGAGTGTTTCTGAAATATTACCTTTAGTACTGGCCCCTGAGGGTTAATTACAGTCGTCCGAATAAATATTACTTAAAATTATAGTTCAGGAGGTAAAACTGCATAGAAAAACCGCAACTGCCATACTCTGGTCCGCCGCGGATAGGTACACTAGATCTACCGAAACGACCAATAACTTTTTAGTAAATCAAACTTGCTTATATATTTTGACTTCCCCACGCAATCTATACAATCTTTATCCATGGCAAAGGATAACTATCAGATTTTGTAACTTCATTTACCTTCCGATAATCAAAACACACACAACACTCCGCCTGACAACAAAACAAACTCTTCAAAAACATGGACAAAATCACTAAGTAATGTCTCTTGTAAATTCAACGACCGAGCTACACCAGTCACCAGTGTCTCCAAAAATACAAGCCCCCTTTTCTTTGGACGAATCCACAGACGAGACACTACCTTTGGACAAATATCTTTTGAAACAACTGGATAGTCATTGTTCAGTCATTTTTGCCTGGACAGGATCTTTTCTTTCCAATACCCATGCAAAACACAAAATTTTACATGCCTATTTATTACAAAACGGATCATATAATTATTATACCCTCGTTTACCCCTGTTAGGAGAAAAGAGATTATTATTAGTAAGAAAAGCAAATTATTAATGTTATCCTGCCTCCTAATTATTAATATGATTAGGCCTACCAAAAACATTCCTATTACTCCGGCCCATTCTAAGCCAGCCAGGCTTTATTACTCATCACCCCTAACTCATTTTTATGTGAGAAATAATACTCATCGCATGTAATGGCAACCTCCTGCAAAGCATCAATCTTCAATTCTTCAAAATGTACCTTCAATTTGTCGGGCACACACCTCTTAAGTTCCTCTACGAGTACCAACTCTTTCAACCTTTCAAAGTCGTTGACTTCTTTCGACTTGAACCAGTCTTCAGAAGCAGGTTAGTCAAGTGCCCAGGCGAAGGTCCAGAGAAACAACTGTCTCAAACTCCATAAGAGTAGTTATACTACCCCTCAGCCACTGGGGGTCGGTGTGGGGGTCAGGGAGAAAAGCTGCACCCACCTTCAAAACATAAAAAAAGACAAAACAGTCATTAGCCAAAACATAAAAAAATTAAACCACCAGAGAGGAGGAAAAAGAGCTGACATTCAATATTTAACCATAACATAATAAAATATAATTAAAATTAAAATACCACAGGATGAATTATATATATATATATATATATATATATATATATATATATATATATATATATATATATTATATATATATATATATATATATATATATTTATATATAAAGATAAATGCCACGAAGGTAAAATAAACGAAGGAGTCTGCGAGATCTTTCGGCTGAAAAGCCCTTTACTGAAGCAGCTACTGACAAAAATACGAGAAAGACAATACAAGAAGGTTCGTATAACTGACAGATAGGGATTATAAAAGGATTAGTGCCTAGAATCCGACACACCTGGAAGATAAGAAAACCTTCCCAAACAAGCATAAACAAAGGGTGCAATTAAAGGTTTAAGACAATCATCTCAGATACAATCTCCAGACAATTAAAGGATTATAGGTGACCAGCTATACGGAACCCTGGTAGACAAAACCATATTCACAAAAATGACAGACATACATTAAAAAACAAAAAAAAATTCTAAGAACATTCTCAGTTTGCCTTATTTTAACGGATTTGAAACCATTAAACCATTGTTAAAAGCTTTTAATGTCAACCTTGTTTCTTCCTATCAATAACACACTAAAAAGAATGTTAATAAAAAATGGCCCCAGAGAAAGCAACAACATAATATATAAAATTCCATGTATGGATTGTCCCTCATTCTACCTGGGACAGTCGAGCAAGGGCTTAAGAATAAGGCTAAGCCAGCATAAATACTCTGTAAAAAACTGGGCAAAATCTAATGCATTATTTATTCATTTAAGTGAAACAACCACCGAATTAATTGGATTGACAGTTCACGTAATTGCACGGTCAAGAGATGTCTTATCACGAAATCTTTTAGAATCTGCTTTAATACAACTTACTTTTCATTGTAATTTCAATGTTAGTCGTGGCCTTTTTCATTTAGACCCTTGTATCTGTAACATGTTTAAGAATGACCTCAAATATATAATTACTGACTTAAATAAAAATCAGTTGCCTTAGAGTTATTAAAAAAAAAAAAAAAATTATTGTAATGTATGTCTGTCATTTTTTGTGAATATGGTTTTGTCTACCAGGTTCCGTATAGCTGTCACCTATAATCCTTTAATTGTCTGGGAGTTGTATCTGAGATGATTGTCTTAAACCTTTAATTGCACCCGTTTGTTTATGCTTGTTTGGGAAGGTTTCTTATCTTCCAGGTGTGTCGGATTCTAGGCACTAATCCTTTTATAATCCCTATCTGTCAGTTATACGAACCTTCTTGTATTGTCTTTTCTCGTATTTTTGTCAGTAGCTGCTTCAGTAAAGGGCTTTTCAGCCGAAAGATCTCGCAGACTCCTTCGTTTATTTTTCCTTCGTGGCATTTATCTTATTTATGGATTTATCACGTTCCTAACTTTCGTGATTCTGTTATACATACATATATATATATATATATATATATATATTATATATATATATATATATATATATTATATATATAATATATATATATATATTTCATCCTGTGGTATTTTAATTATATTTTATTAATGTTTATTGGTTAAATATTGAATATACTAATTTCATATATATATATTATATATATATATATATATATATATATATATATATATATATATCATATATATATATATATATATATATATATATAGAAATGAGTATTGAGAATATAATTACAACACCATTATGAATATGATTCATTGTCTTGGTATATGCATGTTTTGAGATAACAAAATGTCAATTCAGGAGTGTGTCGGACGGATGTGGTGAGCAATGACATTCTTTGAAATGATAGATTCAGCATTAGCTCCCACGGACACAAGCGAGCTCTATAAATATACTGGAAACATTCAGTCTTGGGTGGGGTGTCGAAGGGTTGTGCCTCAGCCAAAGACAAACGCCATGTCTGGTTTCCGTGCCATGAGCGGAAGCAAAGTGGTGGGGGATCTAGTTTTGGGTAGATTTTAATGGGTGTGGCTATTCACTGTACATGACGTCACGCATCTGTTCCAGTGTAACGAACTTGTGACGAATCAGTGACGTCATATCAAGGGAGGTGTCTTGTGAGAAAGTTCGTGCTTGTGTACGTACGAGCTGTTTCGCTACATAATGGGAGAGTAAGATCATGGGCGTTTAGAGGCAGCCCCAATTTAAGATAATTATGTCTTTATTGTTTTTAGTGTGTGCTTATAGCTGGAATGGGTAAGCGTACTTTTAAACCCCAGTGTGGCTTTGACTTTTTGTACTTTGAACCTTTCAGAAATGTCCTTTTCCATATGACTTTTTGATTTGTCTCATTTGGTTTATTTGCAATTTATTTATGTTTTTTTTTCTCCAGACAGTTCTGGTAATTTCAATGGGAACTTAATTGATTGTTCCATGGTAATGGTGTTTGGAAACTGTGACTTAATTACTTATTACTTATCTTATTGCAGAGAAAGGGAGGAGGGGTTTTGTCCAATCCCAGGGTTGTTTGGGTTTCCTGTTTGAATTGTAAGTGGAGTACTGTTTAGAGTTTTCACTGGGTTGTGTTCAGAAACTAAAGGTTAGAGATTTTGACTTATTTAGTTAATTTTGTTCTTTGAAAATTTGATTTATTTAATTGGTCATTTGTTCCTTACTAATTTGTGAGTCTGATTTAACGACCTTAGGTAATTATGATATGTGAGTTAGTTGGATGTAGAAGATGAGAGAGAATGTAGCAGATGAGAGAGAGTAGAGGGATTGAGGTATCGCGAGAAGAGCGACAAGAGGAGAGAGATGATGAGACGAAGAGGTAAGGTTTTTATACCCCTCATCCTCTAAGGAGGAGGGTAACACGTATAAAATGTAAAACTGGTCTCCTGTAGTTATTCTTATTTTTTGTTGTTTGTAAAATATACGTTTTCAAAACAATCCACAATGGAGTAAAAATGACCTTCACTTTCACTTCGCTGCTTAACTTGAACACTGTATGCGAGTACAAGGAAATATTCTTGAGCAAATTATTTGATAATCAACAAAATTACCAAATATACCCATTGTTCAAACTGTTTTGTGATAGATAACATCTATACTTTCGAAGAAATAAAAAAAAAGGACAGACAATTTAAGAACAGCATGATGTATATAAAAGCAATGACTAATTTATATTTGTCTTGAGACGAATGGTCAGACGGTTTATTAATAACTCTCTTTCTCCTTCCAAGAAATTAACTTCAGCACTGAAAGATTAGTCTATAGTTTCATACTAAATGGAAAAAGGCATTCCTATATTCAGTGGAATTTTTTCCGCTGAATATATGAATTCCTTTTTCCATTAAGTATGAAACTATAGTCTAAAAATAATAATACTCATTATTAATATATAAGCATTTAATACATAATTTTCTTACATGTTACGCGTGTTATATTTCCCTTCTTTGCACTTGTACCTCATTTTATGAAATGGTTACTCGTGTCTTATGCTACCACCGTAATCTTTCAGTACTGAAGTCAATTTCTTGGAAGGAAGAGGTTATTAATAAACTGTCTGACCATTCTTTTCAAGACAAATATAAATTAGCCATTGCTTTTAAATACATCATATTGGGCTTAAACTATTTGTTCTTTCTCTTGATTTCTTCGAAAGTATAAATGTTATCTTTCACAAAGCATTTTGAAGAATGGGTATATCTGGCAATTTTGTTCATTATCAATTAATTTGTTCAAGAATATTCCGTTGTACTCACATACAGTGTTCATGTTAAGCAGCGAAGTGACAGTGAAAGTTATTTTTACTCCATTGTGGATCGTTTTGAAAATTTATATTTTACAAACAAAAAAATAAGAATAACTACAGGAGACGCAGTTTTACAGTTTTCGTCTTGAATAATAGGAAATATGCTGGGCAATCATTCATGCATTGGCAATTGCCTTTTCTTTGTTACGAGTTTGATCGTAGCATTGCTCCATGAATACTACATATTGATCACCGTTTTAATACAAGAGAGATAAATTGCTATTTTATGTGCGTTTTTTTTACCTAGGTTGTCTGCCAATTAAGCTATTCTCATTTTCCTTCGCTAAACTCTTTTTTTTTTCATATCCTCGTATTTAGGATTGCTTTTAAAAGACGATTTTCTTTTTGTGTGAATTTCTTGACCTTCCTTAAAAGCCAGAACGGACTTTACTATTTTCAAGCTATTTCTATCGTGTAAACCGACGCAATAATTACTTATTCATCAAAATCTCGTCTTTTTTGCAAGATAATTACTGTTTTTCTACTCTTATACAAATATTTAAATTGATACCTTCTCTACGACCCTCCATATGTAGTACTATTAGAATATAATTGATTATTGTTGTTTAATCTAGGCCTTTTTTTCTAGAATTCTTTCCTGTGTTCTTTTACGAACTATCCTTTTGTTACAGTTAGAGAGCCGGTATTCTCTTTAAACTATTTGCTTTTGATTTGCATTATATTTCAAAAGAAAGGGGTTGGGTGTAGGCGATATTCCTGGTATCATGAATACAAATAGCCTGTTATGCTGTCCACTAACACAGCAGAACGTTAAAATAAGCTCCACTAAACGACAATTAAACTACCAGTCTTTGAGCCTCTGTGAACCACGGCAGTTGGAACATATTTTACAGTCAACCTCCCAATAAATAGAATCTCTATGTATTTTTCTTTATTTAAAATGGCCAGTGAACAAAATACATTATATACAATTATAAATAAGATAACTATTTATTTGAGATGGTTATTCAGAGCTGTTTATGAGAACATTTTGTAGAATCTCGTTACATGAAAATTCTTAAACGGAAAATTTGATTGCACTTTTGCGTTTAGGAATTTTCGTGTAACAATATTCTACAAATTATTTTCATATACAACACTTGATAATCATCTCAAATAAATAAATATTTAGTTCTATTATTTTATAATTGTACAGATGTTCAGCGTAAAATAATTACATTATATTCCATAAGAATAGTCTAGTTTGCCGTCACAGACAATAATTATTATCCATCCTAGATAACAACTGGACTAACCGTCCGTAAGTGACGGCACCGTACACAACTGAGCCAGCCTTTTTCCGAGACACATTCTATATATTTCATTGAGAAAACCTTACAAAAGTTCCTTTTATAAGGACTGCTCAATACCCATCTATCATAATTATGTTTACTCTTAAGATACATCACGAAATCGACGACATCTTATTCTCTTCAAGTAACCTGTCAATAAAACTAAGGCACTATTATCATCTAGTTTCGATTTACAGTGTGGAAATTAAACATTAAAATCTTTATAAACTTATCCGAATCCATACAACAAATCTTTCAAACAACACCTTTCGAAAATATAAAAAAATTGGTTTGATGCAATATGAATCCTTTCACTTCAGTTGCCTCATAAATCTGAAGCTTTAATGTTTAAAATCTTTATTATGTAGTTTGTTGGCAAAAACCCAGGCATATATTTCTATATAAATTCCCTCTCCAACGTACCTATAAAAGGAACATTGATGTGTTTCAAATCAATATCCAATCTTATAGCAGTAACATACATACATATATATATATAATATATATATATATATATATATATATATATATATATATATATATATATATATATGTGTGTGTGTGTGTGTGTGTGTGTGTGTGTGTGTGTGTGTGTGTGTGTGTGTGTGTGTGCACTTCAAATAACTAAACTTACAGTCAGTAGGTTAGCGAGAATCTCTCTTCCAACACCAGCACTTAGTTTTGACCTTATGTACTTTGTGTTTCTCAGCAAATTCCACCTGCATACTCCTCGGGTGAAGTTCAGAAATCTCCATTCTGTATGACATATTAACTGCTCTTTTAAAATTTTAATCATTTACAGCAAACAATTTACTTATAATTTTCTCCGAAGAGATTCCGACAACTACTTGGTCGCAACGACCAGTCTTTGCTTCTTTTTTTAAGTTTAGCAAAAAAGCAGCTATATTTTCTCCTTCCATCTGATACCACTGATAACATTTTAATATTCCACAGATTTGGTTTTCTTCAATTCAATATGGTTAGCCAAAATTTCTTTCAAATGATGATAAATCTTTGCAGTAAGTTATGGACTTATCACTGGTAACGAGGATGGCTGCTAACCACATTACCAACATTGACCCTTTGAAAAGGAGAAAGATTTTAATGTGGCCGTTTTGATTGTGTCCCGCGCTATGAACATGAATACAGTGGAGAGTGAGTGTCGAGCTGTGTTCTGATTTTGGTTGGGACAAGTTATCCTTACAATCTTAATCTGTGAACTGGTTTCCGGAGTAGGACAACTTACTGGCAAAGAGTTAATCATTGTATATTGAAAAAAATTTTGACTAACCATATTGAACTGAAGAAAATTAAATCTGTGGAAGGTTAAAATTTTATCAGTGCTATCGGAATGAAGGAGAAAATATAGCTGCTTTTGTTGCTGAACAAGCCAAGACTGGTCCTTTGTGACTTAGTAGTTATCGGGATCTCTTCAGAGAAAATTATAGGTAAATAGCTTGCTGAAAATGATTTAATTTTTAAAAGAGTAGTTAGTATTTCATACAGAATGAGATTGCTGAACTCCACCCGAGGAGTATGCAGCTGGAATTTGCTGAGAATCACAAAGTACATAAGGTCAAAACTAAGTACTGGTGATGGAAGAGATTCTCACTAACCTGTTGACTGTAAGTTTAAATATTTGAAGTGCATTTCATGCAGTCTCATACAGACACACAAGATCAGCTTGTCGCAGGTCTTCAGATGAAAATAGGTGCCAAGAAAGGAAGGTAAATGTTGTTGCAGATACGAAGAGTGTTGGAGCAACAGATTTCAACTTGAGGATGCAGTTGTTTGGAATGCAGGGGCTCTGCATGTTGTTTGTATACATAGGATGTCTCCACTATTCATTACGTTATACCCTGACATAAACAATATCAAAATCTGTATGGAGTTAGTTGCTGGAGCAAAGTTTCTATTTTCTTGCAAAAATTCGGTCATGTGAGACTACCTTGAGAACCTACCTACACTGGCGGCAGCGTTCCTGTTATTGGAGAAGCTGAAGTTCAAGTTCAATATGTCAGCTATTGCGGTACTCTGCCAATTACTTGATACTCATTCTAATAATGTATCACTATTTGGTCAGAATCAGTTAACTGTAATTCCAGTGGTTTGGATAAATATGTTTAAGTCAATTAAACATGTTTCAAGTTCTTGTAGTTTACAATTAGATAATATTTTACCTAAAAAAAGAAGAGGTTTTTAGGGGATAATTCAGGATGTTTTCGAGCCATAAAAGAAAATAATTAAGTCGAAGCAAAACACAAGTGTAAAATTTATTGAAACCCTGAGCTGTTCCTTATGGGAGAAAAGAACTCCGAAACTAAATAGTATGGTAGAATATAGGTTATTGTAGCCAGTTAACTGCACTGAGTGGGCCTCTCCTATTGTTTTTGTACTAAAGCCAAATAATGATTATAAGGTATGTGCTAATTTCAAAGTTACTATTAATTGACATATCGAGGTTGACTCTATATATTACCAAAACAATGGGATATTTTTGCCTGTTTTATGGTTCGACCATTTATTAAAAATCGGAATTTTCAAGGTTTTGAGCAATTGTAAGTAGATGAAGGTAGTAAATATCTAACAATAAGTGCGCATTTGGGGTTATTCCGTTTTAAATGTCTATCATATTAAGTGGTATCAGCTTTTGCTATTCATCAGATGAAAAAGGAAAAATTACCGAGAGTCATTCCAGATGTAGTTGTCGATTTGGAAAGGGGCTTAAGACCGAAAAACAGATGACTGTTTCTCTTTGAAGGAAATTGTAAGTTATTTAGGATATGATGTAAGCAGGAATGGATAAAAAAATAGTTATGTTTAGGTTTTAACTTTAAATCTGAAGCAACTTAGAAGTGCATCAGAAATGAATTCCCTTATAGGATCTATAAATACTAAAATGGGTTTATCCTAAAAAGGATAAAGAACATTTCGACTATAGTAGAGCTAATGAGAAGCGATTGTCGACAGCAGAGTGTGAATGTTCTAGTGAAAAATCTTGAGGCACTTTTAGCTCATGCCCCTGTGTTGGTTCATTATGAAGTAAAAACAGCTGTAAAATTGGAATGAGATGCATCATCTGTTGGCACAGGGGCCGTGTTATCACACATTTCATAATGGGGAGAGACGTTCCATAACTAATGCAGCACATTCCCTCAGTGCTAGTGCTTCAGAGGGGAATTATTCTCTAACAGAGATGGAGGCCCCTCTTCTGTTTTTTGGTGTAAAATAGATACACCAGTATTTTTATGTTAAGACATTTACCTTGGTACTGACCAATTGACTTTGTTGGTGGCACTAAGTCCTAAGGTTGGGCTGCTATTACAAAAGATACAAATGCTTATGCTATGTCTAGACTTTGCAATAAATCAGAAAGGTTTGATGTCATGGATCTACTTACAATATTTAATTATAAGAAAATAGATAAAAGTTTTTGTCAATTCTCTAGACATCGCTCTGCAACAGGTTGATGAATATGTCATGTTTGGTGGGCCTTACTTAGTACAGGAAAAGTTCAAGTTGTTCAAGAGTAATAGACCGGCAGCCCGGACCATTGAGATACAACGAACGAGATACCGACTGTAACCCCTACCGGTATTTAGGAGTAGACTTGTAAACTGTGAAACTGACCGTCTGCCGAAAATATATGGGTGGCTTACTTAACAAGCACCACTAATTGCTCGTTAGATTTTGGGTCTAGATCCAATATATGAGATACCAGATGAAACTAATATATAATATATCTGCAGACTCTACTGATTATAGAATGACCAGTGACAGACATTTTGGAGGGTGGGTTCCTCTGACGCGAACGCACTGAAAAGGGGGTTAATTGGATCTAGATCCAACTTAGGAGATACCGAGTAAAATTTACACTACAATAGCAGTGCACATCCTAGAATACTGTGGTGGTATTGACAGACGTTTTAGTGGGTGGTTACCCCCTGACAGACGCCCCACAACGAGTGAGGAGGGGGAGGCAGGATCTGATCCACATTGGAGATGCCAAGTAAAATTTGTACTATAATTGCACTACACATCCTAGAATGCTGTGATGGTAATGCCAGACATTTTAGTGGGTGGTTACCCCTGACAGACACCCCACAACGAGTGGGGAGGGGGAGGGGGAGACAGGATCTGCATCCAACATGGAGATACCAAGTAAAATCTGTACTACAATAGTTCTGCACATCCTAGAGTACTGTGGTGGTAATACCAGACATTTTAGTGGGTAGTTACCCCCTGAAAGACACACAACGAGTGGGGGGGAGGGAGGGGAGGGGAGGGGGAGACAGGATCTCCATCCAAATCGGAGACACCAAGTAAAATTTGTACTACAATAGCACTTGCACATCCTAGAATGCTGTGATGGTAATACCAGACATATTAGTGGGTGGTTACCCCCTGACAGACACCCCACAATGAGTGGGGAGGGGGAGGGGGAGACAGGAACTGCATCCAACATTGGAGACACAAGTAAAAATTTGTACTACAATAGCACTTCATATCCTGAATGCTGTGATGGTAATGACAGACATTTTAGTGGGTGGTTTCCCTCTGACGGACACACCCTAATAGGTGGTGGGCAGGGGGAAGGGAAAGCCCTGATAATGAATGTCTAGATTAGTATAGTGGGCTACTATTGACCCGTATTATACATTATCGTGATATATTTAATAAATATTTTTATCCTTTCTATATCCTTTGTATTTATCTAACACAGTGTTTCCCAACCTTTGACACTTTGAGGAACCCCTGAGACAATTTTCCTCATCCCAAGGAACCCCAATACACACACACACACACACACACACACACACACACACACACACACACACACACACACACATATATATATATATATATATAATATATATATATATTAATATATATATATATATATAGATATATACATATGTAAGCATTTGTATTAATTACCTTTAGTAAAACAGAGGGAAAAAATCTCGCACGATATGTTACGATAAAATAAATTATAGGACTACGATTTCTCACGCCATGTTTAACGAAAAATATATACTTATAAATAACATATAATCAAATAAAACATGAATTCTTACGGAACACCTGGCGATCATTCACGGAACCCCGGTTGACAATGGCTGATCTAACACAAAAATAATTTATTTGTTTAATATAAATAACAGCCATCTGTAGGCCCATACTAATTCAGTCATATTATTATTTTGTCAAGCAAGCAACTGACTTCAATTATAGTAGGGGAGCCTGGGGCTAGTTGGCTACAGGGGTAAGTTGGCATACTCGACCTGACTTTAAAGTTTACCAATAGGATGAATCTAATACATATACTGTGTAATTGCCACGTGGTTCCTCAATTACCAGCAAAATTCTATAGAGATAAAATGTAGGAGCTCGAATTTATGAGGCAATTTTTATTTTGATGTTAGTAAGTAAATATTTTAATCTTTCTGTTATTTGCTATAACATCTATACATTCATAAAGATTAGTTTTCAATGATAGCATAGTTTTCCTTATGGTTTAAAGATTCTATAGCATTAAAATTATTAATTCAAGGCTTCTTGGTGTGGACTGGTAATCGTTTTTGTACCAAATGGTAGGGATGGGCAAGTTGGCTCAAAATAAATGGGGCAAGTTGGCACACATTATTTGATAACAATAGTAAGCCTATTTATTTATATAATTTACGTTTTGTTTCTGGATTTTTGGAAGGATAATGAGATTAGTGTCCTATCATTTCCTCCACAACCCCTGGATTTTAGTGTTTATAGACATCTGAAGAAATGTGTTAACAGGGCATGTGATTTGTGGATGACTGGTAATCCAGGATCAAGTATGCCCATCTGTGACATTCCTGGTAAAGTTTCCTCGGCTTTACCTCTAGCTGTCACTTATTCTGATGTTTTCAATTGGTTTAGGATTGATGGAATTTCAACTTTGAATTACAGACTATTTCAAGATTTTGATTTTACGGGTGGTTATGTAACAGATTGAGAGATGTCCGAAAAGACACATGGGCTTCAGATCAGTCATCAGCGTGATACAGAGTTTAAGAACTGCTCTTGTTGATCCAGAAGAAAGCTCAGCTGAAGAGAGCCTGTGTTTGGTAAGCCAGGAGAAGTGTGGGTCCAGTGCAGGGCATGTAACATATGGGAGCATGAAGACTATGACGAGGATTTATTTCACACCTGCCACAATTACAACTAGATGATGATCTGAAGTAATACTAATGCCTTATATTTTGTATTTTGGAAATTCAGAGGGTATTTTTGCTATTTGATTTAAATACAATGTAGTAATTTTCTTTTAATTATCAATGTGCCAACTTACCCCATAATGTGTGCCAACTTACCCCATGGGGCAAGTGGCACGAAAAGTTATTTTTTTCTAAAGCTTATTGTTATCTTATGTTGAAAGCAAACAACAATTATGGTAAAGATGAATGTTAATATTTTTCAATAGTGGTAAGAATTTTGCCATAAGATTGTTTTATATTTGCAATAACCAAAATTGTAAAAAGTGTGCCAAATAACCCCGGTCTCCCCTACTAGCTTTAGCTTTGTTTACGATATGAAAATTAATGCAGCGGTGGTTGGAAGACTGACACTATAAAGTAGCATATAAGTTCTTATCATTATTAGAGTTATTGCTGTAAAATAAAATGTCTATGTACATAATATTTGTTAAATAGAGTTACGCATCCATTAAATAGATAGTAATACATTTGTAATCTATACGCTATAGTCAGGGTACAGATTATAATAATTGTGCTACAGCCTACTCGGTTTGTTTTATCGAAGCAGGACTACCTTCTTTTGGTTTCAACTGACTTTCATGCTAATGAAATCATGGATACATTTTTGTATTATCAGTTTTATGAATGAATATTGTTGTTACTATAGTCGATTTTTTTTCGGCTGGTGTAAAATTCGTCAGACATAATACACCTGGCTGAGGAAGGACACAGAGGATCTCTGTTTTTTAAACAATATCTCTACACACCAAGTTATTTCGAACATTTCCATTCTCTCCAGAAGATTATGAATAAATACAAGAGTAAACTAGACCAAAAAAAAAGAAAAATTACCCTGCATTAATGTAAAGAAAAAAAGAGAAATTAAAAATTAGTGCGATTGTCAATTTTTTCTATCGTTAATGTTTAATGAGTCAGTGTTTAGCGAATTGTTAGGGTTTAGTGAGTATGCGTTTAGTGAATGTTTATGAGTAAGTGTTTGATGAATGTTTAGGGTTTAGTGACTGTTTAATGCGTCAGTATTCAGTGAATGTTTACTGATTCTTTAGGGTTCAGTGAATGTTTTGTGATTATTGAATGTTTATTGTGTAAGTATTCAGTGAATGTTTTGTCTTAACGGTTTTAGTAAATGTTTTGTGAATGTTAAGTGAACGTTTAGTGAATGTCTTGTGAATGGTAGTGTTTAGTGAATATTTAGTGTGTAAGTATTCAGTGAGTGTTTAGGGTTTTAGTGAAAGTTTTGCGAATTTTAAGTGAGCGTTTAGTGAATGTCTTGTGAATGTTAGTATGTAAGTGTTTATTAAGTTTTTAATGAGTGGATGTTCATTCACTGTTTAGTATTTAATAAGTATTTAGGGTTTGGTAAGCTAGTATTTAATGAGTGCTTGGGGTTTAGTGAATGTTTAGTGTTTAATTTAAAGTGTTTAGGATTAAGTGAGTGTTTAGTGAATGTTTACTGAGTGTTTGGGTATAATGAATATTTAATAATTTAGTATTTCAAGTGTTTAGTGAGCATTGTTTAGTGTATAGTGAGTGCCTAGTGAGTGTTGGGTATTCAGAGTGTTTTGTGTTATTGAGAGTGTGTGTGAGTGTATGTTAAGTGTGTGTGTGTGTGTGTGTGTGTGTATAGTGAATGTATGCAAGTGTGAGTGCTTACTGAGTAAGTGCATTGTGAGTGTTGGTGGTTAGTGATTGTACATTACTGTTTAGTTAGTGCTTCGCTACCATATGCAAAGAAAGTCCTGTATTTACACAGGAACCATTTATGATTGACACTGCTTAGATCCAAGAGCAGATGCTTAGGCCTGACCACAATGGTTGGAGTGCTTAGGTGTGTTTTCGTAAGGTAATTTTTCTCTGTGAAATTGGGTCGAATAATAATAATAATAATAATAATAATAATAATAATAATAATAATAATAATAATAATAATAATAATAATAATAATAATAATAATAATAATAAAGATTAAAAAAGTAATAGTAATAAAATATAGTACTAAGAGCTGGACCGAGACCTTTCAATATGGCCTTCCGAAGTCACTCTCGGCAGGGAGATCGCTACTCCAGTGATTGACACCCTATGCCTTGCACACAGCTGACATATTTGCACATTCGGTTGTCAAATTTTTATGACTGTTGGAGACGCATTATAAATCATATTAACAATGGTAAATGCATTGAACAGACGTTAGGATATAATATGATGTTAGTGCCTGTCTACCGGATATAATGAACAAATAAAGAGTGAAATATTACTAGGGAGAAAATTAGCCGAATATTAGTCGTCAAAACCAGCATCGATAGAATGTATTGAAACATTACATAGGCTGCCTGTGGTGCGTGCCGGCGGGAAGTTAAGAGACAAACGCACTCGGCTGGCTTTAAACATCAAACTGTGAATCATTTTTATTTAAGTTTAGATTTTCTTCCCTGAATATATATGGTACCTAATACTTGGTCATAGTGTACAGATCAATTTGAGTGAGGAAGCCGAAAATAAGTGGACTATTAGATAACTGACATGATATTATAAGCCAACTTAATTTGGGAGTCAGGAGTTCCAAGTTGTATGATCGTCAACTTCGGGAGGGGGAAAAAATGGGGGAAAATGTTTTAATCTTTATAGTTAGCTTATCCTGAACAATTCATTCACATTTTGATACATCATCTCTTTGTGAATGTGCGGGTGTTAAAAAGGCTCTTTATGATGGGACTTTTGTCTTAATATCAATCGAATTCCCATATCCGATAAAAATTTCATTTCATCCACACGAACCAACAGCACTAAAGAACATTTCATTTATGGTAAGACACGTTGGGCTACGAACCTCGACATGGCTGCAGTGTCCGAACTATAGGCAAGAAAAGAAAATGACCAAAGACGCTATTAAAGCGAGAATACTTATCTTACATTTCTTTTTTTAGAGGAACTGAGAGTGGCACCATATGACTGGTTTAATTATTCAAAAATGGCGCAGCACACACTTGTAGCTGTTGCCAATTGTGACCCCCTCCCATTCAGATAAATAGTACTTTGTGTTAAGTAATAACCCCAAACCAAAGGATAGTTCTAATATTATATATATATATATATATATATATATATATATATATATATATATATATATATATATATATATATATATGTGTGTGTGTGTGTGTGTGTGTTGTGGTGTGTGTGTGTGTGTGTGTGTGTAGACCAAGCCTAGGAAGTCTCACACATAGTATTTATATAAATGTGATGGAATTAATGAAGTGAAATATTCCATACTTCAATAGGAATTTTAAGAAATAACTCCGGCAGTAATTCTTATCCTGAAACATCACAATATATCTTGAATTTTTTGCCTTTTACATTTTATCAGGCTCACGATTTTCAGATACGTACCATATTTCCAATATTCATATTGCCTATGATAGATTATGAAATATTTCAAGGTGTCCCACCTCTCCCTTCCAATCGTAGGTTATGTCTGTGAAAGGGTAACCACCCACTAAAATGTCTGGCATTACCATCACAGCATTCTAGGATATGAAGTGCTATTGTGGTACAAATTTACTTTATATCTCCAATGTTGGATGCAAATCCTGTCTCCCCCTCCTATTCGTTGTGGGGTGTCTTACCACCACAGTACTCTAGGATGCGCAGTGCAATTGTAGTACAAATTTTACTTGGTATCTCCAATGTTGGATGCAGATCCTGGCTCCCCCTCCCCCTCCCCCTCCCAAGTCTTTGTGGGGTGTTTGTCAGGGGGAAACCACCCACTAAAATAACTGTCATTACCACCGCAGTACTCTGGGATGTGCAGTGCTATTGTAGTACAAATTTTACTTGATATCTCCAATGTTGAATGCAGTGTCTGGCTCCCCCTCCCCCTCCCCCCTCCCACCCCACTCGTTGTGGGGTGCCTGTCAGGGGTAACTACCACTAAAATATCTGTCATTACCACTGCAGTACTGTAGGAAGTGCAGTGCAATTGTAGTACAAATTTTACTTGGTACTATGATGTTGGATGGAGATCCTGTCTTCCCCTCCCTTTTTTCCCCCTCCCTCTCCCCACTCGTTGTGGGGCGTCTGTCAGGGGGTAACCACCCACTAAAATGTCTGGCATTACCACCACAGTATTCTAGGATGTGCGGTGCTTTTGTAGTGTAAATTTTACTCGGTATCTCCTAAGTTGGATCTAGATCCAATTAACCCCCCGTTTCAGTGCGTCTGTCAGCGGTAACCCACCCTCCAAAATGTCTGTCACTGGTCATTCTATAATCAGTAGAGTCTGCAGTATATTATATATTAGTTTCATTTGGTATCTCATATATTGGATCTAGACCCAAAATCTAACGAGCAATTAGTGGTGCTTGTTAAGTAAGCCACCCATATATTTTCGGCAGACGGTCAGTTTCACAGTTTACAAGTCTACTCCTAAATACCAGTAGGGGTTACAGTCGGTATCTCGTTTGTTGTATCTCAACGGTCCGGGCTGCTGCTCTATTAATAACGATATGAGATTAGATAGACTTTATTCTTTGTTCAAGAAAAATACCTGCTTCCCACTCCTCCTTTCTTGGCCTGACGGTGCGACATCTGTTGGGTGCTTAATTAGTTAATTGTTCAACTGCTTCGGGGTTTCATAGTCGCGGATTCGTGTTCACTCTGGATCAGCGGAGGGAACGAACTTTTGTGCGCCTTAGTACTTTCTGATTGTCAACAAATTCCAGCTGCATACTCCTCGGGTGGATTTGATCAATCTCCATTCTGTATGAAATACTAACTGCTCTTTTAATATATAAATAATTTTCAGCAAGCTATTTACTTACCTTTTTTTCCAAAGAGATTCCGACAACTACAAGGTCGCAAAGCACCAGTCTTGGCTTCTTTTTCAAGTTCAGCAAAAAAGCAGCTATATTTTCTCCTTCCATCTGATAGCACTGATAAAATTTTACTTTCCACAGATTTGGTTTTCTTCAGTTCCATATGATTAGCCAAAATTTCTTTCAATTAATGATAACTCTTTGCAGTAAGTTCCTGGACTTATCACTGGTGACGAGGATGGCTGCTAACCACATTGCCAACATTGACCCTTTGAAAAGGAAAAGATTTTAATGTGGCCGTTTTGATGTCCCGCGCTATGAACATGAATACAGTGGAGAATGAGTGTCGAGCTGTGTTTCTGATTTTGGTTGGGAAGTTATCTTACAATCTAATCTGTGAACTGGTTTCCGGATAGGAACTTACTGCAAAGAGTTATCATATATTGAAAGAAATTTTGACTAACCATATTGAACTGAAGAAAACCAAATCTGTGCAAAGTTAAAATTTTATCGCTTTGTGACTAAGTAGTTGTCGGGATATCTTCAGAGAAAATTATAAGTAAATAGCTTGCTGAAGATGATTTAAATTTTAAAAGAGCAGTTAGTATTTCATACAGAATGGAGATTGCTGAACTCCACTCGAGGAGTATGCAGCTGGGATTTGCTGACTCACAAAGTACATAAGGTCAAAACTAAGTGCTGGAGATGGAAGAGAGATTCTCACTAACCTATTGACTGTAAGTTTAGATATTTGAAGTGCATTTCATGCAGTCTCATATAGACACACAAGATCAGCTTGTCGCAGGTCTTCATATGAAAATGGGTGGCAAGAAAGGAAGTTAAATGTTGTTGCAGATACGAAGAGTGTTGGAGCAACAGATTTCAACCTTGAGGATGCAGTTGTTTTATAATGCAGGGGCTCTGCATGTTGTTTGTATACATAGGATGTCTCCACCATTCATTACGTTATACCCTGACATAAACAATGTCAAAATCTGTATGGAGTTAGTTGCTGGAGCAACAGTTTCTATTTTTCTTGCAAATCAATTAAAGAGACTTGCAAGTATCAAAATTCAGTCATGTGAGGCTACCTTGACTACCTACCTACACTGGCGGCAGTGTTGCTGTTATTGGAGAAGCTGAAGTTCAAGTTCAGTATGGCAGCTATTGTGGTACTCTGCCAATTATTGATACTCATTCTAATAATGTATCTCTATTTGGTCAGAATCAGTTAACTGTAATTCCAGTGGTTTGGATAAATATGTTTAAGTCAATTAAACATGTTTCAAGTTCTTGTAGTTTACAATTAGATAATATTTTACCTAAAAAAGAAGAGGTTTTTAAGGGATAATTCAGGATGTTTTCGAGCCATAAAAGAAAATAATTAAGTCGAAGCAAAACACAAGTGTAAAATTTATTGAAACCCTGAGCTGTTCCTTATGGGAGAAAAGAACTCCGAAACTAAATAGTATGGTAGAATATAGGTTATTGTAGCCAGTTAACTGCACTGAGTGGGCCTCTCCTATTATTTTTGTACTAAAGCCAAATAATGATTATAAGGTATGTGCTAATTTCAAAGTTACTATTAATTGACATATCGAGGTTGACTCTATATAATACCAAAACAAATGGGATACTTTTGCCTATTTTATGGTTCGACCTTTATTATTAAAAATCGGAATTTTCAAGGATTTGAGCAACTGTAAGTAGATGAAGGTAGTAAATATCTATTTAACAATAAGTGCGCATTTGGGGTTATTTCGTTTTAAATGTCTGTCATATTAAGTGTTATCAGCTTTTGCTATTTATCAGATGAAAAAGGAAAAATTACCGAGTGTCATTCCAGATGTAGTAGTCTATTTGGAAAGGGGCTTAAGACCGAAAAACAGATGACTGTTTCTCTTTGAAGGAAATTGTAAGTTATTGAGGATATGATGTAAGAAGGAATGGATAAAAAATGGTTATGTTTAGGTTTTAACTTTAAATCTGAAGCAACTTAGAAATGCGTCAGAAATGAATTCCCTTATTGGATCTATAAATACTAAAATGGGTTTATCCTAAAAAGGATAAAGAACATTTCGACTAAAGTAGAGCTAATGAGAAGCGATTGTCGACAGCAGAGTGTGAATGTTCTAGTGAAAAATCTTGAGAGGCCCTTTTAGCTTATGCCCCTGTGTTGGTTCATTATGAAGTAAAAACAGCTGTAATGTAAAAAACACCTGTAAAATTAGAATAAGATGCATCATCTGTTGGCACAGGGGCCGTGTTATCACATATTTCATGGGGAGAGACGTTCCATAACTAATGCAGCACATTTCCTCAGTGCTAGTGCTTCAGAGGGGAATTATTCTCTAACAGAGATGGAGGCCCCTCTTCTCTTTTTGGTGTAAAATATATACACCAGTATTTTTATGTTAAGAAATTTACCTTGGTACTGACCAATTGACTTTGTTGGTGGCACTAAGTCCTAAGGTTGGGCTGCTAACTTTAGCAGTTGCTAGATTTTAACGTTTTACCTTTATTTTATCAGCATACACCTATGAACTGGTGTTTCTGGTATTACAAAAGATACAAATGCGTATGCTATGTCTAGACTCTGCAATAAATCAGAAAGGTTTGATGTCATGGATCTACTTACAATATTTAATTATAAGAAAATATATAAAAGTTTTTGTCAATTCTCTAGACATCGCTCTGCAACAGGTTGATGAATATGTCATGTTTGATGGGCCTCACTTAGTACAGGCAAAGTTCAAGTTGTTCAAGAGTAATAGACCGGCAGCCCGGACCATTGAGATACAACGAACGAGATACCGACTGTAACCCCTACCGGTATTTAGGAGTAGACTTGTAAACTGTGAAACTGACCGTCTGCCGAAAATATATGGGAGGCTTACTTAACAAGCACCACTAATTGCTTATTAGATTTTGGGTCTAGATCCAATATATGAGATACCAGATGAAACTAATATATAATATACCTGCAGACTCTACTGATTATAGAATGACCAGTGACAGACATTTTGGAGGGTGGGTTCCCTCTGACAGACGCACTGAAAAGGGGGGTTAATTGGATCTAGATCCAACTTAGGAGATACCGAGTAAAATTTACACTACAATAGCAGTGCACATCCTAGAATACTGTGGTGGTATTGACAGACGTTTTAGTGGGTGGTTACCCCTGACAAACGCCCCACAACAAGTGAGAAGGGGGAGGCAGGATCTGCATCCAACATTGAGATACAACGAACGAGATACCGACTGTAACCCCTACCGGTATTTAGGAGTAGACTTGTAAACTGTGAAACTGACCGTCTGCCTGAAAATATATGGGTGGCTTACTTAACAAGCACCACTAATTGCTCGTTAGATTTTGGGTCTAGATCCAATATATGAGATACCAGATGAAACTAATATATATTATATCTGCAGACTCTACTGATTATAGAATGACCAGTGACAGACATTTTGGAGGGTGGGTTCCCTCTGACAGACGCACTGAAAAGGGGGGTTAATTGGATCTAGATCCAACTTAGGAGATACGAATAAAAAGTTTACCACTACAATAGCACTGCACATCCTAGAATACTCTGGTGGTATTGACAGACGTTTTAGTGGGTGGTTACCCCCTGACAGACGCCCCACAACGAGTGAGGAGGGGGAGGCAGGATCTGCATCCAACATTGGAGATGCCAAGTAAAATTTGTACTACAATTGCACTACACATCCTAGAATGCTGTGATGGTAATGCCAGACATTTTAGTGGGTGGTTACCCCCTGACAGACACCCCACAACGAGTGGGGAGGGGGAGGGGAGGGGGAAACAGGATCTGCATCTAACATGGAGATGCCAAGTAAAATCTGTACTACAATAGTTCTGCACATCCTAGAGTACTGTGGTGGTAATACCAGACATTTTAGTGGGTAGTTACCCCCTGAAAGACACCCCACAACGAGTGGGGGAGGGAGGGGAAGGGGAGGTGGAGACAGGATCTCCATCCAACATCGGAGACACCAAGTAAAATTTGTACTACAATAGCATTTGCACATCCTAGAATGCTGTGATGGTAATACCAGACATATTAGTGGGTGGTTACCCCCTGACACACCCCAGAATGAGTGGGGAGGGGGAGGGGGAGACAGGAACTGCATCCAACATTGGAGACACCAAGTAAAATTTGTACTACAATAGCACTTCATATCCTAGAATGCTGTGATGGTAATGACAGACATTTTAGTGGGTGGTTTTCCCCCTGACAGACACCCAGAATGAGTGGGGAGGGGGAGGGGGAGACAGGAACTGCATCCAACATTGGAGATACCAAGTAAAATTTGTACTACAATAGCACTTCATATCCTAGAATGCTGTGATGGTAATGACAGACATTTTAGTGGGTGGTTTCCCTCTGACGGACACACCCTAATAGGTGGGCAGGGGGAAGGGAAAGCCCTGATAATGAATGTCTAGATTAGTATAGTGGGCTACTATTGACCCGTATTATACATTATCGTGATATATTTAATAAATATTTTTATCGTTTCTATATCCTTGTATTTATCTAACACAGTGTTTTCCCAACCTTTGACACTTTGAGGAACCCCTGAGACAATTTTCCTCATCCCAAGGAACCCCAACCCCAATACACACACACACACAACACACACACACACACACACACACACACACATATATATATATATATATATATATATATATATATATATATATATATATATATATATATATATATATACATATGTAAGCATTTGTATTAATTTACGTTTAGTAAAACAGAGGGAAAAAATCTCGCACGATATGTTACGATAAAATAAATTATAGGACTACGATTTCTCACGCCATGTTTAACGAAAAATATATACTTATAAATAACAAATAATCAAATAAAACATGAATTCTTACGGAACACTTGGCGATCGTTCACGGAACCCCGGTTGACGATGGCTGATCTAACACAAAAATAATTTATTTGTTTAATATAAATAACAGCCATCTGTAGGCCCATACTAATTCAGTCATATTCTTATTTTGTCAAGCAAGCAACTGACTTCAATTATAGTAGGGGAGCCTGGGGCTAGTTGGCTACAGGGGTAAGTTGGCATACTCAACCTGACTTTAAAGTTTACCAATAGGATGAATCTAATACATATACTGTGTAATTGCCACGTGGTTCCTCAATTACCAGCAAAATTCTATAGAGATAAAATGTAGGAGCTCGAATTTATGAGGCAATTTTTTATTTTGATGTTAGTAAGTAAATATTTTAATCTTTCTGTTATTTGCTATAACATCTATACATTCATAAAGATTAGTTTTCAATGATAGCATAGTTTTCCTTATGGTTTATAGATTCTATAGCATTAAAATTATTAATTCAAGGCTTCTTGGTGTGGACTGGTAATCGTTTTTTTACCAAATGGTAGGGATGGGCAAGTTGGCTCAAAATAAATGGGGCAAGTTGGCACACGTTATTTGATAACAATAGTAAGCCTATTTATTTATATAATTTACGTTTTGTTTCTGGATTTTTGGAAGGATAATGAGATTAGTGTCCTATCCTTTCCTCCACAACCCCTGGATTTTAGTGTTTATAGACATCTGAAGAAATGTGTTAACAGGGCATGTGATTTGTGGATGACTGGTAATCCAGGATCAAGTATGCCCATCTGTGACATTCCTGGTAAAGTTTCCTCGGCTTTACCTCTAGCTGTCACTTATTCTGATGTTTTTCAATTGGTTTAGGATTGATGGAATTTCAACTTTGAATTACAGACTATTTCAAGATTTTGATTTTACGGGTGGTTATGTAACAGATTGAGAGATGTCCGAAAAGACACATGGGCTTCAGATCAGTCATCAGCGTGATGCAGAGTTTAAGGACTGCTCTTGTTGATCCAGAAGAAAGCTCAGCTGAAGAGAGCCTGTGGTAAAGGCCAAGCCGGAGAAGTGTGGGTCCAGTGCAGGGCATGTAACATATGGGAGCATGAAGACTATGACGAGGATTTATTTCTCACCTGCCACAATTACAACTAGATGATGATCTGAAGTAATACTAATGCCTTATATTTTGTATTCTGGAAATTCAGAGGGTATTTCTGCTATTTGATTTAAATGCAATGTAGTAATTTTCTTTTAATTATCAATATGCCAACTTACCCCATAATGTGTGCCAACTTTACTCCGTGGGGCAAGTGGCACGAAAAGTTATTTTTTTCTAAAGCTTATTGTTATCTTATGTTGAAAGCAAACAACAATTATTTTGCTCTATGATAAAGACGAATGTTAATATTTTTCAATGGTGGTAAGAATTTTGCAAAAAGTTTGTTTTATATTCGCAATAACCAAAATTGTAAAAAGTGTGCCAACTAGCCCCAGTCTCCCCTACTCGCTTTAGCTTTGTTTACGATATGAAAATTAATGTAGCGGTGGTTGGAAGACTGACACTATAAAGTAGCATATAAGTTCTTATCATTATCAGAGTTATTGCTGTAAAAAAATGTCTATGTACATAACATTTGTTAAATAGAGTTACGCCACCCATTAAAAATAGATAGTATACATAAGTAATATATACGCTATAGTCAGGGTACAGATCATAATAATTGTGCTACAGCCTACTCGGTTTGTTTTATCGAAGCAGGACTACCTTCTTTTGGTTTCAACTGACTTTCATGCTAATGAAATCATGGATACATTTTTGTATTATCAGTTTTATGAATGAATATTGTTGTTACTATAGTCGATTTTTTTTCGGCTGGTGTAAAATTCGTCAAACATAATACACCTGGCTGAGGAAGGACAACAGGATCTCTGTTTTGTAAACAATATCTCTACACACCAAGTTATTTCGAACATTTCCATTCTCTCAAGAAGATTATGAATAAATACAAGAGCAAACTAGACCAAAAAAAAAAAAATTACCTTGCATTAATGTAAAGAAAACAAGAGAAATGAAAAATTAGTGCGATTGTCAATTTTTTCTATCGTTAATGTTTAATGAGTCAGTGTTTAGCGAATTGTTAGGGTTTAGTGAGTATGCGTTTAGTGAATGTTTATGAGTAAGTGTTTGATGAATGTTTAAGGTTTAGTGACTATTTAATGCGCCAGTATTCAGTGAATGTTTACCGAGTCTTTAGGGTTTAGTGAATGTTATTGAATGTTTGTGTAAGTATTCAGTGAATGTTTTTTCTTAAGGGTTTCAGTAAATGTTTTGTGAATGTTTAGTGAACGTTTAGTGAATGTCTTGTGAGTGGTAGTGTTTAGTGAATATTTATTGTGTAAGTATTCAGCGAGTGTTTAGGGTTTTAGTGAAAGTTTTGCGAATTTTAAGTGAGCGTTTAGTGAATGTCTTGTGAATGTTAGTATTTAGCAAATGATTAGTATGTAAGTGTTTTATTAAGTTTTTAATGAGTGAATGTTCATTCACTGTTTAGTATTTAATAAGTATTTAGGGTTTGGTAACCTAGTATTTAATGAGTGCTTGTGGTTTTAGTGAATGTTTAGTGTTTAATTAATGTTTAGGATTAAGTGAGTGTTTAGTGAATGTTTACTGAGTGTTTGGGGGTATAATGAATATTTAATAAATTTAGTATTTCAAGTGTTTAGTGAGCATTTAGTGTATAGTGAGTGCCTAGTGAGTGTTGGATATTCAGAGTGTTTTGTGTTATTGAGAGTGTCTGTGAGTGTA
This sequence comes from Macrobrachium nipponense, assembly GCF_015104395.2. Taxonomy (NCBI): domain Eukaryota; kingdom Metazoa; phylum Arthropoda; class Malacostraca; order Decapoda; family Palaemonidae; genus Macrobrachium; species Macrobrachium nipponense. The sequence continues at coordinate 64,512,834 of NC_061092.1, forward strand.
TGTTAAGTGTGTGTGTGTGTGTGTGTGTGTGTATAGTGAATGTATGCAAGTGTGAGTGCTTACTGAGTAAGTGCATTGTGAGTGTTGGTGGTTAGTGATTGTACATTACTGTTTAGTTAGTGCTTCGCTACCATATGCAAAGAAAGTCCTGTATTTACACAGGAACCATTTATGATTGACACTGCTTAGATCCAAGAGCAGATGCTTAGGCCTGACCACAATGGTTGGAGTGCTTAGGTTTGTTTTCGTAAGGTAATTTTTCTCTGTAAAATTGGGTCGAATAATAAAATAATAAATAATAATAATAATATATATATAATAATAATAATAATAATAATAAGATTAAAAAAAAAAAAAAGTAATAGTAATAAAATATAGTACTAAGAGATGGCCGAGACCTTTCAATATGGCCTTCCGAAGTCACTCTCGGCAGGGAGATCGCTACTCCAGTGATTAACGCCCTATGCCTTGCACACAGCTGACATATTTGCACATTTGGTTGTCAAATTTTTATGACTGTTGGAGACGAATTATAAATCATATTAACAATGGTAAATAAATGCATTGAACAGACGTGAGGATATAATATGATGTTAGTGCCTGTCTACTGGATATAATGAACAAATAAAGAAAAAAATATTACTAGGGAGAAAATTAGCCGAATAATGGTCGTCAAAGCAAGCATCGATAGAATGTATTGAAACACATTACATAGGCTGCCTGTGGTGTGTGCCGGCGGGAAGGGGAGTTAAGAGACAAACGTACTCGGCTGGCACTTGGTAATAGTGTACAGATCAATTTGAGTTAGGCAGCATAACTGACATGATATTATAGGCCAACTTAATTTGGGAGTCAGGAGCTCCAAGTTGTATGATTGTCAACTTCGGGAGGGGGAATAAAATGGGGGAAAATGTTTTAATCTTTATAGTTAGCTTATCCTGAACAATTCATTCACATTTTGATACATCATCTCTTTGTGAATGTGCGGGTGTTAAAAAGGCTCTTTATGATGGACTTTTGTCTTAATATCAATCGAATTCCCATATCCGATAAAAATTTCATTTCATCCACACGAACCAACAGCAACTAAAGAACATTTCATTTATGGTAAGGACACGTTGGGCCTACGAACCTCGACATGGCTGCAGTGTCCGAACTATAGGCAAGAAAAGAAAATGACCAAAGACGCTATTAAAGCGAGAATACTTATCTTACATTTCTTTTTTTAGAGGAACTGAGAGTGGCACCATATGACTGGTTTAATTATTCAAAAATGGCTCAGCACACACTTGTAGCTGTTGCCAATTGTGACCCCCTCCCATTCAGATAAAATAGTACTTTGTGTTAAGTAATAACCCCAAACCAAACCGGATAGTGCTAATATTATATATATATATATATATATATATATATATATATATATATATATATATATATATATATATATATATATATATATATATATATATATGTATGTATGTGTGTGTGTGTGTGAAACTATAGAAAGTAGACCAAGCATAGGAAGTCTCACACATAGTATTTATATAAATGTGATGGAATTAATGAAGTGAAATATTCCATACTTCAATAGGAATTTTAAGAAATAACTCCGGCAGTAATTCTTATCCTGAAACATCACAATATATCTTGAATTTTTTGCCTTTTACATTTATCAGGCTCACGATTTTCAGATACGTACCATATTTCCAATATTCATATTGCCTATGATAGATTATGAAATATTTCAAGGTGTCCCACCTCTCCCTTCCAATCGTAGGTTATGTCTGTGAAAGGGTAACCACCCACTAAAATGTCTGGCATTACCATCACAGCATTCTAGGATATGAAGTGCTATTGTGGTACAAATTTTACTTTATATCTCCAATGCTGGATGCAGATCCTGCCGCCCCCTCCCCACTCGTTGTGGGGCGTCTGTCAGGGGGCAACCACCCACTAAAACGTCTGTCATTACCACCACAGTGTTCTAGGATGTGCAGTGCTATTGTAGTGTAAATTTTTCTCGGTATCTCCTAAGTTGGATCTAGCTCCAATTAACCCCCCCTTTTCAGTGCGTCTGTCAGGGGAACCCACCCTCCAAAATGTCTGTCACTGGTCATTCTATAATCAGTAGAGTCTGCAGATATATTATATATTAGTTTCATCTGGTATCTCATATATTGGATCTAGACCCAAAATCTAACGAGCAATTGGTGGTGCTTGTTAAGTAAGCCACCCATATATTTTTGGCAGACGGTCAGTTTCACAGTTTACAAGTCTACTCCTAAATACCGGTAGGGGTTACAGTCGGTATCTCGTTCGTTGTATCTCAATGGTCCGGGCTGCCGGTCTAATTATCATACGACTTTGCTTTATCTTGGGCTACCACCTTTTCACCACCTTGTTTTTCTCTCTGTACCTATTTCTGTCTTCCACTGACTGTGACTCTTCCCATCTTTTCTTTGCCCTCTTTCTTATCTTTTACTACTTTCTCAATGTCTTCATCCCACCACCAACTCTCTTCCCATATGATACCAGATGTCTCTCCTAGCAGCTCCTTTCCATGCTTTCTTATTACTGCTGCATTTCGTGCCCACCATTCTTGAACATCTTCAATCCCTATATCATATTTCATGTATACTCGCATATTCCTGACATTTCTCTAGATTTTTGGATTACCTCCCAAATTTTATTCGCTCAATCATTGCAGATCAAGTCGCACACAAACACATACACACATGCATGCCCACACAAACAAACAAACAAACGCACACACAGATACACATGCACACACACACACACACACACACACACACACATATATATATATATATATATATATATATATATATATATATATATATATATATATATATATATATATATATATATATGTGTGTGTGTGTGTGTGTGTGTGTGTGTGTATGTATGTATGTATATATATATATATATATATATATTATATATATATATATATATATATATATATATATGTATATATATATATATATATATATATATATATATATATATATATATATATATATATATATATATATATATATATATATATATATATATACAGAAGAAGTGATACCTATTTCAAGTCTATTTGCAGCCAACGTTTCGAAGCATGGGCTCATCATCAAGGCTTAGATACAAAATTTAAAGCTATGAAAATCAACACACATGACGAAGCAAAAAGCAATAATGCTAATGAAAGTATATAATAAAACGAAAACAAGACGTTAGAACCAACCTACGGCTGAAAATATGGAAACTGAACAAACTGAATGACCAAGAATACAACCCAGAGGACGAAGATATCTTCGCCTGTAAACGGAGGGGCGGAAGAAGAACGGATGTTTAATTATGGAACCAGTTGCTAGACGGGTAAGGACTCAGGAATGTGGAGAGAGGTTTCATCAACAATCTTATTTATGATTTCAAGATAGTCGTATGAAATGCAATATTTACTGCCTTTAGTATGCTCCCTTATGAGGGAAACCTCGTCCTTACTCAGAATATAGTATACAGCCTGTTCCATGGCTGATACGACGCCAAGATGAGTCGATTCGCGCTTTTAGCTCACTTTTGTTGGGACTGATACAAGTCCCTGGATTACACATTGGAAGATTACACTCAACAAGTGCTCTACTTTGAGTAAGATGGAGTTTTCCAACACAAGGGAACATAATAAATAATATAAATCTTTAATTTCTTACTATGATTTTGAAATAATGAAAAGGTTTTAGAATCTATTAATATAATAATGAATAAAAATCCTGAATGTCTCGGTAGCTTGTACTCTTTTAATGTATACAAAGACGTCACATGAAGATTTTATTAGGTGCATTAAGGTCCCACGG
>NC_061092.1:64521699-64546699 GCF_015104395.2 Macrobrachium nipponense
GTTTATGGTTTTGTATTTAGCGTAACGTGATTATAATACTTGTAATGTCATTCAGGATTTTGAACATTTCCATTAACTATCCACTATGCCACCAAGAGAGAGGGAAAGAGAGAGATTGTATGTAAACAGTCTTTATATAACTATTTTTGTTAAAATAAGATTTTTATCCAAAGTAAATACAAGCTTATATGTGCTAAAATCTCCAGCAGACCAACGGATCATCCGATATAATTTTTTTCTTCTTCTTTAGGCCGTGTTGGATATAGAGACTTTATGAATGGCGGAACGATACATGGAAGTGGGTGGGGTATCTGTGCTAGCATAGTAATACTACTGTAGCAGTAGTGCCGCCGCAACAGTAGTAATAGCAGTAAACTTTTAGGCCAACTGCTGGGATTCTTGAGGATCATTTAGCACTTCTTACAACTACTCGAGAAATGAGTTTTTATAGCCAGAAGTTAAATTTTCTAATCCAACAATGCCCATGATAGCCTTCAGTGTTATCCTGAATTATAACGAGGCCAAAGTGGGTGGAGCCTCATGTAGTCATCATTCTGACGATAATTATTGGTGAAGGTTTAAAGCCAAAATACGGTACCGGCTTTTTTTTTTTTTCAGTAAATAGGTAAATAGCCAATAAATAAAAATTGCTTGACATTGGATATAGCAGATATCAAATCAAGCTCGTCTACTATGTTTTTGAAAATTACCATATATTCCCTACATCTTGTCAATCTGATTGTGACCTAAAAGGAGACTGTAATTTCTTAGGACACTTATTTTGGGAGTTAGACTAATAATCAAAGTGGTTTTGTATTTATTAACATATTTTGTTGGTTTGTTCATTATGACAATTATCAGTGGAGAGGTTCAGAGTTCATAAAGGTGTACTGCTTTGCTTGTATTTAAATTCTATGTCATTGTTGCCAAAGGTCTAGCCTTCGTTACGTATAGCCAATCAGCCATCGAGAAAAAGGGAAGAAATGCTGTCATAAGTTACGTAACGAGTGCGTTCGGAACCTTTTCTGTGAGTAAGTTGGCCCGCCTTCGAAAATAGTCACTTTTACATTATAAGTACCAAATCTATTCAACCTACGTAATGCAGAATACAGCAAAATTTATGTGTAGATATAATGTGTATTCTGAATAAGCGTTATATTCATGAAATGCATATATAAAAAGTTATTGCGAAAAAACCGTGTTACAGAGGCCCTGAATCTCATAGTAGGTTTCTTTTTTCTAAACCACTTTTCTGCCATAAGGGAACACAGTTTAGCACAGGACCATCCTTTCACTCACCTGGATTTTAGAGTACTGTCTTTTTGCTCAAATAGACTGAACCTTATCATTTCAGGGTCGCTGTTTATTAACAGGATGAAACCGGAATTGAACAACGTTCCTCTCAGTCCATGCGGACTGCTTCTGTAGAAATACCATATATATATATATATATATATATATATATATATATATATATATATATATATATATATATATATATATATATATGTATAGTAGTTTATATAATGGACAATTCGCTATCCAGATGACCACTAATCATGAGGACCGGCAATAAACGATGACAAAAAAGAGCAACTGAAACGACCTTTATGAAGAAACAAGAGCAAAGTTAAGTCATCATTAATCATGCGAAGCAACACAGCTCCCCTCAGGCAAGTGGATAGGATAACTGATATTATGCAAAGCAGGTGTTCAGTGGGGATTTCCTCAAACAGAGTAACGTTGGTCAAACCCCCACAGTTCAGCTAAGAAGTGTGTAATATCATGGAACTCATGTTGATGTTACTTCATTTAATATTTCCCTGGGAATCACGACGGAACCTTAATTAAAATGAAACAGCTAAAAGGAATGAAGTGAAATCTTAGAACGGAGATTAGTTTACAGATATTAAGAATATCGCAAAATAATTATCATAACCAATCACAGACATATACAGATATTCAAAGAACATACCACATATATAAAGAGAGAGAGAGAGAGAGAGAGAGAGAGAGAGAGAGAGAGAGAGAGAGAGAGAGAGAGAGAGAGAGAGAGAGAGAGAGATCATCGAGTATAGGTGAATAATAGCGCAAGAAATTGTCTACAGTAAAATAATGAAATAAAGCACAGTTTAACATCCTGGACGGAATGGAGAGAGAAGAAAATTAATCACTCACGATATTGACCTAGACCAACCATCAATCGGGGAATGGATTTTAGATTGACTATTTTCTCTTTAGAAAATTGCGATAAGAAATGTTATGGAAGCTTGTCGCGTTACTTTGTACTGATCATAATTCATGGTTCCTGGGAAAAAATTCCCTTTACCGAAAGTTTATTGGAATGTACAACTCTTTCGATAATGTCTGATGCCTTAAAATCATGGAGATATTAATTTAAAGAAAAGATATGGCGGAATAATATTTGAAATATAAACATAAAATTACAAAATATATGGCGGAATAATATTAGAAATATAAACATAAAATTACAACCTATAATTACCCGTAATAGAAAAAAGACTAGTGATTTCTTGTCAAATAAAGACAAAAAAAGTTGTTTTGAAGACAACCAATAAAACGATAAACAAATAACTAAATATACGTATTGCTAATTAAAATTTTACAGTTAAGGCTGTCAGGTCTACAAAGGGGAATAATGCCGTTTGCATCCACTTCCATTCTATTGAATATATTTACATCAAAGAAGACCCGGATGTGAAATTTGTATGTTCAATAACAAAAATTACAGTAATTATAGTATATATATATCCCTATATTATATATATATATATTATATATATACATATATATTATTATATATATATATATATATATATTATATATATATATATATATATATATATATATATATTATATAGCTATACGAATACTTCCGGAAAAATAATATGTAGAAATTCGTACCCAAGAGCTTTCCTCCTTTAAGAAGTCATCGTCGAAGCACAAATGAGAGTGTTGAAAAGAAAGTTACAAGGTAAACAAAAAGTAAAAATCAATGAGATAATTGTGGATAAGCGGAGATCACACGGTCACAAACTAAAACAGACTTAACCTTAAGAGAACCGGAAACTTAGCCATATAAAATCCAAAATCATTTACTCAACTGCATATTTTAATTTTGTTGATTATATTTATCCACAACTATTTTAATTATGAAGGCATCGAGTTTAAACAAACCATGACTTAAATTTAGAACACTTCCATTATTTGATTTGATGATAAAAGAGTCAATTATATTCCTTTTAACTGTGTCGCTACAGGGCATTAAGGATCTGGCCTGGCTCCAGTTAATAGGATGATCTAAATCTCTCTTTAAATCTTTCAATATGTACCAGTAATGCATTCGCTATTTGACCAGTTCTCAGTGATATTGTTGCTGTTTGATTCGTTGTGAAAGTGATTTTTCAGTCTGTTCGTAATATATTTTATCACACTTTTTACACAGAATTTCATAAATGCAGCCAGATACATCATTAGAATTTGGTACTACTAAACTTCTAACATTAATATTACTAGAATCAATATTTATGTTGAAAAGCTTTAATATTCTAAGAATTTCAAAAAAACCATTCATCATACGGTAAGAGAATGTTATAATTACTAAATTCAAGTTTATCATGTAGTTTTAACCTCAGCGTCAATAAACTAAGGGCTACAGGCACGTAAAGTCTTTCAAAAAATCTTAGAAAAAACAGAGAATTTAACATTTAGATGGTGATTGGAATAATAATGAACAAAAGAGGCAATGTTAGTTGATTTTCAAAAGACTGAAAAGGTTAAATTTCTATAATTTTATGGACTGTTACATGAAGAAAATTCAAATAACAATTTCTTTTTTACTCTACAGTAAAATCTAATAGAAGGGACTAAATTATTGAGTTTAATCTGTAGCATGGAAAACTGCCTGATTTACTGTTTGCAAGACCCAATAAACAAAGAACAACTATAGCAGCACCGGCACCCAGACCAGGACACCTTTACCTTACCTTACAGGCTTTAAAGCTCATTCGGGTTGCTCCAGTTCCCTCAGTGTGAGGCACCTCTAATGTCTACTAGAGAATTGTTAATGCATCTTCCAATCTTGGATGGTCTGGGATGCAGCTTAGATATTTGTCGAGCATATTCTTAAACATCTACGCTCGCTCCTGATATGTTCCTCAGAAGAGTTGGCAGCGCATTGAATAGACGCTGCATTATTGATGCTGGTGTGTAGTGGATTAATGTCGGTTGTGCTTTCCTTAGTTTTTCTGGTATAGTTTTTGGCACTATTAATCTACCTCTGCTTGCTCTTTCTGATATTTTTAGCTCCATGATGTTTTCGGGGATTCCTTTTATCTCCTTCCATCCCTGTATTATCATGTAGCGTTCTCTTCCCCTTTCTAGACTATATAATTTTAAAAATTGTAGTCTTTTCCAGTAGTCAAGATCCTTAACTTCTTCTAATCCAACTGTAAAGGAACTTTACAAACTCTCTATTTGTGCAATATCCTTTTGGTAGTGTGGGTACCATATTATATTGCAATATTCAAGTGGGCTACCTACATGCGTTTTATAAACCATAATCATGTGTTCGGATTTTCTTGTTTTGAAGTGCCGTAATAACGTTCCCATATTTGCTTTGCGTTTTGCCAATAGTATTTCTATTTGATAATGTCATAATATGTTCCTATTCAACATTACACCTTTTTTGTGATTGTCTCGTTATTAGGTCCTCTATACGCATATAGCATTCCTTCTTTATGTCAATAATTTATTGATTCAAATTTATCAGAGCAAAATACCATCCTATTTACCTCTACCCATTCATATATTTTGTTTAAGTCTCTTTGTAGCGGGTTCCTGTCTTCATCACAAGTAATTTCTCTACTTATTCTTGTGTCATCGGCGAAACTATTCACTACCGAGTCCTTAACATTACTGTCTATGTCTGCAATCATAATAACAAACAGCAATGCAGCTAGCACCGTACCTTGTGGCACACCGCTTATTACCTTATCTTCATCGTTTGCAATCACTATCTGTTTTCTGTTTTGTAAGAATTCTTTTATCTTTATTCCTACTTTGTCCACTATGTTATGTTTTCTAATTTTCTTCGCTGATATATTATGGTCTACCTTGTCAAACGTTTTTGCAAAGTTTAGGTAACCCACATCTGTATCTTTTTCGTTTATCATATTTGCTCACGGTGCACTAACAGTTGGGTTTGTGTACTTTTTCTAGGTACAAAACCATGTTGTCCTATATTAAACTAATTATTTTTCAATAAATAATTTTTTAAATTGTTTAATGTGTTTTATCCTACAGAAATGTGGTTTATCCTACAGATGCTACCTTACTCATGTCAAGTATTTCAGAATGAGGTAACTAACTTTATGTCTGCCTTCATCCCATTTACTACCCAACTATCAATGCCATCATATGATACAAAATTGAAGGAATTTCAGGCATCAAAAACTTGCATTACTGAATTAGCTTTTCATTTTGGTCTTCAGTTGAAAATTATATAGATTTGAAAGCCTTTGCTTAACTGAGTGAGATACTCGGAAGAACCTCTTGGTCGTTTGTAAGAACTGCAGACGCTTATTTACGTTGATGGTTATATATTAGCCTAGAGGAGACTGGCAGATCCCACAGGAACTTGTAAAGTTCTAGAATGTTAGATAACTCTTGTTTCTTTCTTTAGTTTTTATCAGTACGGAAGACATTTAGTCAAGATTTTAGAAGGTCAGAAACTACATTCTTTTATTCGATTTTCGAGGGTGGGAGGCTGGTCGGCTCTCCTCATCTCATCATTTCCTTTACCCCCTTTCATTCATTCGAAGGGATAGCTCGTTTGGCATCTCATGGAAGCTTATTGCGAGGCTGAACATTCCAGCGGATGACAATTCGTCGAAAGACGTACATGCTATGAATAGAATTTCTGCCGGTCGAACGCAGTGATGGTCTCTCTGACTTTCATGAGAAGAGGAGAGAAAAGGACGAAACGGGATTGGGCAATTCTCATGGATGTATTTTATTTCATAAATTTTCCTTCACAGTAAATTTCTCAGCGTTACCTCTTTTAGGCAAATTGTAGACATGTATTTCCATTGTTAGATTATGGTTTATTTGTGAATATTTTCGTGTTTCTTTTTCAAAGGACTTCAATGTTAGTGCTGTAAGTAATGTCTCAACTGAGACATTTCGGCTAAAAGTAACATTCGCTGCTGAAAGTGACAAGAATGAACACCGGATAAATTCGAGCCAGTGGCAATAAAGGTTTTAACAATATTTCTCACATCGGGGGCAAATTCGCATTCATGCTTCAATAACTGATCAACTGGTTGGCCAGGAAGTGTGGAAATAACCCCCTTGTGGAAGAATTGAGCTTTGAAACTCATCTCTTCAACTTTTTAGCTTTCTGTAAAAGAAAACTATTGAGATGGCTTTATCTGTCCGTCAGCACTTTTCCTGTCCACCCTCAGACCTAAAAAAACTACTGAGGCTAGAGGGCTGCAAATTGGTATGTTCATTATCCACTCTCCAATCATCAAACGTACCAAATTGCAGCCCTCTAGCCTGAGTAGTTTTCATTTTATTTAAGGTTAAAGTTAGGCATGATCGTGCGTCTGGCACCGCTTTGGGTGCCAACAACCCAGGCGATTATCGGGCCGTGGCTGAAGGTTTCATGGACCGTGGCAGCGAGTTTTACGAGACGTGGCTGACAGCGTCAAACAGCATTATACGCTGTACAGAAAGCTCGATTGTGCCGAAGAAACTTCGGCGTATTTTTTCTTGTTTCTTTTTATTGTGATTTGGTCGGAAGTTCCCTCATCTCTCACCACAGAGGTGCCGAGTTCATCTTGCTATTCTTATATCACTTTTATTACGGCAGGAAAGTCAGCTTATGTGTCAGGCAATATAAACTCTCAAAAGCCCATCACATCTCTAAAGGACATTGCATTCAACTCTCATATGCATTCATGAATAACATAACAAAGATCCTTATTCATTTATTAAAGATGAAGATAAAAAAACATAGAAATGAAGCTCTACACGGTTATATTTAGATTGTACTTAATTTAAACCAAAGATACTATAGTGTACTCTATAGTATCTTTGATTTAGTAGACTAAGAAAACCACTAATGGTTATTGTAGAGAAGTTGTTTCATTACGCCCCATTCCTTGCTATTATTAAATAAATCTGACAAAAGTTTACAGAAACCTGTCTATGCAATTTGCATCAGCAAAAACACAGTTAGTTACGATTTGCAAGTATAATCTATCACATAAACTAAAAAATATAAGAAAGCAACAAGCGGCCTTCTAGTGCCCTTAATGCTCCGAGTGACTTATCATGTAATTGATGCTATTTGTTTACCAACTTAACTGTGATATTTGACTTTTGTTGGTGTTTCCATTTGGTTGGTGTTTCTGTTCCGGTATAAAAGTCAGTTTTTCTTATATCATTATCTCATTCTCCTCACTTTGACGTGCAGGAAATATTAAAGTGAATGGCACTGGAAAGCATACACTTCGTGGAAGAATGAGAGAGAGAGAGAGAGAGAGAGAGAGAGAGAGAGAGAGAGAGGAGAGAGTGTTACGGATCGTGAGTCCACTCAGTTTCTTTATCATAATAAACAAAAAGGATTCAACATCAACAATTGAAACTAGGGATACGAATATAGAAAGAAACTCAAACAGATCAGAAGTTTATTTACAAGCTTATTCACAAAGATAAATGCAGAATGGTTTCTCCTATTTACATAACAAAATTAAATCTGTCAATATGTGAACAGGGGGAAACAGTGCGGTAATGAAATACTTGCTGGCCAGTTTTGCGGCTGTTGAAATCAGAGCTCGAAGGGAGGGCTTCACAAAAGGGGACAGCAGAAACTTCAGACGGCTTTTTATCCTTGAAACTTGAAGGGAAGGTTACTCCTCAAAACCACTTGAAGGACGCTTCTTATCTGAAAGGATTACTCAACGAGTGCGGGAATGCCTCCTTGCTGCAGACCTACTCGAAGAAAATACATTTTGCTCTCCTTTAATATATGAATTTCGCTATAGAGCGTTTACTATGACAGAGAGAGAGAGAGAGAGAGGAGAGAGTCTATATTATCTCTGCATAAACCTGCATGCTTTTGCTACTCTTGTTTTCTCGCTTTTCGTTATTATAGGATAAATAACAATATATATATATATATATATATATATATATATATATATATATATATATATATATATATATATATATATATAAAACTTGGAACATTTTTGTTGTCTGGATCATGTAATAATTTATCTGTTTATATTTATATACGAAAAGTAAGTTATGCCGTTACTGACAATATATCTGCTAAAAAAATGCCTGGGTTCTAGGTAATGCTACAGTTGAGAAATACATTAGCAAAAAATCTTCAATATTAAGCCTATTTCTGTACCCATATATCTTTAACGTCTTCATGGTCGTTAAAATTTCTGCTACTGACCCATTTATCTGGGTCCAAAGACCTTCCGGTCATAAAGTCTGTTAGCTGCTTGATGAGGGGTCACAGCGACAGTGTCGACCCCTAATCTACGAATTTTTCAAGCAAATAGTTAAAGCTCTCAGGAGATATAAAAGAATAAGTAAAAAACGAAGTGAAGGTTTTGCTGAAAGTAGAATCCTTCGTCCTGTCCATCTTTCGTTTCATTTTATCTGTGAATATGAACAATATTTTTTGCCCTCAGAGACATAATATTATGCCAGCATAAGGGCCTCCTCTGGCGTTCTTGTTCGAAGATCTACAGAAACTAGCGGAAATTTCGACAGCATTTAAATCGGAAATGATTAAAAGAAGACTGATGCTTACATTTTTTATATATTTTTTATATCTATATAATATATATATTATATATACTATATATATATATATATAAGTAATTATATATATATATTCATATATATATATATATACTTATATATATATATATATATATATATATATATATATATATATATATATGATTATACTATATATCATAATATCTATATATACATATCAGCCCTGATTTATTTGCGAATGATAGTTGCTCTCTTAAGTCTGTGCTCAATTCTGAGAGCATTTTTAAAGGCTGGAAAATATGAAAATACATAATACACTAATAACTACCTAAACATCCAACCATTTGAGGATAATGCATAAAAATCCTACGGGGGAAATTACACATCTGCAAATATTTCATATAGTACTCAAAAGAAGGAGTGAGGTGTTGGGTTGCTACTGTAACCTAAAATTTGTTGTCACAATCGCAATTCAAAGAGGAAACGCGTCCGACCGTCATCATCATTGAAATGCTTCATTATCTCTCATCTGATTGTTACGCCACTGACTTGAAATGATCTCGTTAATTCTTTTGATTTAGGCATATATGGATCTTTCATATTTGAGGTTCATCAGCTGTATGAACATCAGTCAACACAAAATAAGCTTCATTCATCTGTCTCCGATCAAATAGTTATGCTTTCCCCAAAGAATGGAAAAGAAATGGCTGAACAAGAAGTGTTCATGCTACACTACATTAACGTTGTTTAGAACCGACACTTGCACCTGAGAATGGCCATAACACCTCGCTTCGAAAAATTTTCTTCCAACTCCGAAAGTAAACAGTCATCACAGAACCATTGCGATCTTCCCAGACGGAAGGGAAGGGAAATGAAGTCATGAAGTAGATGGCGGTGCCTATGAAGGAAGGTGTTTCACAACACTCATTTTCAAGACGAATTTTGCGAAATGTGTTTCGCTCGAATGATATCGTTTACGGTGAACTGCTCCATGTCCTTTGATATACAGACTGGTGTCTTATGGAGCATGATTTATTTTTCTTCAAGTCAGGAAGGTGATGGGATTCGTTTTGCCCTGATGGTTCATATTTCGAAATAATTGTCACAGCTCATCTTTTTATCACCAATCATTGATTTAGAGTATAATAACACTGTAACTTGCAGGTTAGGAATTATTTACATTGTTTTGTATTTGCATTATCCTTATCAACGTTTTACAAGTCTTTAGTGCTTTGTTGTATTCAGATTCGGTAGTGGGTAGTAATACCCCTCCAATATTAATGAATATTGCCATAATGCATAGTTTTCTTTTTCGCTTCTTACCAAAACCCAGGTCATTATACCCTATTTACCAATTCTGCCTAGTTTACTACTAGTATTTTAGACAATTCTGCTTAGTTTATTATTCGTATTTAGACAATTCTGCTTACTTTGCCCTCAGTATTTCACATCAGCGGTAGCGGCCTCGATAAATATATTGAACCTGACTACCCGATATTGGTGATATTAGCATTATGTCTCCACTTGTAGCACCGTTATTGCTACTTCAAACCAGCAAGCTTTCAAAACGCCACTTTATCTTTCTTTTATTAACGATAGAACTAATTGCATCTCATCAGCCAGTTTCTATTCATAAAACACTAAATTTTACAGTAATATTTAAAATTGGTTGCTGATGGTGTTGCTCAGTTGTGCTGATGGAACTCCAGTCAGAGAGAAGCGATTTCCTCTCCAAAACGCTCGTGATACAAAAGGTATGAAATCATTGTCAGCCTTTTCTTGATAGAAACAATGTTCTCACTCGTGTATATGTGTGTGTTTATCTGTTTCTAGGAAAAGGTCTCGAGAAGAGATCAAGGGATCTTTATGAAATTTTGTAAAATCATTCGGTGGATTACCTCTTTCGCGATTTGGATGAACTGTTAATAAGTTATCGTTTCGTAATTTTCCAAAATCATCTCCCCGATTGGAAAGTACCAGGATTTCCGAGTGTCAGTTGTTTTAAACAAATATGCATATTACTGTCGTCGGCTTGTTAATATGTCATTCATTGTTAGGACGATGATTAATTGCACCTCTGCGTTTGACTCTGAAGGGTTAAATATCTATTGAACAACGTCAAAGACAAAATTAGTCAAGACCAAAACAAAATTGGTCAAGGTCAAACGCTGTTGTTATTCTGTGCTAACAACGCAGGTTGTTAAATGATTTGGCTGACTTACGCGATCTGCTTTGTCTGTGTCTCACCTTTGCTTTCATTGTTGCATTTTTTTCTCGCTCACCTACACGACTGGGTTTGTTCTCTCCCGTACTAAAGATTGTTCCTATAAATAATTGGCATGGATAGGCGATCTTATTAATATATGACTACTGAGCGTAGCAAAATCTTTAAAGTTGTAAAATTATTATCGATAAATCAGGAATGATTTTTTCTTAAAAAAATATCTCTTGTGATCTTGCAACTAATATTTTTAGGTGAAACAGATAACATATTAGAGCGTACCAGAATTTCCTCGATCCATACCTCAGCGAGGGATAATTGTCTCTGACTGCATTTCATGACCTGGAAACAGTTTGGATCTCTCTTTTTGGAGGAATAGCAGCCAATGTCATTACCGTATCAAACCTACAAATTAGTTCGAACCCCGTTCAAGGTCGATGAACTTATCATATAGCCTATTATTTCTTTAATGCGTAGGTTATTCCAAAGGTAATTATCTCAAAATATCTCAAAATATGACGGTGTGTTATAAGGGAGTCTGGGAAGGGGTTGAACGCACGCTCTCTCTCTCTCTCTCTCTCTCTATCTCTCTCTCTCTCTCTCTCTCTCTACTTCTCCTAGGGCTTATCAATCGGTTCCAAGCATGTGCATTTTTACCGTTTTCAATTCTTCCCATCGTTCCCTGAGGGTCCAGTCAGTAAGTGGAACTATTAGATGTGCATCAAAGGAAGAACGTCAGAATAGCATGACTTCTAACTGATATAGAACGGTGTCAATACCTCCAAGAAAAGGGATCAAAAGTATCAAAACAAATGCACGAGTTAAATTACTGGGGGACAACAGAGTGTTAGCGGTAACCGGTTTTGATTACAGGTGACAAATATAGTTTCGTACATTATTAAGGTACGCGGGAAGGGAAATTTGATTTTGTATTAATTATGTCTTCTGTCAAAGGCAAAATTATGCAGATGGTAAAAAAAATACAGTTATAAGGGGAAATGTGATGGTTAGACAATGGTTGATTACCTGTTTTTAAATATAGAAGCAGAAGATTATAGATAAGATCAATTTTCCACAGAAGATTGGAAGGTTGTTATTCATTTAATACACTCTGGTATTCTTATACAGTAGCTTTATATGTTATTATTTCTATGCAATGTTATTTACATGTAAGTTTGACACCGAAATGAAATAATCCATAAGTAGGATTGAGATCGAAACCGAAGGACGCCAGAGGATTGATACATTCAGAAGCCGAGAAAAGCATGAAATGTGGATGCGGAGATTAGTGATGTGAATCTCAGAGATTGGGAATCTGAGCTCGGAAGGTCAGGTGAGGCTTAAGGAGGGAAGACTGGAAATAGAGAGAAAACCGAAGACAACTGAAAACAAAGAGAAAATCGAAGGCAGAATTGCATAAAGCAGTGGAAAATGTTCCCTTAAAATAATTTTGCTGAATAGTAAGTGAAACTTGGAATGGAGTGCATATAAAGGGCGAAGTTTAATTTATTATCTATCATATCAATAAAGAAGCCAGGAGAAGATGACGAATTTAATATTGAGAGGGTCTCTTGAGATTTGTCGCCGAAAACGAAGAGCATTTAGATACATAAGAATTTCACCAATAAACAGGAAGTCTCTATTGTAACTGCAGAGATCGGGAAAGGGAAGACAAGGTGAGTGAATGAAGATGTCTAGCTCTTGACTGGATTGGTAGTAATGTTTCATGTTATGGTGGTGGCAGTTTTGCTTGATGAATAGAAAATACATTTTATTTTTTGTGGCGTCACTGTGATGATTAATGCTAAGTAGAAAATTAATCATTTACGGGAACAAATATATAAAAAAAAGTATGTCAGAAAAAAATGCATAATCTGCAAAAAAGAAAGAAAAAATAACATATAGATCAAGTCTGGATTAGAAACGATTAAAATGATGAAAATCTTTCATAATACACAGCATATATGAGTAATTTTCGTTCCCTATTGTGCAATTCCGATGGAAATAATTACCTATAAAGCCATAAACTTGGATTGTTGCCAACTGATAAAAAAAAAATTATTAATTTTTTTACCAATGGAATTTATATTATATCATAACATGACATGTACATCTTCGTAAATATCATTATTCCTATTGGCAATATTCCAAAATGCAATATTCTTTATTAGCAGAAAATTAATTTCAATAATTTTTTGTCATCCATTATATAGACACAAAAATCATCTGGCTGAACCTCTCAACTTGAGTCCCGCAATAATCAACGTAGAAAATAGTTTTTCTTCCCGCACAACATCATTCTGCACATGGACGGAGAAAATTTGCTCTGGCGTTTCCATTATGCCAGTATGAGTCTCTGAAAAATTCACGTTCAAGGGAGGAAAGAATTTTCCTTTTATTCTGAGTTGCATTGTGTGCGGCGTTGCAATGAGACAACTGATGGGCCAGAAACCTACAAAGAATTAGAGTGGATGACCCTTGCATTTGTTGTCTTTTGATCTACTTATTCCCTTTATTTACTATATTCGTCGAATTCGTAGTCAGGGCCCTTATCAGTAGTTACCTTCTTAACACACACACACACACACACACAAATATATATATATATATATATATATATATATATATATATATATATATATATATATATATATATATATATATATATATATATACATCGACCTACATTGTAGCTCGATGTATGTATATGAATCACAGTAATGTGAAATGACTTGTATATATTTATATATATATATATATATATATATATATATATATATATATATATATATATATATATATATATATATAAAAACAATACTTCAAGGAGTACCATGAAACATATAGTAGAAGGCCATAATTTATTATAAAAAACGTTTCGCACAAATCCCGATGCATCATCAATCTGTGATCAATAAAAGTAATTACATAATAAAAAGGAATTGACAAGATTACAATCTAATTAAAATTTAATGGTTTCCAAGACACCAACCGTCCAAGGCTAAAGACGAATAAAGAATGGCAAAATCTGACGTCCCAAACAAAACGCCAGTTATGCCAAATACAGAGGTGAAGCCGTGGTGTTATTGTTTGAAGAGGGAACTAGCCTTTTAATAAGTAATGACTCCAGAATAGTTAAATGATTTGGGTCCTTTGTATATGCAATAATAGAGAAGTGCTGTTTCAAGATCTCTATTTTCCATATTGTAGCATGATTATTAATGTTAGAAAACTGGTTGTTTAAGTCTCTGGCCTGTACGAAAACTGAAACCTATGTGGCTGCATTATCTCATTACTTATTAAAAGGCTAGTCCCTATCATGTAACAGGTGAAGAGGCAAAACAACTCAATACATTGGGTTGCTTTATTGGTCTCATCTGTCACAGATTAGTCCTAACTTGGCTGGAGAGGGGCTGGGACCGTTGGCACTAATGATATGTCTGTTCGGCCTCTGCCGTTAATGACCGACATTTAAACTTTTATTTTCGGTATTGGGCAGACTCTTATCATAAGGTTTTCATAACCTTTCAGTACTGCCATTGCATAGACCTAAAGTGTTCTCACAGGATATTCATACATAAAGAAAGAAATTTTGGAAAACTGCACATTCATTCACTGTAAAAAAAAAATCATATTCATACATGCTAGATTGATTTTGTTCTACATAATAGATCAGATAATCATTTCAGTTCATACGCGCAAATGGCCAACCACTGGTACCAGTTTGCCTTTGATTGGGAGAAGCGTGAGTTCAGAGGGTTCAATGTTTAGACTTAAAAAATCTCTTTAGCTTAATCCCTTGTAAATGTCCTTATAAATATCTTAATCCCTTGTAAATGTCCTTATAAATATCTACTTCTCTATGAATCTTTTGAAGTCCTTATTACTTGCTTACATTACAAAATGGAACCAGAGTGAATATAAGGTAAACTATTCAGGAAAAATCAATGTAAATGAAATTTAGTTGTTCATTATTTTGTTCATCTGACTTATTCTTATAGACATACTTTGTAGATGCTTTACACAAAAAAATAATTATGTGATTAAGAGAGCTAAAAATGATGGAAATGCAGAAACATGAAGCCTAACTATGAGATCATCAAGCTTTTATGAATAATATTTTTTGTACCTGACTATAATTACATACATATTTAATTATTTAGATGCTAGATTATCGGAGATCATCTTGCTAGCATATGTTAAAACTAAGTAGTCCAGCATATGGAGTTTTGCAGTTAAATGAGCTACAATCATCTTTCCATATAAACTGGAATTTCTTGTCTTTAAATTCAAATCCACGACTGCATGAACTGATTAACTGGATTCCTGATTTCAGGCCTTGTTTGGTTCCAAGGGAATGCTGCAAGCAAGAATCCTTTCGCTTAATCTCCCGTCCTGGAAATGAATTTCACCCCTCCTTTCGTCCCGTCATTCATTGGTATAAGAACACGGAGATTCTCCATTACTAGGGAAGAATATCTACAGACACGCATCTCGACAATCTTAACCAATTTATCCCCTGTGTCTGGCCCTGTCCTAGTGCAAGTGTCAAGAAGCACCTAAGGTCTCCTTTCCAGAGATCCCAAACTTGAATTCAGATCTATGCCAGGCCGTCTTAAGGATTCTGCACAGTGCCATGCGCCATCCATCATGGAAGTTGTGCCCATTCCAAATCTGATTCCAGTGCCTGGACCTGCATTGGATATCCCAGTATGGATCGCCTTTTCCCTATCGGCTCGGCCCAGCTACCAGCGCCGTCCCAAGAGTCAACTCCAGTTTTACTAAGGTCTCCTCAGAATCCTCATGACCACAGCAGAAGCTCACCTCAAGGCGCGGCCGTGCAACCCGTAACTTAGTCGGTCACCTCAACCTGCAGGCCTCTCACGTCCATGACAAACTTTTCCCCTTCATTCCAGTCATCAGCAGATCAAACCTTGAGTAAAGATTTTGCCACATCTCAACTGGCCAATGAACCCAAGGAACTACAACGACTAATGTCCGAGGTTGTGAGGCCTACTCTCGTCATCTAAAGAATAAAGATTAGCTGTATGGAAACTGCAACTGCTGGCCAATCAATAATTTGATTGTTTCGGTGACAACTCACATAACAAAATAATGTTACATATGAGACCTGCACTCTGCTCAAAGTTCTTATGCGATACTATATTTATGTCACTTCATTGTTTCTCTGTCAATGTGTCACCGCTCGTGCTCTTGGGAGGAAGGTTGGGATTTTAGTCTATAGTTGAGTCATAAGCAGCGGAAGACACCAAAAATCTCAGATGTACCATGTCACTGAAGAGCAAAGCCCTGCTTTGGGGAATAGACTCTAAGCTTGCTCCTCCGTTATCACTTTTCACTAAGTTACAGAGAAGAAGAAAAAAAAAAATTCTATTATCAGAGGCTAAAAGGATCCAAGCAAAACGGGTGATATATTTGTGCAGTTTAATTAAAGCCTTCTAATAAAACTTTACAAGTGGACTGCAAGGGACAGTTACAACATATTCACAGAAGCACAGTGTACCACAACAAACATAAATTTCCTAGATTTGAAAAGTATTTTAAAGCTTAAAAACCATGAAAATTCTCGAAACTTCAACCATACAATTCAAAATTACATAAAACATGAATTTGGTACAATCTCAGACGAGGAATATCATTTCTAATACCAGGTTCTAGCAATTAGCTGAGCCCTGAAAAATATAGACCTTGCAAGACAATTAATTTATTCACGACAATGCAATAAAACACTAATTTGAATAATGGAGACTAAATGTAAGGGTTTTATGGAATCAGAATAATAGGACAAGCACAATTTTACATGAACAAAAGCTTAATTCAATCCCAGACTATTCCACTTCAGTTAATAACTATTTACTAAAGAAAATATTTTAGCATGTCCTATATTCCATAAATTTGAACATAGAAATGGGAAGTAAAACTCATGCTATCTTGCTTCTTTTCCCATAGATTGGTTATGTTCCTTTTATGACAGATCAGACAGTCACAACCATTTACATGCAAAGGGCACTAACTGGATGGGAACATTGCAAAACAAACGGCTATTGATGGATTGAAAAGCAGGTTTACTCAAAAATTTCCATTCATAACAATAACTAAGAAATTTACAGCAACTGACACTAGTTTGATGACTACCTTTCCCTTCTTCAACCAAGTTGCATCGTCTTGAACTTCCAGGTAGGTACGTAGCTCCAATAACTATGATAGGTCTTTTTACATCCCACTCTCTGTGATGTGTTTCCAGAGTGGCGATGTCCTGTGCAGTCGTGCATTGGTTTTGATGGCTCAAGCGGGCTGATATTTTTTTTTTTTTTACTCTGTTGCAAACTTATTTTGCCTATATCAGATTTACTCATATGTGCATCAATGCATTAACTCGCTGGTGATGTAATTTTGTTTAATTTGCTCAGGTCGAATCGGATCGGCAGCATCTTTGTTCATTTCAATCTCCAGCTTGATCTAAAATTACAGTTTCTTAGCAATTGAGAAAGGCCACCGATTTTCAAGCTTGCTGATTTCACCAAGCTTTACAAGCAGAGGCTGGAACAGCTTGGTGTTAACTCGCGTGATGTTCATCCTACTCGACTCAAGGATCAGCTGTTTTTGCACATTCCTCAGCTGCAAGCTAATCGCCAAGGACGAGAAGTTCTGTTGGCTGTTGAAACTGATGTAGGTTCAGTCCTATCAGAAGCATCCTGTTATAGTGAAGCGATCCATCTAGCAAAAGCTGCTGGGATAATAAGATAAGACATGCTCCATCAGAGGTCGAATTTCAGCAGCAATTTTCATGACAAAGACTTAGAACAGCTATGCCACCATCACTGCTTCAGTTTGTATGGATGATCAAACATGGTGCAGACATCAAGTCCTAACTCCAACATGGAGCATCAAAATCAGACTTTGCTACATCAAAACTTCAACAGTACAACTGCTTGCCAAATACAAGAAAGTCCTAAAAGATGACTGTCAGTTATTCTCACGACTGTTCATCTCAAGCCAGAACAGACAGTGTGACTTGCATGAATTCTTTAAACAGCGGCAAGCTTCATACATGTCAGAAGTCACAGTTGGTTGAAATTCTTGAAGTGCATGTGAATGTCCCAGTGGGAGAGCCAAAGGGAGATACAATCATCATTGACGGTTCAGCACTTATCAATACCTCACCTTTACATACTTCAAAGACATTTAATGACTATGCCAAAGAAGACATCATCCCAAAGGTGGAATCCTATGGTGCTCAGTACAAGTGGGTGGACATAGTCTTTGATGTTTACAAGAAATCAAGTCTGAAATCAGAGACAAGGTCAAAAATGGGAAAAGGAATCAGAAGAAGAGTGACAGGAACAAGCAAGACACCAGGAAACTGGCAAAGCTTCCTTCGTGACCCCAGCAAGAACTGTTTCACTTCCTGGCTGAAAAGATGTGTGAAGTAGAAGCGACAAACACAGTCATTGTCACAAAAGGAGAGGATGCCGTTAGCAACACAGTGAAGTCTCTAGATGCTTTGTCCCCATGTTGTTACGAAGAAGCTGACAGACAAATATTTGTTCACACTAGGGATGTAACAACTGATGGGAGCAAGTCTATAATCATCAAGGATAGTGACACAGATGTGCTAGTCATAGCAATATCTGTACTGCCATCCTTCCAGAAACTAGGTCTTCAGGAAATGTGGATTGCCTTTGGCCAAGGAGCCCATATGCAATGGATTCCAGCCCATGAGGTAGTTTCTGCAATTGGGTTTGAGAAAGCTAGAGGGATCCCCTACTTTCATGCATTCACTGGATGTGACATTGTGTCTGCCTTCTGTGGGAAAGCGAAGAAATCTGCATGGCAGTCTTGGAATGTATTTGATCATATTACTGAAACATTCATGAATCTCAGCCAGCATCCAACATTGATTCGTGAGCTTGATATGCAGAGGCTGGAAAGATTCGTTGTTCTCATATAAGACAGATCAAGTGCAGCCACAGGTGTGGACGAAGCAAGAATAGATCTGTTTGCCGGCAAGCAGAGGCCATACAACTCAATTCCACCAACACAGGCAGCCCTCAGAGAACATGCAAAGCATGCAGCTTACCAGGCTGGGACCATCTGGGGCCAGGCAACCCACTGTAATCCACACATGAGCAGTCCAGCTGAATGGGGGTGGACACAGAAAGGAGAAGCATGGCAGAAACATTGGACAACACTGCCACCGATTGCAGCAAGCTGTCAAGAATTGACAAAGTGCTCCTGTAAGAAGGTTTAGCAAAGAAGATGCAAGTGCTCTCAGGCAGAGCTTCCCTGCACATCACTCTGCAGCTGCATATGTGAACAGTAGCAAACTGAGAAACAGCAGCACGGTATGCATAACTTTGAAAATGCACTAGCCGGGACAAAATTATGTAAAGAAAGACAAACATCTTGGTGGTCATCTTGAGAAATATGTCTCAGAGTGTTTTTTAAACAGGAAATTATAGTTCAGCAGGCTGCAAAACATAGGACTCCACACTTAGATCATGCAAATCAGACAACTATAAATATTTCTAAGCAAAACAACTACTTCTGGTGGTTATTTTGGTGGCAATCTTGAAAATGGCCGCCATTTTGGATTTTCAAATGACCAATAGGGCAGATTTGATTAGTATACCTTGGAGGACACTTGTGCCAATTTTGATGCTTGTATCATCATTTGCACGATTTTTCTGTTATCTGCCCCACTATTTGTTTACTAACATTATAAATTAATTCATTTATTTTTGCCCATATTGATCCTGTTTATTTAGTTCTTCCGATATTCTGTGATACTTTTTGCATCCTTGCTTCAATGTGTATCCAAAAGGAGCCGTAATAAAGATAACGTTCTAAGCAAACTACTACTACTACCAGCACAAGTCCCATTTGAACAAGAAAAGGCTTCACCAATTCCCTTCAGAGTGTTAGCCTTGTAGCATCACGTATCATTGCTGTTTATAAAAGAGATGGCTACCGCGTGTTGCAAGATGTATTAACTTGTATTGCACTATATGTCGAAGAACCTCCTTAACCATTTACAAATTTTCCGATTAAAACTTGAATGCACGTTCTGAGAAACTCGAATCCTTCAAATCAAACTATTATTTTCTCCCGTCATTAAATTAAGTGTCTCCTAAAACACATAGTCATTATATTACACACACACACCATTAACAGGATCATTATGTGTTAACGATTACCTGATGGTTCTACCGCGCGTTGCCAATGATTATCCAGCATCTACCAAAGATTCGTTTTGCGCATGAAGTTATGACTTGTTTCAGCTTTTCTGTGATAGATTCCATCAAATTGTTAACGTGTGTTCATGAAATGCTATAATGTTCATGGATGCCTCTTGATCCCACCGGCCTATTGTATTGTACCTGAAGTAAAATTCTTTGTTAGCGCCTATAGAGCTTCAAATATTGTCATAAGTATATCGTTGTTAACATCCACCTTCCACTTTTTTTCTTTCTTTTTCTTTTTATAGTAACACCAAATTCAGGATCATTTGCAAACTACAATCTAGAACAATTTAGAAATTAATATCCAAGTCGGTTTCTCCTATATATGGATAAACTCTAGATGTAAAAATGCAACAAATAAACTCAAACTGCATTGTGCAGGTAACGGTGAATTTTGCACAGGAACTAAGGGTTTCTGAGACAGACAAAACCCCATTTTAGAAGGGTAACTAGTAACCGTTAGGAAGTAAAAGAAATTAAATAATATAGAACGAGTGTACCAATTACTCCCATACGAGTGTTGCTGTGTTTAATTAAAATTCTTAAAGCAGTTTTCTTGATATTACTTAAATTTCATACATTTCACTTTCAGAATTGTATTAAACCTTTGTTTCATTTTTGTATCCGTTTCCTAATATCAGTATATCGAAATTTTGAAATTATCAGTTAACACAATAATTTCCATTACAATTTAATCTTTATTTAATTACAAAAGTAGCGAATACGGATATCTGTAAATTCCTTAAGCCAATTTTCTTTGAATTCTTCCCGTTCCATGAAAGTTTTTTTTTTTTTTTAGGTTCTCCACTTTCAGGATCCTTTTGAGAATGTGTTTCACTCGCCAACTTTTAATAAGTTTCTCATTAATTCTGAAACTGCACTGTTCTAATAAAATATAGGTTTTCCAAAATAATAAAAGACCTTATCCATATGCATAAATATTTTACCGTATAACAGTAGTGATAGACTTCTTAAAAGTATTAACATCTAAGCGAACCATTTTTTTCATTATTATTGAATGACATAATCTTAGTATGGAAATATTTATCTGGATAAAATAACATCCTCTAATCTTTAAAGTGTTTTTTTTTATGAAAACATGATATAAAGAAACAGGTGAATACTATGTTTGCTAGATACCAAATAGTCTACATAAATTTTTTGTTTCCTAATTTAACACACGTGTTCAATGTAGGACGTTATTCAATGACTGTATAGATACGAAAGGTGGATAATACTATAAGATGACGCCATTTAAACACTTAAATGTCTAACATTAAAAACGAATAATCAATTATTATAGATAATTTTTCTCTAATGCAGATTTTCTCCCAATCTTGCAGTTCAACGGAGTTATAGCTCTTGTAGTAGTAGAAGTAATAATAATAATAATAATAATAATAATAATAATAATAATAATAATAATAATAATAATAATAATAATAATAATTTAAAACGATGAGCCCATTTGAGAGAACTTTGTTGAAAAGAAAGGCCGCTGAGCTTACACTGGGCTTTCTCAACTTGGCTCGTAAGTTTCTTTGCTTCAGCAGTCAGTTTAAAAACCAACAGAATTTCATTTACTATCCCGACGTATAACCAGTCCTCGCTACCATTTTGACTAAGGATGAATGGCACAGGGTACTGCTTATGTGGAATATTTATCCCAGGAAACGGGTTTACAAAGTACAAAGAAATGTGGCATAGTCATGGAACTCTTCTATTATTGGTATTATTTTTATTATTGTTATTTCAGTAGATGAAACCTCTTCACGTGGATCAAGTACAAAGGGACCAATGAGTAGAAACTCAAACTTCCAAAGAAAATTGGTTTGAACCTCCCACTGCAGACTCCACACTGCAGCAGTACCCCGCCCACACCCCACCCGCCGACCCACCTAGTGCCAACGGATCAGCGTCTCGATCGGGAGAGCGCTTCAGTGTTCTCCTGATGGCTGTCGGAAGGAGAATCTCCTCAATAACAATCAAGTTTGGGTTTTTGCCGAAGGTCTGGGGAAGGTGAGAGGATTTATTTTTATCAACTATGGTGACATTTAAGGAGTTGTTAAAGTCCATCCTTTTTATCATCAACTACTGTATAATTAGACTGCCACCTGAAGTTTAATAGTTTTTTTTATGATTTTGTAAGTTACATTCCCCTTATCACCTTCTTTTAAAAGCTGTTAGTGATTATTACACTTTCAGATTCTTTAGTGATTACTTATAATCTTCTTAAATCAATTGGTATTGTCTTTCATGCATGTTTTTCTTTTCATTTTCATACCCATCCCCAGATGACTATACTGCGTTTAACCATTCTGTTCAATTTCCCATCGGGGTTTTAGATCACCGACAAAGGCCTCGGTAAATATAATCAGCCTAATTACCCAATATTGGTGTTATTGGCAATATGCTTCCACCTGCAGCAGGAATGTTCCTATTTATGCTAACTTTCAGGACGGTACTTCATTTTTATTACTGATAGAAGTAATCGCATCTCATCTGCCAATTTCTATTTATGAAGCACTAAACTTTACGCTAATGTTCAACCCAGCCGCTGATGGTGTTGCTTCTGGTTGAGTTATTTCTCCAGTGGAGCTTTCGTAGTCTTAATTAGAAACGAGCTATTTCCAGTCCAGTAACTCGTAAAAAGATAAATTCTTGCTAGGGTTTCTTCGACTCTATTCTGCTGAGCCGTTATTTGGAAATTTGGTGAAGCGATTACTTTTGGGGATATCGATGAAGTTCGAATAATTTGTATTCACTTGTGTTTAAGTATGTTTATCTTTCTTCAGAAAAGCTCTCGGGAACGGACGAAGGGATCTCTATGAAATTTAGTAAAACCTTCTTTGGATTACCTCTTCGGGGATTTTTACGAAGTTTGATTGATTTGTCGCTTCCAAAATATTCTCGCCCGAGGAATTCAGTTGCTTTTAATAGTATTAGGCATATAATTGTTGTCGGTTTTCACTGGGTCGTTCGTTGTTGGGATAATGATTCATTGCATTTCTGTGTTTAACCAAGAAGGGCTAAATGTCGATGTCACGAAGTTCCAAGTTTTAAATCTGATACCTGAAGGCAAATAGAATCAATCTCAGATCTCTGAAGTTGTGACATTAACTTAAAAAATAAGGTAAATATGCTTTTGCACAATTTTTGTCTTTTTATGGGGTCGCGGACTAAACAATAGAGTGAGATGCTGTTGCGGTTCATCATTTTATTTACTTGATATAATATAGGTAGAGAAAGTTTTGAACATTTATATAACCAAAACAACAACGGTCAAAGTCTGGCGCCATTGTTAGCCTGTGATCCCGGCGAAGGCTTGTAAAAGGTTTGGTTGACGTCACTCTTTTCTTTGTGCCTTTGTCTCACCTTTACTTTCAATTTTGCTTAGTTTTCTCACTAATCTGGACGACTGGTTTTGCTCTTTCCCGTCTTAAAAATTTTAGCATTTCTGCGAAGAAATGCCTTGAATGGCTGACCTAAGCATTATTACAATGATCTTATAAAGTAATAGAACTGTTATAGTAAAGTTGTAGCATTGTTAACAAAATTAAAATTGTTCGTTTACAAAGAAAATCTGTAACAAGAGATCTGAAGTTCTACATCTACCATTTTTAGGTAAAAGAAAAAAAAAAGAAAAATAAACTTGATGAAAGTGCCAATCACTTGTTTACCTCTCATCATCCATTGGAAGGGTTACAGAAAAGAAATGAATAAGAAGATGATGAATATCAAAGGAGAAAATGCAACTAATGTGACTTCCAACCGACATGAAAACAACATTTTTATGTTTTATTCAAGTTGGGTTGAGGCAGCAGAGGGGATTTCATGAGTGTTCTCAGCCTTTGCACACAAGGAAGAGATCAAAAGTTTCTAAACAAACGCTTGATTTTTTTTTTTTTCGAGCCCAAGGAGTGAGTGGCTGCGGTAAGTAGTTTCAATGTAGAGGTGACAAAGATCCAGAGTTTTTATTTGTCATGGACGCTGGAAAGAGAAACTTCCGAACACTTCCTGTTAATGCCTAAATTGATAGTTTTTTTATAGTTTTGAAAAGGGGAAAGGTGATGGTGAGACTGAGATTAATCACCTGCTTGTAAATAAAAAAGAAAATTAGAGATTACTGATTTGACAGAAATTTGCCCGGAGGATTAGAAGTTTACTTATTTATTTAATTCTCTAAGAATCCGTAGAAAATTTTTTATTGACAAGATAATTCGGAATTATTTAAGAAAATCGATCTACAAAGAGATTTGGGGTCAGGAGCAAAAAGTCAAAGGGGCACCAGAAGTAACAATGCCAAGGGCTTCATATATTCAGAGACCAGGAGAGAATGTGGATGCAGACATTAGTGATGAGGAGCGCAGAGAATTAGAATTTAATCTGGGAAGCTCAGGTGAGGCTTAGAGAGCGAGGGACGAAATTGCTGCACACACACACACACACACACACACACACACACACACACACACACACACATATATATATATATATATATATATATATATATAATATATGTGTTGTGTGTGTGTGTGTGTGTGTGTGTGTGTGATATATATATTATATATATATATATATATATATATATATATATATATATATATATATATATATATATATATATGTGTGTGTGTGTGTGTGTGTGTGTGTGTGTGTGTGTGCAGCAATATATATATATATATAT
>NC_061092.1:64551699-64584199 GCF_015104395.2 Macrobrachium nipponense
AGTCTTGGTCGCTGTTGTTTTTCTGTTGAGGGAACTGGATCAGGAATTGTCTTTTCTGTTAGCCGCCTTTGCTCTGTTATTACGGCGCAGCTCATTATCTTGTTAGGTGCTGAAGGGTACCTTTCAATCTACTGCAGAATGACTGACTTCGAAAACTGTAAATATGATCCTTTTTTGCCAGTAACAAATCCATGCAAGTGATGACAGTTCACTAGTATTAATTACATCGAACAGCTTAAAAACGAAAAAAAAACGTTCTTGTCCACAATCCGCATTTTTCTTATTACAATCAACGAATCATGCAGGTTTTTGCAAGAATTCCTCTGGCCGACACCTTTTTTCACAGTCTACCATTATATTTTAATGTACTGATGTTAACATACATGCTGTGCGATTACACTGCCATTTAAAACCTAATATTCGATTTTGAGGGAGTCTCAAATTTGTTCGCATCAGGAAATTTAGGCATCTAAAATTTCCGATTTTTCCGGACTGTTCCACATACTCCTGCATCATTGTCCCCAAATACTTGAGCTATTTTGGGCTGCGATATCAATGATCGAAATACAAGATGTGATGTTTTCCAAGATACGAAGCCATATATGTTTTCACCACAGAACCAGACACACCTAGATTCTCATCTACCAATCTGTCTGTATCTTTTCCAGTGTAGATTATAAAATCCAGAATATAATCCACCCCGTTTTGCATCACAAAGTTCAATGATTTTATTCTCCAAATCGACTTCGTTTATCTGGAATGTATTGCTTGAAACTAAGCCTTCCCTTCCATAACATCTAACTCAAATCTTGGAAAGGTTGAAATTCTTCCCTTATTTTTCTTCGCATATTGTCCAGCACTGGTTTTAGGTTCATTTATTTTCTTTTTATCTGGGTCTGTCTCCTGTGAGTTATCAACGAAATGTTTCGTCTCCTGTGAATTATCAACGAAGTGTAGAATCCTTAGAATTTAAAGAAATCTGTCCCTTGCCATCAGCCTTCTCACTCCTTTTGTCTCGAATGCCTCAAGCGTAATCCAGTAATCACGATGCGATGTTTACTTAGATGCGATATGATCACAATCACACACAGGAAGCGTATCATTTCGTCCACAGTAACCTGGGTAAACTTTCGCAAATTTTTGGTACTGCATCTCCAAGTGTATCAACAAGGAATCTTTGATAACGGTTTGCCTCTTCAACAATCGGCCCCATAAATTAGGTATCGAAAAAAATCTACTTCCTTTGAATTTTCATTCACATTACATCTTGACGTAATGCCACTGCCACTGCCGCCAAATACGAAAATTCTGGGCTGGAAATTGATGGCAACCCACTCCCACTCATCACCTGGGTCACTTCGCTGTCTCCGCCTTCTTTTGACACTTTTGCTTCCATTTGTAGGCGGAAGATTTTTCGTCATTTTCACTGTCGGTTGGAATTTCATCACTTTCTCTTGTACCAGGATCATAATTATCCATTTCATTTCCTTCTAAATCCGATTAATTTTCATATCCAGAAAATGAATCGAGAAGGTCTGTAAAATAATTATCCTCATTGAGAGCTCTTCGCTCGATCTGCCGGCGGTCAACTCTAGGATGTCGTACACTTGACTCTTCCTCCTGTGACATCTTGATGAAGACATGAATTTTAGAGAAACATGTGCATTTATATGAAATCACCGTATGGCAACAGGCAGAATGTTACCATATCAATCATTAATAATGATGCAGCAAAAACGATACCCACTCGTGATTACAAACTCTTCAATACAACGAGAAATTGGCACAAAAATACCTCATGTCTTAACAACAAGATATAGAAAACGCCATAACCATAATAAGGTTACACATATGAGGTGAGCTTTCAAAACAGCCATCAGGGATGAAACCACTCCAACACACGAGCAGAGTTTCCTACACAGCCAACAGACGAAGTTGTCTTCACAACCGCCACAGCTGCTATCAGGGATGAAGCTACACAAACAGACGAGGAGGTCCTCACCTTCTTGAGGCCAATACCTGCAGCTGCTCCAAACTGATTCCTCGAAGTTGTGCTACAGACTAACAAAAGTCGGACACCGTCCGGCAGACGTCAACTCACTTAACCAAAATAAAACAAAATAATAACAAACAAGAACATGTTCACGGTTAACAGGTAAAACAGTCAGCACGAGGGAACAATCATAATACGATTGTTCAAACAAAACCACTTAACCTGACAATACACACGAACACGTAACACACACATATATATATATATATATATATATATATAGATATATATATATATATAGTATAATATATATACTATATATATAGATATATATATTTATATATATATATATACTAGCTATATATATATATATATATACCTATATATTCCCTCTAACCTCTCAATAACGGATATTGGCAAAAGTCAGATAGATCCAACAATCCTGGGAAACCCCAGTTTTTTACCTGATGTCAAGATTTACATAAGTTTTTACGAAATCACGCAACATTTTTCGAAGAAAATATAATTTTATTCCTTTAGTTACATAGCGACTATCTAGGCCTCATCTTAAAATGCTGAAAATCACAGTGATTTAGATTTGATTCAGCTAGATTATTTCAGTTTTTATTTATTTATTTATTTTTTTTTAATAAAAAGGCGATAACCGCAGTTCAAACCCTGTTGCTTTGAACAGATTTGGAACCAGCGAGGTGAGGTTGATACCCTACTTTCCATGGAATCCATACAGGATGAAAAATAAATGGAGATTAGTGTGGGGATTTTTCTTCAATAAGGAAGAAGTGGGGACAGACGGACTTCACTTGAATAAGAACATTTTAATTCAAGTCATCTCTCAAGCATGACTGTTTCATCACATTTTTTTCTAGGAAATTTATTATCATGATTTATTATTATTATTATTATTATTATATTATTATTATTATTATTATTATTATTATATTATATTATTATTATTAACAATAAATTTGATCTGACAGTGTAATCGAAGCTAGGACCTGAGAAATCATGAGCTTGAATTATACGAAGTATAAGTTGATTATCTTATATTTAAACGGTTTTGTTAATATGTTATAGTTATTGTCTTGATTTTACATGAATTTTTTCTAAAACAATTTACATTTGCTTCTCAGTTTAGGATTATTCTCCTAAAATGCTTAACTTCTGATATTACGCTCTTGTGTGGTCAGCGTTATAGGGAGATTTATAGACAGCAAAATACATAAGTTATAAGCTCAAGATACTACAACAGTTTGTGATCATATAAACAGAAAAGAGCGAAATGTTTATGCTGAGTTGTGAAAACTATTAACATCTCGAAGCTTTTTTTGGCACATCTAAAAACAGTCCCTCCTTTCCGCCCGCAGTCGTGCGGCTTCCAACAGACTCACCTCTATCACTCATTCTACTCCTCCTCATCTTTCCATTTCGCCTCATAAAATTTCTACCGACTTCTCCTCCTCTTCTTTCCTCTTCATGTTACGAATACGCGGGTGAAGGTTAATACCACCTGCCACCTAAATTCCACAAGGCCCAGAGAAAGCCAGACTTCTTCTTTATCGGTACCAATATTGGAGGAAACCCGATTCCAGGAAAAACTCGAAAGAACAACACGAGCATAAAATACGAGGAGTCACGTAAAATTAAATCGTGTAATTTTAAAGACTTCGAGAATTGAGAGGAGAGAAGAGAGGGAGGAAGAGAGCGAGAGAGAGAGATTAGTAAACTCATCTGCTGCTCAATGGAATGAATATTTATTAATGTCTGGAAAAAAATCGTTTTTCGCAACCACTTTTCAATTATCATTTTTTGCACATCCAATTTTCATTTTGTATGATGAACAAAAAAATGTGTTTTGATTAATAATTCAGAAATTGGAAAGCTACAATTCAATCTACAACAATCTTCTCTAAAACAAAAAGAAGTTCAATATACTATTAAGTGGCTTAAGGAATATTTAATAGTTTGTACTTCACCTATAACCAGCACATACCTATATGGTAAGAAGAAAGAAATAGCAAATGAATTATACAAGATATTTGACAAATAAACAATATACTAATAATAGTACAGTACAGAGAACTTTTAATCTCTCTTTTCGTAGATGCGTTTCTTTCTGAATCAGAACATTGTATTCAGTTTGTAGGAGTCAGTTATCGACGATTAGAGATTGAGAGCGTTCGATCCCCTCCTGCAGGTCTTTGTGAGCGGCACTGCAACGATACGTTATTGCGTACAGGGAGAATTTGCCGGTATCGAAGTACTTCTGGAACAGAGATATGGGATCGGTAGATGGTGTGGATTGAAATAATAACAACAAATGCCAATGGAACCATATGTGTGCGTGCGTGTGTGTTAGGCACATCAACGCAGATAATGAATGAATGTACGAAAAAAACATGTCAGTAAGAGTTACGCGAAAATAGTATTGAGTTAAAACGTCGCTACCGTTGTTTGTAATAACATTTTTAACCAGGATAAGTTTAAGAAGAAATATCGGAGTAATTCACCATCAGGGCTTCTTTGGAAATTTCAAGGAGACGAAGCAATCAAAACAGAATTGCAAATTTCTCTCTGAGACTCGTCTACAACACTCAGTCAATGTGAGTACTAAAATATTTGACAGCTTCAGTGGATAACAGCGTCTGACTATGATCTATACTAGTAAAATATAAAACATTGCATATTAGTGTAAACGAATGAAGATGGTGATAGCATGTAATTTCTAGGCAAGTGTTGTTCACGAGTTCAACCTATGATGGACGAAGGTGGCAGCAACGCTGGTCTTTGACCTCTTGAGGGAAACTCGGCAATTGGTGAGTTATTCGGTAGTAGGCATAAATATGAAAAGGTTTGGCTGCTGAATTGTGACGTTTAAAAATGGAAAGACAAAAGCGGTTTATGAGATTACAAGGGAAATGTGGTTGGTGTGGGTGTGATAAATGGTTAACAAGTGCCTGGATAAGGTAATGATTTCACTGGAATAGATGTGGATGGTTGTTCATTCGAATAAAGGCTTTGGGTTTATACTGCTTCTCTAGGTTGATGAAGGGCTTGAAGTTAGTCTGCATATTCTTACTGCGTTTATCCTGCGTTGTTTCCCCTAATATATTTCTAAATATTGTTGATCTCTCTGTCTCTCTCTCTCCTACCCAACGGGAAATTTGTATTTCTTTATATTCGTTAAAATGTGCAAACATATGACGAATATTCATTTTTGTCTTCGAAAAGGTCATAGCCTTTTTCAAGATTTGTTGATCTCTTTTTTTTTTTTTTTTTTTTTTTTTTTTTGTTTTTTAGCTAAAAGACTTTGTTAATTAAAAGATTGGTTGAAAACTTGCATCTTTTTCCATGATTCTTTTTTATCTTTTTATTTTTTAATAGTAATGTTACCATTTTCAACATCGCTGTTATTATTATTATTATTATTATTATTATTATTATATTGACACATAATGGTGGATTAGTTCAGACGAAGAAAATAGTTTGGTTTTTTCTAAACATTGCATCAAAATTTGATCGCCGATTGTGCATCTTCACCAAATTGTAGACTAGCTAATAATTTCATAACAAAAGTTCATCGTCTAAGCTTCCCTCCAAGAAAGGGAAACAAGGACATGTGTAGCCCGTTTAAATTTTAGTGCAGCCTTTGGCTCTGTGTGAAGCACAAAGAATTTATCTGCAAGTATAAATTATTAGGAATTGTTAGATCTATACTAGGACCATCTGGAGAGAAAATTGATGCATTCGCCGATGATGCTACTCTTCCAGTCGCTGTTCCTTCTCTGCGTCTTAGAAGTCTTGTAGGAGAATCCTTTAACAGAGAGCTGGCACGTATTCATGAGGGAAGTATGAAAGTGAGTCGACCCGAAACATCGTGATTTGTAATTATAGAATACTGCTTTGAATGATAGCGGTTGTTTTAAGATTTGAGGTATAAATTTTGGAAAGATAGACTTTTGAGAAGCATATACAAAACGTTGCTCGATTTGTTTCTCAAAACATTGGTGTCTTCTGGAAACGTTTTTGAACGTTTCACGATGAAACTATCATATACAAGTTTTTAGACTTCTTGCTTCTTCCTTGTTCGGAGAACTCTTTCTTATTGTTGTCTCTGGGTACTGCCTCTCATCTCAAACTTTTAGATAGAGTGATGTCATCAATCAAGTTTATTTTGCCAAATCTTAAATTTTATTATGTTGCATAAAATATACTATAACAACAAACATCTTGTAAAATATTCTTTACTTACCTGACAGAGTTATACAGTGTTTGCTTGCAAAACTAAGATGTGTGTTGCTATATGTGGTCCAACATTTTCTATTATCCGGTTTAATACTACTCAACTTGCTAGCGTAATTGTGGAATCTTTTGACCTTTATAAGTTGATTCTTACCTTTCTTTCTGCTGATGTCTCAGGAATCAGGTTTATCGGTCTTATTTTTTGCTCCTTCATATTTATCAATTTATCACCTTTTCCTGTAACTTGTCTCTTTCTGCGAGCTGATTTCCCTCTGAAAGGTTTTTGGATGAAAATATAAATAAAGAAAGGAAGTAGATCTAGGTGTTCCAAATTTTCTGTGGTGCTCATAAGCCACATTGATACAATCATGAACTATGGTCTCCTGCGTGGTTAGAATGACATACAAGTCATCTCCATCTCCCCTTCAGCATCCATTTACATTTATATCTCTCGTAATTTGCTGCACGGTATCTCTCACTTTACCTGAAGCCTGATATTATCAATAACATATAATATCTATTCTCAAATCGGCAAAGCACTTTAGTTCTTTCATAGTCATACTATAATTCATGTCTACAAAGCTATACTGGATACCCATATTAAAGCCAAAATATCAATGTTCCAGTTAAAAAAAAGAAAACGAAAAAAAAACACTGACTTTTATAAAATTATGTACTCATGTTAAGATAAAGAATATTAAAAACTGTATGTTCAAACAATTAATAACAAATGGTCTTTTCAATGGAAAACTATTTGTAGGCTTTTGGGTGCACTTTGAGGAAAAACCTTATTGTACCGCACAGTAGGCAGGAAGACTTATTCTTAAAGAAAAAAAAATAAAACAAAATTTAAAAAATTTCTTCCAATCTTCCATTTCAGTATTGAGGCGCAACAACCCACCACATAAAACGTAAACAAACTCACTAAGTTCACTTCTCACTTTGGAAAAAAACTAATGTTATACTAAGGTATATTTTCTTCGAACCACCTTTAGTTTTAACATAATGTTAGCAAGGAGAGGGTATTGAATTATCACCTGTTCTAGGCTGAAATAAAGGGTGGATAGTACAACAGACATAAAAAGATTGGTTTACACTACATAATGCTACAAGTAGAGACTCATTTCTCTGGTGTTTCTTTTTTATTGGTCACAGGGCCTTTTTTCATATTATGAAATAATAATTCAGCATGGGTCCATTTTTTAGCAAGCGATCAAAATTTAGGTAAGTTAAATGAAAGACGTGTAAAAAAAATTTTAACTTAATCTTTCTTGTATCAGTTTTTGTGGTCGTATTTAAGAAATTTCCTTAGTTAAACATTTGTATTCCACGCAAGTTCTCACAAAGGGTGCCTGCCGCAATGCACGAGTATATACCTATGTCAAAATAATTACCTTCTTCGTTTGAAGAGCTTTTCTGGGAACTCCTTGATGAATTGACATATGGTACTATAACCTTTGTTGTTTTGAAACCGTGTGAATAGAAGTGATACATATACAAGAAAGGGCTTGAAATCAGAATAAGTCAACTGTTAGTTATACATGCTCCGTATTTTTAATCCTGAAAAAAGGGAACAGAAGTGAAGTGCCAGCGGCTTTTAGGCTGCCTATGTATTTCATCCAGCAAGCTTTTAATGCCTCTATGCCATATTAAAGGGAAAATTATCTTTATAAGACCCAAAGAATCCCTCCACAGTCTACAGTTATTGTGTATTGCCTAAAGTTAAGTACCTAGCAGTGATGGAACACCCTCTTAGCCCTCGATTCAAGCGACCTATGTTCCTGTTGCTGCTGTCGTCCCCATTTCCATTAGAAAACTCCCTGATCTTCAATAAATATTGAGGTTAATAATTGGCAATTTCCCTTTCAAATGATTCGAATAACCCTGGGAAAATGGCGAAGAAGACTGGCTGAATTGCGAATTATGGAACAGCGGAGTCCAATTCTGTTGTAAACCTGCTTCATCGTGAAATTAATGGGCCAGGTAAAAATGAAAATAAAAATGAAAATAAAAAGGAATGCGCGCCGTCTAGTTCAGCATGGGATTATAATTCTTAATGAACCACAAAGGTTTTTTAAGCCCTGCGTATGTATAATGCATGCATAGTTTAGTATATATATCTTACGTGCACGTACTTATCGATGAGCAAAGAAAGCGGTGGTATGTGAAAAAACTTTTAAGTAAGATTTTTAAATTAATGAAAGAGGAAAGAAAGCCCAGTTTTACAGGAGGACACAGAGGATAGACAATGAGAACATGGGAGATGAAAAATAAAACAGGTAACAATGTCACGAATGTTAATGTGAAAAAGAAATACTTAGGAGAATTACATTTTGACTAAACAAATATATTTTCGGAGTGAAAATGACATTGGGAAAAGGATTCACGAAATCAAATAAAATGAGATGAGCTTCAAAAGTGAAGTGAGTCCTTTAGTAAAATATTAATTTGAAAGATAGACGAGATGCAAAATTGCCTGATCCAAATGGAGGGGTAGAGCGCAATTTAGAATAACTGTAGGAATGACCTATGAAAGTACGAAGCTAAAGAATGAAAAGGACCCAAAGTATTAATAAATTACAAATGCGGCAAAGTATAGTTTTCTATTTTATAATGTTAAAGATGACCCGTGTGATTGTATGCATTATAGGGCCATAACATTCTTTGGTATACCAGGAAACCGTATGATAGAATTTCGATTGAGAAAAATAGGCAAATAACATAAGGAAAGATTATCGTCTCTTAATCAAAGGAAGAGACTTGTGGATCATATGTTTATTACTAAACCTAATGTAAAGACTTCAAAGAAGATTTGAGAGTATGTGACACACATGGACATGCAGGATACCTATGAAGAAATATTTATAGTTACCACATGGGAAACGTTGAGAGTATTTGATCTAGAGAGTATTTTGTGGAGAGAAGCTTTACAAGAAAAAAGAAAAGATTTCCGGTTTTGATAATCAGTGAGCGAAACAGAGTTCAACCAACCCCTAAGATAAGCTTTGCAATGCCAATAGACACAAAAGAGATCTTGCTGTCATCTTCCATCATCTTACCCATGGGAACGAGAGGACAGTCAACATAGCATCATTTAAATCTGGATTACGATATATGGAACACAAATAAAAGTTATGTCAACCACAAACCTTGTAACTTGAAAATCAAGTCCCCCACATTCATAACAGATCGTATGGAAATCTGGGTTCTCTGCTTGAAATATAATAATGCCTAGAGGTACCTACAAGACCATTAACATTACCATTGATATGACTGAACATCACAGGATATCTAGCAATGTCAAGACCACAATTATCCGAGATTCTGTTCGACGTCTATAACCATATAAGAATAAAAATTAATAATCTCCACACGATACTTAATTAAAACATGTACCAGTAGTGACAATAACATTAATTATGGAGAGAGATTGCCACCCTTACCGAAGCCCGTTTAGGGAGCCGAAGGTGTACGATAATATGTTAACCCATTTGACACAGAATTGATGTGTGGAGAACCAGCAATGTAAAATGCTGATTAGATATAGGGATGTGCCTCTTTCATGCAGCTTCAGGAAGAGCTTCAGGTAGTTTACTCTGTCAAATGCTTTTCTCACATCCACGAAACAAAGAAAACAGGAGAGGCTGATGATAGGTAGTAGTTCAGCAATTCTTTCAGTATGTAGATGCAGGTGTCGGTTGAGTGGTTTGCTTTAAACCCGAACTGGTTGTCAGTGGTGTGTAGAAAGGGGAGAAGTCTCACTAGAAGAAATTTTTGTCCACACTGACTTTTGATGAAGGCTTTCGCACTGAGAGAAATAGGGAAAATACAATAAATGGAAGGTAGTGTTCAGCGGTTGAAATAATAATTTCGATTACTTACTGAAAAAAGCTATTTTGCCTTGGTTTCATTTGTAATACTATGAAAAAAGATTTATAGCACATTGTATGATATTTGAGATTATACGGTTTCTTTTCGAAAATCTCACATATAATACAATATGTTATCAACATTTTCTCCGGGTATTGAAAACGAAGTCACGGCAAAATGCTTGATTCTAACCTCCAGGTGTCATCAGCTTTTACTAAATGGTGATCCAATAAATGATTCTTGGTGTATGTGCTTTTATCTACTCTAGTCTCACTTCACTGATCACTGAGTGGCTGTACTTACGAGCATCTACGAATTCTGATAGTTACGGCCAGATAACTCGATTATGAGGATATGCAATAGTGGGCGGCAAAGTCTTACAGTGAAGAGTTATAGATTAAAATGTAGACCTCAGGTTAACAGTGAGGGTAGGAATGTGTCAGCAAGCATAAACCCATAAAGTCGAATGTTACCTCTAAACTGAAAAGAAAATGAGATAGAAACGTTTCATGTGTCAAAGGCATTAGCACTTTAATTTACTTCACAAATAGTTTGTCATTTTTTTCATTTTGGTGACATTTTAAAAGCTGGCTTCCCGGTTTCATTGGCACTAGGGACCCCATGTGAGAAGGTGGTTGTG
The DNA here is from genome assembly GCF_015104395.2 of Macrobrachium nipponense. Classification (NCBI taxonomy): domain Eukaryota; kingdom Metazoa; phylum Arthropoda; class Malacostraca; order Decapoda; family Palaemonidae; genus Macrobrachium; species Macrobrachium nipponense. Next base: position 64,562,463 of record NC_061092.1, read on the forward strand.
GGACTGCCGTGGCCAGACTAGAAAAATTCTTCGTGCCTTTTGAAACAGATTATTACACAACAATAAACGCTCTTAACTGCCAGGGTGTTTTTTGCAAGTGACAATATTTTCGTTTATTTGGCTTGATGGTGCATTTGGAAGGATTTGCTTACTTTTGCTAGGTTGTTAGTACTTTATCGTATGAGTTATAAGAACTATTTGTTGCAGGTCTTCGAATTAGAAAATGAGGTTTATCACTCGTCCTATGCACTAGACTATTATCAAGTATAATTATATTTTAGACTTATCATATCTTAAAAATACTACATCATTAATATTTGGAACTTATTCTGGATGATTTATTTGGAGAAATAACGGTGGTCAAATTCTCTATTAGTGTAAGGCGCAATCAATGATATTGCCTATGTACCTTAATCCGAAAGACGTCGATTTACGCATCATTGATCTAATACTATAAAAAAAAATTCCCAACAAAGAATAGTGCTCATGTTAATCAAATATTACAAGCAATAATTGCAATTCTAACAAAATACTTTATCCATAACTGGCTTTCCTCCTCTATCCAACGGCACGGAAAACTGAATTCACTAATTAATTCAGTATTGTAGATGAATCGCAAAGAGACTGGTGGAATAAAACCGATTTGAAGAGTTACTTTTCTCCCGAGAGCAGAAAGGAAAGCAAATACGAATGATGAAGCGACATAGCAAGAGCTAATTGCTACCAGGAACGTCAATAAAACGATCTAAGAAGAGAATCTCTTTACCAAAAGATATTCTTTTATAATGGCATGCCCTCTCACACTTGTGTTATTTGCATGCATATGTGACTGACTTCTTTTGACGGTCAAAATGAGGACAACTATGAATTATTGGACCTCTCTCTTGTTATTAAACGGAAAAAATATGTCATATTACAGATATAGTTCCCAAATGCCCGGGACGGGAAAAACATTGAATGACTCAAATGTTCCACAGACTACGCAAAGAGAAGAACAAACATCCTAGTTGACAGACTCCAAGAATGAAAGTCTGAATAATCCGGAAAACTAGAAGACCCAAAAGAAAGACCAATAATCGATAACTTATGTCAGTGATCGGTTTAAAGTTAGGGAGAAGGATGAACGGAGATTAATTATAATGGTAGGACTTTTCGATGCCTTATTTTACACATCAATACGAGTTCGCTGTCTTTTTTTTTCTTTTTATCCGTCGTTGGAAGGTCCTAAATTGGCATTTCAAAGTCATCTTATCAACGCCAAAGAAAAAAAGTATATGATAAAGAATTAATAATAGCATAAAAGCCATTTACATAAGTTGGGAAACTATACTTTCTATCGTGTACTGCATAGAAATACAGAATGTATTTCATGGAACGAAGTAATTTGGTTCACTCTGGATGAAGCAATTTCTTTTCTTTGAGAAAATACTTGATAATCTCTGAAACGTCATTTCATATTAAAAAAAAAAATATTTGCAACGCAAATGATCCAGGAATCTCCATATATATATATATATATATATATATATATATATATATATATATATATATATATATATATATATATATATATATATATATATATATATTAGCGTCCGCCTCACGCTTCTAAACATAGAATAAAAGGCTTTAAAAATTGATGCATTATTCAGAAGCGAAGGGATTTTTCACATTTTCCATCGAAACGAAATATAAAAAGAAACAATATCTCAGTGTTCATATTATCTATATATATATATATATATATATATATATATATATATATATATATATATATATATATATATATATATACATTAACAAAAGCATCCATCCTACCTTGACCTCTAATCATAATACTGTAGATTTGTTTACGGTTTCATGCAGTGAATATTAATATTTCTGAGACGACAGAATATCATTTTATTTATTTTCCAATATCTATAACCAGGGATTGTACAGGAGACTGATTCATTTGCAGAAAATGTGTGTTAATAATGAAGAATCCTGTAAGCTTCTCAGACTTTTGATTTATAGGATAAAATTTAATCAATTCACCACGATCCGTCCTGAGGGCCAGAACAAATATTTGTAGGAGCACTGCAAACCTTACCATTTATGTCTCTCTCTCTCTCTCTCTCTCTCTCTCTCTCTCTCTCTCTCTCTCTCTCGGAGAGTTATTTCGGTATATAGAAATAAAGAAAAACGAAATGGAATGAGACATTACATCCTTTGTCAAATAGAATTTTCTTGCACATGAAAATGTAGAGATTTCCGAGTAAAGTGAGTATGCTTATGCTTCTTACTGAAGCATTTATAGTTCTGTATTTTATTAAGAAGGAGGGATTATTATTATTATTATTATTATTATTATTATTATTATTATTATTATTATTATTATTATTATTTATTATTATTATTGACAGTAGTTGTTTGTTTTGTCTGGTTTTTAAATTCTTTGTTATTAATCCCGTAACATCTATAGAATCTAGAAAGTGACTACATATTACAATGAAATCCTTAAAATAAAATGTTCCATAACCCGCTTTTACTCCCGAAACCGAACTAAAAATTAGCAAGACATAAGACATATCCATCCATATCAGTAACAAGAGACTCTTATAATCCATGTCCATCTCAGTGACAAGGAACCGAGATCAGGCTTCATTTAATTTGCTACGTTAACTTTTCAAAACCAAGATTATATATATTTTCTTTCTTTATAGAAGACAAAGCAGGTCACTGCAATCGTTGTTACACTGAAATGATCACAGTATTCACATTATCATGATATATTGAATATATGAAGTGTATACAATTAAGAATAATCAGCTGATAACTGAATTCAGGTTACCGCAGAACGGTCTTTTATAATTCACATGCTCGAAATTCACTTGTCACTGAATTTGTCTGACTCATCATTCCCTGTTTCCAACATGTTCTGTACACTATAACATCATTTCCGGTAGTTGTTATCATTTCGGTATCATATTTTTTCATGAACATCTTTCTAGAACAGTTCCACCTTAGTCCATGGGCACCCTGAACTCCTAAAAAAAGAAACAATTATACATACATACATACATACATGTATATATATATATATATATATATATATATATATATATATATATATATATATATATATATATATATATAGATATATATATATACGCACACACACACACACACACACACACACATATATATATATATATATATATATATATCTATATATATATATATATATATATATATATATATATATATATATATATACATATATGAAGTTAAAAGGCCCATAAAACACGGTTTTAACGATGCAACCATATATTTCGAACACTTCCTTCTGTGCTCCTGATCACTGTTGAAATATGGACATAGGATGTCTTACAAGAGTATAAATACAAAAGCATATGTAGGTGTGGCAGTAAGTCTCTGTTGGTGACCCAGGAAGGGTGGAAATTAAACTATTCCCTGGTGATTTTTGGCCTCATTAACTCCCGTCTGGCGACTCGTCCGGTGGTCGGATGTTCTTGGACACCTGCTTAGTTCGTCGATGTCATCAGATTTCCAGTGTCTACCTGACAGGTTAATATTGTTGGTTTGATTGATGATAGCAGATTCCAGCATCTTTTCAAAATCAGCTCCGGCCCACTCCAGTTAAATATGCCCCACATCCCCTAATGTGCAGGAAAATCCGCAAGTTCTCCGATGCATATCGCACTGATCTTTTGTGTTTTGCTAATCTTTGGGAGATGGATCTACCGGTTTCCCCAATGTAAATCTCATCACAATTCCCATACGGTATCTTGTAAACTCCAGCTTCTTTTCCTCTTTTATTTAGGTATACGTTAATGAGCGCACTTCCGATGGAATTGGGATAATGGAAAATAAAAAGATTATTAGACCTGGCTTGTTGGATGTTTTCATCGTTTGGAATTTTTCTATTATTGCTGAAGTATATTTGTCTATTTTGAGTGGGACCTCTACAGTATATATTATTCGCTTTATTTGTAGTCTTCTCGATAATGTATGGTGGGTAAAGCAGTTACATTAGATGTTGGCGGATCGTGTTGAATTCTTCATCTACGTACCCATTGGAACATATTCTAAGCCCCCTGAGGAATATGTTGCACCCGACCATGATCTTTACGGATACATCGTGGTAACTTAGGAAATGAATATATGAAACAGCGAAAGTGAGTTTCCTCTTGTGTAACCCATTCAAAAGTCGTTCATACCGTCAAGAGGAAGAACCAGAAACTGGTAAACGAAACAAGATTAAACAAGAACTGCAGCAACAAAGGGCTCGAGAAAAACTATGGAGAAACTGAAGTAATCAGGAAAATCATTTCTTTCTTAGGTTCGTTCTGTGGATCATTGATCTTCTGTGTCTACTCTCTCTTGATGGATGTAATTTTCTCCGTGACAGAGAGAGAGAGAGAGAGTTTTGACACAATTAGAATTAGCTCCGTTTGATGGGAAGTGAAGTCAGAAAGAAGAGTTTGCCTGTAAGTCGTATTATTATTAATATTCCTAAGAAATTCACAACATTGTAATAATTCCACAATTATATAAGTAACAGCATTGATATTCAAAATATAGGTAAAGACTTTTTGGTTTGTATTTTAACATAAAAATTAGATGAATATCTCGAAAACTTGTGTTAGAGACATAAAGTGATTTTTCCTGAGAAAAAAGAAAGACGAGTTTCCGTGACCCACCCAAAGACAACCCATGGCCCACCCATCATTCGCAAGGGTAGTCCTTACAGGGTAAGGAATCCCTTGAATAAGGCTTACTTTATGTTTATTGATTGATTGGTGAGGTTGCCTAGCGTCACAGACCTTAGGCAGTATCAGATAGACTTTGCTCCCTGATGCCTATGGTTTTGGGTGCTTTCAAAATAATATTGTATAATATAATTAACCATCATAATTAAAATTAGGATCATTAAAACTATTCTTAAGGAACTCATCTCCTAAACGAGAACTAATTCGGGTGATAATTATGCTAATTTATAAGAAACTGTTTAACAATTATATTTTCCCTAGTTTTATTAGAAACAAGTGTTATTTTATGCTTCAAATAAAACTGAAAATTCCTTTATTACACCACTAATTGAATTTTAAATGAATATCCAAAGACCACATCAACTCATTGTCTTAAGGAAAATGGGATGAATGAGATAGCAATTTTTCCCGGAGTTCCAGATTCATTGCAAGTCTCTCTGGCAACATAATGACGCCATTGAGGCTTAAAAAATTATTGAAAGTATTTGATTATCGACATGGATATATTTTGTTTTTAAAAATCATCAAATGCTTTTACATTTATCATAATATCTGGTCTGAAAGAAAGGTTGTATATTAAACCAAAAAAAAAAACACATGAACAGTTATAGAATTACTGAAATTGTCATAAATATTACATAAACTGTTAGTCTTTCAAAACACGAAGCAGATATTCCTTTGTCATCCAAAGGAAGGTTCTCACTCCGACTCCTGGATTGTCAAAAGTAAAGAACCTCGGGCCTTCTATTTGTTATGGAGCCGATTTCTGACTCTGTAACATTTGGTGTCCGTAGAGTCTTTTTCAACTCATAAGTACTGAGAGAGAGAGACCGCATGTGGTGGGTGAGAACCCCCACTTAGGTATCACCGAATGAGGACTACTTCTCCGTTTGGGGTTCCGAGACAGGACAAGTTTCTGACGTGCCCCGACAATCCAGGAGTCCAAACTCCTTATCTTTCATCTTATTTTCAGCTTAATCCTTAGTTTGTGTATCAATTTTTAATCAACCTTATCAAGCGGTGATTTTCTCCGCGGCAGAGAAAGTATATTGACCATAAGTGGAATTAGCTCCGTTTGATGGGAAATGAATTCAGAACAAAGAGGTTGCCCGCAAGTTGAATTATTATTATTCCTAAGAAATTCGCAATATCGTAATAATTCCATAATTATATAAGTAACTGTCTTGATATTCAAAAGATCGAAAAAGATTTTTGGGTTTGTATTTTAACGTAAACATTAAAGGATCTCAAAAAAATTTTTAAGAGACAAAAAGTGATTTTTCCTGAAAAACGAGAAAGACAAGAAAAAGGGAGTTTCCGTGACCAACCCAAAGACACTGGCATGGCCCACTCATTATTTGGAAGGGTAGACATTACAGGGTGGGAATCCCTTGAATAAGATTTAATTTATGTTTATTCATTGATTGGTGAGTTTGCCTAACATCACAGACACTAGGCGGCATCAGAAAGCCTTTGCTCCCTGATGCCTACGGTTTTGGGCTTTCATAATAATATTGTATAATGTAATTGACCATCATAATTAAAATTAAGATTAATAAAATATTCTTAAGAAAACTCGTCTTTTATGCGATTACAGATTTGGGTAATAGTTTTCAACAACTCATATCAGAGATATTTATGCTAATTTATGAGAAACTGTATAACAATTATATTTTCCCTACTTTTATTAGAAAGATGTGCTTCCAATAAAACTAAACATTCCTTTAATACACCACTAATTGATTTTTAAATGAATATCCAATGACCACTTTAACCCACTGTCTTAAGGAAAATGGGATGAATGAGAAAGAAATTTCTCCCGGAGTTCCGGAGTCATTGCAAGTCTCTCTGGCAACATGATGACGTCATCGAGGCTTCAAGAATCCTTGAAAGTATATGATTATCGATATGGATATAGTTGGTTCTTGAGAATCCTCTAAAACGCTTTTACATTTATTATAATATCTGTGAAAGAAAGGTTGTATATTAAACAAAAAACACATGAGCAGTTTTTACAGAGTTCGTGAAATTGTCATAAACATTATATAAAATGGTACAGACTTTCAAAACACGAAGCAGATATTCCTTAATCATCCAAAGGAAGATGCTTAATCCGACTCTTGGATTTTCTGAAGTAAAGATACTTTGGCCTTCATTTGTTATGGAGCTGATTTCTGACTGTAACATTTGGTGTCCCTAGTGTCTTTTTCGTCTCATAAGTAATGAGAGAGAGACAGCTTGTGGTGGGTCAAAAACTCCTCTTAGGAATCGCCAAATAAGGAAGACCTCCTGGTTTGGGGTTCTGAGACAGAAGTTCTGATGTCCCCTGACAATTCAGGAGTCCAAACTGCTTATCTTTCTTCTTCTTTTCACCTTAATCTTTAGTCTGTGTAGCAAGTTTTAATCAGCCTTATCGAGGCTTCAAGAATCCTTGAAACTATATTGATTATAGTTATGGATATATTTGGTTCATAAGAATCCTCTAAAACGCCTTTACATTTATTATAATATCTGGTTTGAAAAAAAGTTTTATATTAACAAAAAAGACGTGAACAGTTACAGAGTCACTGAAATTGTCATAAATATTACATAAAATGATGCAGTATTACAAAACACGAAGCAGATATTCCTTAGTCATCTAAAGGAAGATGCTCACTCCGACTCCTGGATTGTCCAAAGTAAAGAACCTTGGGCCTTCCATTTATTATGAAGCCGATTTCTGACTGTAACATTTGGTGTCCATATAGTCATTTTCGGTTCATAAGTACTGAGAGACGGACAGCTTATGGTGGGTCAAGACCCCCTCTTAGGAATCGCCGGCTATCATCCCAGTAAGTAGAAATTTCATCTACGTATCTGAGCCAGACCATATTGCGGGGTTTGATAGAGGACAAAATTTCTGTTTGGAAATATTCCATGTATAGGTTTGCTAGAAGGGGGGATAAGGGACTGCCCATGCTACAACCAAATTTTTGTTTATAACAATTACCATTGAAAGAGAACACGTTGTTAGTTACACAGAGGTTGATTAGTTTTATTGTTTTGTCAATACCAAGAGGAAAATATTCTTCATATTTGTGGTCTAATAACTGGAAAAACAAGGTCATGTTATCATATAGCTGTGGATCTTATGTATATGCATATTAGACAGGAAAGCGTATTTTATTAGATGCATCGCCAGTTCGTATTACCCCCGAGTCTTTATTACTAAAATTTATATCTTTTAATATTTAAGAAATGTCGTATGTAAAGGATTTTCTGGATATTCAGTGTCTATGTAACGATGAGAACAAAATCATCGTACTTTAAAGTACTCTGCTTTTTGTTAATTATTATATAATAGTTTAATTAACTTCTTTAAAATTTACCTCATAGATGTACAATAAAAAAAAACATATAAACTGTTTCGATGACACTTTTATACACAACCTCGTAAAAAAATAGCATTCAAATTTATTCATTATTATTTTAAATCTGTAAAGATTCAGAGCGAACAAGGGCGTTGACTTGCAAAGCTGACTTCCACAAAATTGAATACACATATGCAAATGAGAATGAAAACAATCAAGTGAAAATGAATCAGACAAATGCACTTGAACAAAAATTATTGCATACGGGGCACTCGTTACACGGTAGTTTGAAAAGTGGCGAAAACAAGATGAATTAATGAGGGGAAACAAAATGCCGTAATTCCTAAGAGCTCAAAGGGGATGAGATCACGAAAGGGATATTGGAGATGAACTCCCAGGCTTCTCCCTCAACAACATCTCGCATCGGATATCAGGTGTTGCTCGTTTTCACATTGGGTCTTTTCCCGCGGCCCAATTAATTACCTTAGAGGAGCAAACTTCAGGAGGCCAATATGATGATGATAACGGTCGTGACGGTAATTATAGTGTCATACTAATTGAAATGACAATTTCAGTAATGAGAAAGAACTTTTTCAACATCGAAAATAGTGGGAATTTAATAAGTGTTGAACAAACTGGCCAACAACAGTCAAATTAAAACTTACAAACGTAAGTTTGAAGTGGAAAAACCAATGACTGACTGAATTGATGAGAGTTATACATGACTACAAAATATAGACAAAAACTTCAAATAAACATATCAAATTTGATTATATATAACCCACCCTCTAATTTTACGCATACTTCTAACGTTGGTGATTCAGACTCAAATTTCAAAATATAATTGCTCTCCAGGCATATACATATAAATGTTGAAGGGATGCTACCACCATAATGACAGGCCCGGTCAACATTTTACAAATTTGATTATCTACCGGAAGCCCGCTTCCTATTTTTACCGTCTCTCAGCTACCTTCCTTAGAATTTAAATGTCTGGTATATTTCTCTTGAAATTTATGAATTAATCTTATAAGTACATTGACTAATGTTCATGGTTCTTAGAAAAAACATTCCTCATAGACTAGATGCAGCGATGTTTCTTTCCAGTGTATTATGAGAATCAAACTATATTTTTTACTTCCGTCAAGTTGTTTGTATGATTATTTTCTCAAACATGAACAAAATCTTCATTGTTCGCTTGTGCATGTTTTGGGTATCTGTTTTTTCTGCTCTATTCTCTTCTCTATAGTTTTTTATTTGTTTTATTTTACCAATATAAAAGCTATCATGAGAATCACGTGGAATCTGGTAAACACATCTTTTAGTATTTCCTGGCAAGTTCTTGGTAAATACTTGCTTTATTATTTGACATGGCTCCAAAATTCTCAAGTAGGTGAGGAATATCTTTGAAATTAGTATTATAATACGCAGTGCAAGTAGGTTTTTCCTGTAATACATATATATATATATATATATATATATATATATATATATATATATATATATATATATATATATATATATATATGTTAACGTAGATATTCATCTCGTTTTTATTTGGTAAACGTGGAACCCCGAGTGTCAGACAAACTAATACACACAGCCCCCCCTCTCTCTCTCCCTCTCAGCAACTCCTTCTCTCTCTCTCTCTCTCTCTCTCTCTCTCTCTCCATTCTGACAGGTAATCAAAATGAGAGTCAAAGTTATATATAAATTAAAGTTTATTCAACAATGGAAAGATAATAATCCAAGTCTCACAGACTAACTTAACTCAGTTACCCCCCAACATTAAAATGTCTAAAACAGTAATTTGTCACACCAATTGTCTATTCTCAGAACACATAGTTCCTTCGCCAGAATCGTCTGTTTCAAAGACACGAGAAACACACTCGTTAGCACACATAAGTCTAAAGACAAAGTTAAAGATTCAACATTCTTACAATGTGTTAACAGGCCATTCCTTTTGGCTAAAGTAATGTACACTTACCCATTGCCAACCAGGATTCTCACTCACTGATAAACAAAAACTCTTTGGCATCTGCCATCGTGGCTCTGCCTTTCTCCCTCGGATCTCTGTGCAAGTCTTCCCATAGACTTGGCTAAGGATGCCATTAAGAATAGAAGAGGTGCCCACGTACATACGAATGCACACTTCGACAACGCCTCATATTACTGGCTACAACCAGTTTCTCAAAGGCACTTTGAAAAGACCCATGAACTCGTGAACATTGACCTGCCTTTCTATGCACTTTTCATATCACGCCACCACCCAGAAATCATTTATTAACTTTCTCGGGTCGTTTGCTTCGGCTCTGTCTCTATGCATTCCAAGAAATGTCACAACGAACATATTAAATATATTATTAATTACAACCCTAGGACTCACAGAGCTCGGCCACGCTAAATTGCTAGCTCCCGCCTAGCAAATGGTCAAACAAAACAGCTTTTATAATATAAAAAAACATTGGCTGGCTTAAAATAAAATATAAGTAATAGCTGCACGTCTCTGGCAGCACAAAGTAAAGTCTTATCATGCTTCATCTCAAATAACACTAGAATTTTCTCTCATTTTGGATTCTTGAATATCCCTCTTTGTCTGCAACTTCCAGAACAGACTGTAGTACTCTGTATGAAGGCGAACGGCCTCCATAACTGTAGACTTCTAACGGCTTTGTAGACGAAAAATATGCTGTAGAAATCTGAAGACTCGTGGAAACTCTCGTAATCACCCTGGATAAATGACAGCAACATCTCTGCACGGCTGGTGGACGTCTTGCTAGCGTCGGGAAACGACTTTTTGGTGTGTATGTATGTTAGTCAAGTCATCGGTCAATCAAAAACTAATTAACCTCAGACATACTACTTCTATCAATAATGACCCCAAAAACATCAGTAATACTAGCTGAACGTATCCCAATTAACTCCATTCAATATGACTACTAAATCATAAGTCATTATCACAACTCGCAAAGGAAAAAAAAAAAAAAAAAACCTTCAAGTTCTCCAAACTCCTACATCAGCACACACCATCCAAAACTCACAGCAACTCCACGGATTTCTGCACTCACATTTCAAACTCGAATGTTATCACAAGTAAAAAAAAAAGAATGTAATGAGCCCAAGGAAAAATAATCACTTAACAAGCCCAAACCCAAAAAATCAAAAAGGTTCTCTCAAGCTCTGATATTACAGCAACTCACAAAATCAGCAAAAATCTCAAATTTTTTACAGCAAAACCCCTTACTGCTCATATAATTTAATTAGCAATGAGACTTAATGTCAAACACCCACTTACGTAAATCACAACCCCCGATAAATTTCATCACCCGTCCAAAAAAAATGCTATTTAAAACTCAATCCCCCAATTACATCTCGTAAGAAAAAAAGGAAAAGAAGAAGAAAAAAAAAGATAATCCCAAGTAAACTTCCCCCATCACAAAACGCATAATATATGCATAATATTCATAATCCTGCATTTTTCTCCAAGAAATGCCCCATGTATAGTTCGGCTTTTATTTTTGACATCGCAACTTTTATCGACCGACACGGCCAGAAAGCAACTCTTACCTGCCTTTCTGAAATGCTATTGTCAACATTTCGAGATATTGCAAAAACTCTGAGCAATCACCACTAAAGGAAAGGGATCAGCACAGCGCTTGTCAGCAGAAAATCCACCTGCAGACGTGTGCTCTAACAGCAGCACAAAAAAATGTCTAGTCAGACTCGCAAGTTCGGAAAACTCATGATTCTCAAGAAAACAGTCTAACTGAAATTACTTAGGCACATTCCAGTAAAATATAAAAATTATACCTATCTGGGATAAAAAAAAACTACGATAAACTCGTAATGCAGCAATTATATGCCTCCAAAATAACACACTTGTGAACATAAAAATTGCACACTCCATAGGACTTGTAATACAGTAATTATATGCCTCCAAACATCACGAAACCAAAAAGAAAGAACCACAGAAATCTTCTCTTGGCTCGAGAAAAACTCCCATAACCACAAAAAAGGGTCACCCGCCAAAGATCAGTTCCACCTCCACATATTTCACCATATTAATAATAAAACCACTCAAGTGATAAAAATATTTCCTCCATGTAATTAGAGACCACACCACACCATATTCCCTCTTATTTCTCCGATAGCCACATGTTAATAAAAAACCACCACTCCAGGAATAACAAAATGTTCACTCTGTTTCGGCAAATAAAAATAATATTTACCTCTATTTCACCAATATCCATGTGGAATAAAACAAGGCTCCAAAAAATATACCTCCAAAAAGGATAATAAAAAAAATGTGCACTCAAAGCACCTAGCTCACACACTCACAAATATTGCCAATCGTCTGTTTCAAAGACACGAGAAACACACTCGTTAGCACACATAAGTCTAAAGACAAGTTAAAGATTCAACATTCTTACAATGTGTTAACAGGCCATTCCTTTTGGCTAAGTAATGTACACTTACCCATTGCCAACCAGGATTCTCACTCACTGATAAACAAAAACTCTTTGGCATCTGCCATCGTGGCTCTGCTTTCTCCCTCGGATCTCTATGCAAGTCTTCCCATAGACTTGGCTAAGGATGCCATTAAGAATAGAAGAGGTGCCCACGTACATACGAATGCACACTTCGACAACGCCTCATATTACTGGCTACAACCAGTTTCTCAAAGGCACTTTGAAAAGACCCATGAACTCGTGAACATTGACCTGCCTTTCTATGCACTTTTCATATCACGCCACCCAGAAAATCATTTATTAACTTTTCCTCGGGTCGTTGCTTCGGCTCTGTCTCTATGCATTCCAAGAAATGTCACAACGAACATATTAAATATATTATTAATTACAACCCTAGGACTCACAGAGCTCGGCCACGCTAATTGCTAGCTCCCGCCTAGCAAATGGTCAAACAAAACAGCTTTTATTTTTATATAAAAAACATTGGCTGGCTTAAAATAAAATATATAAGTACTAACTGCGTCTCTGGCAGCACAAAGTAAAGTCTTATCATGCTTCATCTCAAATAACACTAGAATTTTCTCTCATTTTGGATTCTTGAATATCCCTCTTTGTCTGCAACTTCCAGAACAGACTGTAGTACTCTGTATGAAGGCGAACGGCCTCCATAACTGTAGACTTCTAACGGCTTTGTAGACGAAAAATGCTGTAGAAATCTGAAGACTCGTGGAAACTCTCGTAATCACCCTGGATAAATGACAGCAACATCTCTGCACGGCTGGTGGACGTCTTGCTAGCGTCGGGAAACGACTTTTTTGTGTATGTATGTTAGTCAAGTCATCGGTTCAATCAAAAAATAATTAACCTCAGACATACTACTTCTATCAAATAATGACCCCAAAAACAGTCAGTAATACTAGCTGAACGTGTCCCAATTAACTCCATTCAATATGACTACTAAATCATAAGTCATTATCACAACTCGCAAAGGAAAAAAAAACCTTCAAGTTCTCCAAACTCCTACATCAGCACACACCATCCAAAACTCACAGCAACTCCACGGATTTCTGCACTCACATTTCAAACTCGAATGTTATCACAAGTAAAAAAAAAAGAATGTAATGAGCCCAAGGAAAAATAATCACTTAACAAGCCCAAACCCAAAAATTCAAAAAGGTTCTCTCAAGCTCTGATATTACAGCACTCACAAAATCAGCAAAAATCTCAAATTTTTTACAGCAAAACCCCTTACTGCTCATATATTAATTACAATGAGACTTAATGTCAAACACCCACTTACGTAAATCACAACCCCCGATAAATTTCATCACCCGTCCAAAAAAATGCTATTTAAAACTCAATCCCCCAATTACATCTCTCGTAAGAAAAGGAAGAAGAAAAAAAAAAAAAAAGATAATCCCAAGTAAACTTCCCCCATCACAAAACGCATAATATATGCATAATATTCATAATCCTGCATTTTTCTCCAAGAAATGCCCCATGTATAGTTACGGCATTTTTGACATCGCAACTTTTATCGACTGACACGGCCAGAAAGCAAACTCTTACCAATGCGCTTTCATGAAATGCTATTGTCAACATTTCGAGATATTGCAAAAACTCTGAGCAATCACCACTAAAGGAAAGGGATCAGCACAGCGCTTGTCAGCAGAAAATCCACCTGCAGACGTGTGCTCTAACAGCAGCACAAAAAAATGTCTAGTCAGACTCGCAAGTTCGGAAACTCATGATTCTCAAGAAAACAGTCTAACTGAAATTACTTAGGCACATTCCAGTAAATTAACTCCAGGATATGACTAATGTGTTCAAAAATTTGTCTCGAAGACGTAACTTTCACATGACACTGCCCAATTATATAAAAATTATTACCTATCCGGGATAAAAAAACTACGATAAACTCGTAATGCAGCAATTATATGCCTCCAAAATAACACACTTGTGAACATAAAAATGCACTCTCCATAGGACTTGTAATGCAGTAATTATATGCCTCCAAACATCACGAAACCAAAAAGAAAGAACCACAGAAATCTTCTCTTGGCTCGAGAAAAACTCCCATAACCACAAAAAAGGGTCACCGCCAAAGATCAGTTCCACCTCCACATATTTCACCATATTAAATAATAAAACCACTCAAGTGATAAAAATATTTCCTCCATGTAATTAGAGACCACCACACCATATTCCCTCTTATTTCTCCGACAGCCACATGTTAATAAAAAACCACCACTCAGGAATAACAAAATGTTCACCTCTGTTTCGGCAAATAAAAATAATATTTACCTCTATTTCACCAATATCCATGTGGAATAAAACAAGGCTCCAAAAAATATACCTCCAAAAAGGATAATAAAAAAAATGTGCACTCAAAGCACCTAGCTCACACACTCACAAATATTGCCATTATATCTCCTCAAAAGTGTCTCCATTTGCAACAAAAATGGCTGCAAAATAATTGAACTAAGCATAGCTCTCACCACCATTGGCAAATAGCAAATGGCCTAAATATATCTCCAGTATAAAATTATTAATCTCAAATTATAAGTGCTCCAAAATAATATATCTCCAATATATGATATCTCAATTATAACTCCAAAAAATATAATCTTCCAACTCCAGAGAATAACTCAATGTTATAGTCAAAAACTATAAACTCTCTGTTTTAGCATACTGCTGAAAAAGGGCAAAAACTCGGCAAATAAAAATTGTCTAGGAAATTCTAGAAAAAAATCACCAATGTGCCTCAACTCATTATAACAAAACTCCAAATTCACAGTGTCTAAGCAAAGACTTCTCCATATGCACTACGACATAAGCCATTAGAAACTTAGCCAAGTTTCCTATCTCTGGCAAAATTGTCACAAATACAACAAATGTATTGCGCAAGAAACTCACAATTTTTGGAACATTAATATCCCCCCCAAAAAATGTAGTGCCATTACGTATGCATCCAAAAAAATGCAAAAATTCTCCCATAAATCTCTTTGCACAGCATCAAACAGCTGAAAACACAAACACGTTCCCGAACAAGGACTCTAAGTCACGAACTGAGATATTAAAAAAAAATATTCACACAAACTGGAGAGAAAAAGTAAGTTCAAATTCACCCATGATAAAAAAACTTGTGTCAGCGATGGTTAACTTCCAAAAAGGGAAAGAGAAAAATCAACGGCATTGTTAAACTTTCTCCTGTAACTTCACGTATGTCAAGCAATTCATCTGCTGAACTCACAAAATAAAAAAAATGCGTTGTTAGTTCCTCCCAAATTCAAAAAAGATTTCACCACCCTTGACAGCATTACACACCCACGTATTAGTACACAAAAAAATCAGTATCAGAAGTATCATTATCAGCAATATCACCAAAATTGCTATCATGAAAATCACTAGTATTAGTACAGAAAAAAAAAACATCACCAATGTTAATGCTTGTCCATTCACCAAAAATTCAGCAAAATTCAGCCTGACTCATCAAGATTCAGCAAAACTCATCACTCATGAATGACTGAAATATTCTCTAAAGTTATAAAAATCCAACAAATAATTAAATACAAAATTTCTCCAATAATTCATTGTAATAATTTTCTATAAATAATTATCTGTAATAATTATAAAATAATCTCCCATGAAATATCTCAAACTTCTCGGAGTCTCAAGTAATGACAATTCTACTTAAGTAACCCTCCCATAAATTATCTCAAGTATAATAATTATTAATAATAATAGTAATAATAATTGTCCTGCAAAGATCTCAAGTAAGGGTGTAATTAAAAATAGCATACACCAGTATTGCCACACCCCATGATACCAACCAACACCAATCAACACCAAATCTCTCCAACACATTTCAAACTCGAATGTTATCACAAGTAAAAAAAAAGAATGTAATGAGCCCAAGGAAAAATAATCACTTAACAAGCCCAGACCCAAAAAATCAAAAAGGTTCTCTCAAGCTCTGATATTACAGCAACTCACAAAATCAGCAAAAATCTCAAATTTTTTTACAGCAAAACCCCTTACTGCTCATATAATTAATTACAATGAGACTTAATGTCAACACCCACTTACGTAAATCACAACCCCCGATAAATTTCATCACCCGTCCAAAAAAATGCTATTTAAAACTCAATCCCCCAATTACATCTCTCGTAAGAAAAGGAAGAAGAAAAAAAAAAAAGATAATCCCAAGTAAACTTCCCCCATCACAAAACGCATAATATATGCATAATATTCATAATCCTGCATTTTTCTCCAAGAAATGCCCCATGTATAGTTACGGCATTTTTGACATCGCAACTTTTATCGACCGACACGGCCAGAAAGCAAACTCTTACCAATGCGCTTTCATGAATGCTATTGTCAACATTTCGAGATATTGCAAAAACTCTGAGCAATCACCACTAAAGGAAAGGGATCAGCACAGCGCTGTCAGCAGAAAATCCACCTGCAGACGTGTGCTCTAACAGCAGCACAAAAAAAGTCTAGTCAGACTCGCAAGTTCGGAAACTCATGATTCTCAAGAAAACAGTCTAACTGAAATTACTTAGGCACAATTCCAGTAAATTAACTCCAGGATATGACTAATGTGTTCAAAAATTTGTCTCGAAGACGTAACTTTCACATGACACTGCCCAATTATATAAAAATTATTACCTATCCGGGATAAAAAAAAACTACGATAAACTCGTAATGCAGCAATTATATGCCTCCAAAATAACACACTTGTGAACATAAAAATGCACATCTCCATAGGACTTGTAATGCAGTAATTATATGCCTCCAAACATCACGAAACCAAAAAGAAAGAACCACAGAAATCTTCTCTTGGCTCGAGAAAAACTCCCATAACCACAAAAAAGGGTCACCCGCCAAAGATCAGTTCCACCTCCACATATTTCACCATATTAATAATAAAACCACTCAAGTGATAAAAATATTTCCTCCATGTAATTAGAGACCACACCACACCATATTCCCTCTTATTTCTCCGATAGCCACATGTTAATAAAAAACCACCACTCCAGGAATAACAAAATGTTCACCTCTGTTTCGGCAAATAAAAATAATATTTACCTCTATTTCACCAATATCCATGTGGAATAAAACAAGGCTCCAAAAAATATACCTCCAAAAAGGATAATAAAAAAAATGTGCACTCAAGCACCTAGCTCACACACTCACAAATATTGCCATTATATCTCCTCAAAAGTGTCTCCATTTGCAACAAAAATGGCTGCAAAATAATTGAACTAAGCATAGCTCTCACCACCATTGGCAAATAGCAAATGGCCTAAATATATCTCCAAATTATAACCAAATAAACTAAAATATATATCTCCAAATTATAACTCCAAAATAATATATCTCCAATTCTCCAGAGAATAACTCAATGTTATAGTCAAAAACTATAAACTCTCTGTTTAGCATAACTGCTGAAAAAGGGCAAAAAACTCGGCAAATAAAAATTGTCTAGGAAATTCTAGAAAAAAATCACCAATGTGCCTCAACTCATTATAACAAAACACTCCAAATTCACAGTGTCTAAGCAAAGACTTCTCCATATGCACTACGACATAAGCCATTAGAAACTTAGCCAAGTTTCCTATCTCTGGCAAAATTGTCACAAATACAACAAATGTATTGCGCAAGAAACTCACAATTTTTGGAACATTAATATCCCCCCAAAAAAATGTAGTGCCATTACGTATGCATCCAAAAAAATGCAAAAATTCTCCCATAAATCTCTTTGCACAGCATCAAACAGCTGAAAACACAAAACACGTTCCCGAACAAGGACTCTAAGTCACGAACTGAGATATTAAAAAAAAATATTCACCACAAACTGGAGAGAAAAAGTAAGTTCAAATTCACCCATGATAAAAAAACTTGTGTCAGCGATGGTTAACTTCCAAAAAGGAAAGAGAAAAATCAACGGCATTGTTAACTTTCTCCTGTAACTCACGTATGTCAAGCAATTATCTGCTGAACTCACAAAAAATAAAAAAATGCGTTGTTAGTTCCTCCCAAATTCAAAAAAGATTTCACCACCCTTGACAGCATTACACACCCACGTATTAGTACACAAAAAAAATCAGTATCAGAAGTATCATTATCAGCAATATCACCAAAATTGCTATCATGAAAATCACTAGTATTAGTACAGAAAAAAAAACATCACCAATGTTAATGCTTGTCCATTCACCCAAAAATTCAGCAAAATTCAGCCTGACTCATCAAGATTCAGCAAAACTCATCACTCATTGAATGACTGAAATATTCTCTAAAGTTATAAAATCCAACAAATAATTAAATACAAAATTTCTCCAATAATTCATTGTAATAATTTTCTTATAAAATAATCTCCCATGAAATATCTCAAACTTCTCGGAGTCTCAAGTAATGACAATTCTACTTAAGTAACCTCCCATAAATTATCTCAAGTATAATAATTATTAATAATAATAGTAATAATAATTGTCCTGCAAAGATCTCAAGTAAGGGTGTAATTAAAAATAGCATACACCAGTATTGCCACACCCCATGATACCAACCAACACCAATCAACACCAAATCTCTCATACACATTTCAAACTCGAATGTTATCACAAGTAAAAAAAAAGAATGTAATGAGCCCAAGGAAAAATAATCACTTAACAAGCCCAGACCCAAAAAATCAAAAAGGTTCTCTCAAGCTCTGATATTACAGCAAATCACAAAATCAGCAAAAATCTCAAATTTTTTACAGCAAAACCCCTTACTGCTCATATAATTAATTACAATGAGACTTAATGTCAAACACCCACTTACGTAAATCACAACCCCCGATAAATTTCATCACCCGTCCAAAAAAATGCTATTTAAAAACTCAATCCCCCAATTACTCTCTCGTAAGAAAAGGAAGAAGAAAAAAAAAAAAAGATAATCCCAAGTAAACTTCCCCCATCACAAAACGCATAATATATGCATAATATTCATAATCCTGCATTTTTCTCCAAGAAATGCCCCATGTATAGTTACGGCATTTTTGACATCGCAACTTTTATCGACCGACACGGCCAGAAAGCAAACTCTTACCCATGCGCTTTCGTGAAATGCTATTGTCAACATTTCCAGATATTGCAAAAACTCTGAGCAATCACCACTAAAGGAAAGGGATCAGCACAGCGCTTGTCAGCAGAAAATCCACCTGCAGACGTGTGCTCTAACAGCAGCACAAAAAAATGTCTAGTCAGACTCGCAAGTTCGGAAACTCATGATTCTCAAGAAAACAGTCTAACTGAAATTACTTAGGCACATTCCAGTAAATTAACTCCAGGATATGACTAATGTGTTCAAAAATTTGTCTCGAAGACGTAACTTTCACATGACACTGCCCAATTATATAAAAAACTGTCACCTATCCGGGATAAATAAAACTACTTTAAACTCGTAATTCAGCAATTATATGCCTCCAAAAATAACACACTTGTGAACATAAAAAATGCACATCTCCATAGGACTTGTAATGCAGTAATATATGCCTCCAAACATCACGAAACCAAAAAGAAGGAACCACAGAAATCTTCTCTTGGCTCGAGAAAAACTCCCATAACCACAAAAAAGGGTCACCCGCCAAAGATCAGTTCCACCTCCACATATTTCACCATATTAATAATAAAAACCACTCAAGTGATAAAAATATTTCCTCCATGTAATTAGAGACCACACCCACACCCTATTCCCTCTTATTTCTCCGATAGCCACATGTTAATAAAAAACCACCACTCCAAATAAAAAATGTTCACCACTGTTTCGGCAAATGAAAAATACTTACCTCTATTTCACCAATATCCATGTGGAATAAAACAAGGCTCCAAAAAATATACCTCCAAAAAGGATAATAAAAAAAATGTGCACTCAAAGCACCTAGCTCACACACTCACAAATATTGCCATTATATCTCCTCAAAAGTGTCTCCATTTGCAACAAAAATGGCTGCAAAATAATTGAACTAAGCATAGCTCTCACCACCATTGGCAAATAGCAAATGGCCTAAATATATCTCCAATATATTATATCTCAAATTATATCTCCAAAATAATATATCTCCAATTCTCCAGAGAATAACTCAATGTTATAGTCAAAAACTATAAACTCTCTGTTTAGCATAACTGCTGAAAAAGGGCAAAAACTCGGCAAATAAAAATTGTCTAGGAAATTCTAGAAAAAATCACCAATGTGCCTCAACTCATTATAACAAAACTCCAAATTCACAGTGTCTAAGCCAAGACTTCTCCATATGCACTACGACATAAGCCATTAGAAACTTAGCCAAGTTTCCTATCTCTGGCAAAATTGTCACAAATACAACAAATGTATTGCGCAAGAAACTCACAATTTTTGGAACATTAATATCCCCCCCAAAAAATGTAGTGCCATTACGTATGCATCCAAAAAAATGCAAAAATTCTCCCATAAATCTCTTTGCACAGCATCAAACAGCTGAAAACACAAACACGTTCCCGAACAATGACTCTAAGTCACGAACTGAGATATTAAAAAAAAAAATTCACACAAACTGGAGAGAAAAAGTAAGTTCAAATTCACCCATGATAAAAAAACTTGTGTCAGCGATGGTTAACTTCCAAAAAGGGAAAGAGAAAAATCAACGGCATTGTTAACTTTCTCCTGTAACTCACGTATGTCAAGCAATTATCTGCTGAACTCACAAAAAATAAAAAATGCGTTGTTATTCTTCTCCCCAAATTCAAAAAAAGATTTCACCACCCTTGACAGCATTACACACCCACGTATTAGTACACAAAAAAATCAGTATCAGAAGTATCATTATCAGCAATATCACCAAAAATTGCTATCATCAAAATCACTAGTATTAGTAAAAAAAAACATCACCAATGTTAATGCTTGTCCATTCACCCAAAAATTGAGCAAAATTCAGCCTGACTCATCAAGATTCAGCAAAACTCATCACTCATGAATGACTGAAATATTCTCTAAAGTTATAAAAATCCAACAAATAATTAACTACAAAAGTTCTCCCATAATTTATTGTAATAATTCTCCATAAATAATTATCTGTAATAATCATAAAATAATCTCCCTTGAAATATCTCAAACTTCTC
>NC_061092.1:64589199-64595361 GCF_015104395.2 Macrobrachium nipponense
GTGACTTTATTTCTAATTGTGCTGCTACAGCTGTCATGTAGAGGAAGTGTCAATTTATTTTACAATTTTGCTAATTTCAGTTCCTATGAATACCAAAAAGTTCCTAGGTTTTACAAGAAACTAAGAACTTTAAGATAATTTTTTGTATATTTTCCATCATTATTCTTGAATATTTTTGTGTGGAAGGTTGAATTTTTTATATTTAGCAAAAGTAGGCGTCTACTTTTCAATACAAATGGTAGTTTTCATGAAGTACCACAATATCTTAGGTATGGGGCAAAAGGCCCCCACCGTGGGCTTCTTACCCCACCCATGGGGTAAAAGGCCCCCTTTGATCTTTTTTTTCAGGTCATGTTTTTACTATCCTAAATTGCTAACACCTTCTCATGATTATGATCGTTGATACTCCAATAACAAAGCTTTCTAGAAATATCTCTGTTAGGTCAATAGCTGAAATACTGTAGACTATATAAGCATTTCTCCTTAAGGGGGGCTTCTTACCCCACTCTCCCCTACTGTTAAGGATTCTTGAAGCCTCGATGACGTCCATCATGTTGCCAAAGAGACTTACAATGCCTGGCTGACTGCGGGAAAAATTCTTTCCCATTCATCCAATTTTCCTCAAGACAGTGGGTTGAAGGGGTCTTTGGATATTCATTTTGAAATCAATTAGTGGTGTACTAAAGGAATGTTCAGTTTTATTTGAAGCATAAATAACACACCTTTCTAATAAAAGCAGGGAAAATATAATTGTTAAACAGTTTCCCATAAATTAGCATAATTATCTCTGATCAGAGTTGTTAATAACTATCACCCAAATTAGTTCTCGTGTAGGAGATGAGTTTCTTAAGAATATTTTTAATGGTCATAATTTTAATTATGATGGTTATTTATATATACAATATTATTTTGAAAGCTCTCTGATGCCGCCTAGTGTCAGTGACGCTAGGCAACCCCACCAATCAATCAATAAACATAAAGTAAACCTTTTTCAAGGGATTCCCACCCTTTAAGGTCTACCCTTGCTAATGGTGGGTTGTCTTTGGGTGGGTCACAGAAACTCCGTTTTTCTCGTCTTTCCCATTTCTCAGGAAAAATAACTTTATGTCTCCAACACAAGTTTTTGAGATATTCTTCTAATGTTTATGTTAAGATACAAACCTAAAAGTCTTTATCTATCTTTTGAATATCAATGCTGTTACTCATATAATTGTGGAATTATTACACTGTTTGGAATTTCTTAGGAATATTAATAATAATTCGACTTACGGGCAACCTCTTCTTTCTGACTTCACTTCACATCAAACGGAGCTAATTCTAATTGTGTCAAAACTCTCTCTCTCTCTCTGTCACGGAGAAAATTACTATCCATCAAGAGAGAGTAGACACAGAAGATCAATGACGCACAGAGCGAACCTAAGAAAGAAATGATTTTCCTAATTACTCCAGTGATGCCATAGTTTTTCTCGAGCCCTTTGTTGCTGCAGTTCTTGTTTAATGTTGTTTCGTTTACCAGTTTCTGGTTCTTCCTCTTGACGGTATGAACGACTTTTGAATGGGTTACACAAGAGGAAGAACCGGAAATGTTTTCTTCAAGAATGCCTACAAGAACAAGTTTTTCCCCAAATATACAGATTCACACGATGGACATCGACTTCAGACCCATTCCCGGACTCCATCGCACACTCTTGAAGACAGAATACACGCCACACATTAATACATCCATGTGATAAGAAGAAAAATAGCGAGTCAGCCATATAGCTTCGCCTCTTGTGCGGAATAATGGTATGTACAGATATCTTTCCTATTTTGTGCAATCAGGTGTTATTGAAAACAGTGAAACCCACTCCAGAAATGCTTACCCAATAATGTGCTGAACCTCTCTAACCATCCCCTCGCCGCAGAAGAACAGACGGTCTTTAATCTTGACATTTCATTCGCTCTAAAACCAGGTCCCGAGATGTACCTTAATTTCTTAGTTGCTTTTGATAAACATTTTGCAAAAGAGACTATGACAAAAAAGATGCATGTCTCAAAGGAATTATGTAAAATGTCTTGGAGCAAAACATCAACAAAAATTCACTCCAGTAAAGGAAATCAAATGTGTTAGTTTGGATTAAGAAAGAGGGGGGATATCATTATCACAAATTCGGACAAAGACGGGAAAATATGTCTATTAGAAAAGGAGACTTACATCAGTAAAGTTCATGAACTTTTAAATGACACGGAGACCTACAATAGATTAACGAAAGATCCCACTACAAACATTGCTGCCTAATTTAACAAATGAGCCAGATCCATAGGGGGTAATAAGAAGAACGTAGAATTATTAGAGTCATTCATATTTGTGGCCTCCCAAAAATTCATAAAAATGGGATTCCTCTACGCCCCATAATATCTAGCCGGGGCTCTTTCAAATGTAAAATATCCAAATGGCTTGCAGACCTGTTATCACCCTTTCTAGGAACATTCTCATCCTCCCACGTTAAACATGCAGAGGATTTTATATGAAAATTTAACAGTTTAAATGTCCCAGCAAATAACATCAAATTGCTCAGCCTTGACGTCGAATCATTATTTACCAAAGTCCCGAATGCCGGCGTGTTGTCATATCTAAAGAGGAAGTTACAACCATATGAAGAGCATTTTCCTCTTGTATTGACAAAACAATAAAACTAATCAACCTCTGTGTAACTAACAACTATACATGGAATATTTCGAAAAACAAATTTTGTCATCTATCAAACCCCGTAATATGGTCTGGCTCAGATACGTAGACGATGCTTTTACTTACTGGGATGATAGCTGGGGAGATTTCAATCAATTTTTCCATCAACTAAATTCGCTAGTTCCGACTATAAAATTTAAAACAGAATGGGAAAAGGACGGGAAATTGCCTCTCCTAGACGTACTAATCATAAGAGAACAGAATAGATAAGCGGTTATATATTCATTTCCTAAATTACTGCGATGTATCCGTAAAGATCATGGTCGGGTGCAACCTATTCCTCAGGGGGCTTAGAATATGTTCAAATGGGTACGTAGATAAAGAATTCAACATGATCCGCCAACACCTAATGTAACTGCTTTACCCACCATACATTATCGAGAAGGCTATTAATAAAGCGAATACTATATACTAAAGATAAATAGATAAATACACTTCAACAATAAAATAAAAATTCTGTATGAGAAAAACATCCAAAAAGCCACAAAACACCTCAGGTCTAATAATCCATTTATTTTCCATTATCCCAAATCCATCAGGAGTTCGCTCATTAACGCATATATAAAAAGCTGGAGTTTACAAGATACCGTAGAGCAATTGTGATGAGATTTACGTTGGGGAAACGGTAGATCCATCTCGCAAAGATTAGTAGAACACAAAAGATTACTGCGATATTCATTAGAGAACGCTGGGATTTTCCTACATATTAGGGACATACGCCACCCTACTATGAACTGGAGTGGGGCAGAGCTGGTTTTCAAAAGTAGCTGTCCGTACAAAAGGAAGATTCTGGAATCTGCTATCATCAATCAAACAAACAATATGAACTTATCATGAGGACATTGGAAATCAGATGACATGGACGAACTAATCCTTAGGCCGCTCCTCAAGCAGGTGTCCAAGAACTTCCGACCATCTGACGGGAGTTAATGAGGCCAGAAGTCACCAGGGAGTAGTTTTAATTCCATCCTTCCTGGGTCACCAATAGAGATTTACTGCCATACCTACATATTATTTGTATAAAAATAAAAACTCTTGTAAAACATCCTATGTCCATATTTTTACGAGTGATGAGGAGCGCAGAAGAAGTATGCGAAAGATATGGTTGGAACGTTCAAATAGTGTTTCATGGTCCTTCTATCTATTTTTGTATCTATCTATCTATACATCTGTATATATGGATAAGAATATATATATATATATATATAGTATATATATATATATATATATATATATATATCTATATATAAATATATATATATATATATATATATATATATATATATATATATATATATATATATATATTGATCTAAAGTATATGTATATATAGATATATATATATATATATATATATATATATATATATATATATATATATATATATATATATATATATATAATATATATATATATATATATATATATATATATATATATATATATACATATATATATATACATATATTGGCTCGGATAAATTTGTAAATTTAATTTACAATAAAGATTTTTATTATGTGTAATATAAATTTTTTGGAGTGCATTATACCTTTAATTCCAGTCCATTACTTTTTGAAAGTTTCATATCGAAAGGATTTCTGTTTTTTAGTCATCAAAACAATTAACTATTTTCATCGTCTTTATAAACATTTATTTTAAGCCCTCTTTTTATTGTATATTTTTGTGGGAAATGAAAGGAAACATAGAATTCATATATTTGTGAACTGGAGAGAATCTTCAATTCAACGTTATATGTTAACCCTATCAGTGACTTCTACGAAGGATAAGAAATACATTTTGTTTATTGCATATTTCCTAAGAATATGATAAGTATATAAAGTACCTAGATTGCATACGACATACTGAATGAAAATTGCCGTAAGTCATTCCACAAAGAAAATATGAGAAAGGTTTCTGTGTTCGAGATCTGTTTCCCAACCATCGAAAGATTTCGTTTGTGTTCTACTCCTTAATTTCGTCCAACCCTTGGCAAGGGAAAGGCAATTAATTATCCTCTTCTCCATTGAGGTCGCCCATTCATTTCAAGAACTGGAAAGATCGGCTGTTCTCAAAGACAAACTGAATAACATCAGTTCGATATTTAGTAGAAGTTCCATTCGCTTTCTTAGTGGGAGTAGACGTTGGGAAGAAAGCTTCTTTTATTACACACACACACACATACACACACACACACACACAGAGATTAGGGAAGGAAACCTAATTTGTGATGAAGGAGTTTCTTAGATCTTATTTCATCAGACGTCGCGTTAATTGCACATCTGCGTCTGATGCATAGATACAGATGAGTCATTAAACAATTTTTTTGTATGTTGATCTGGACAGATTTGACTTGAATATCAGATAAAACAAACACAGCTACTCACTGTCATAGGAGTAATGTGAAACACGGTGAATTATTCATAATGATAATAAAATATTCCCCTCATCCTAGTTCTTTCAGGGGCTGACAAAAGGCAAATCATTGATAGACGGAGTAATTAGTTCCTAATATGTTCACCCTTTGCCTATAAATAGCCCAGGAAACAGTAGAAAATCCCACTGCTTTGGCAAGATGCCGTATTTTGAAACTTGTCTGTTATGAGTTTAAAGCTTTGATGCATTTTCTGGCAGTAGAAGGTCAGCTTTCAAATGGAAAATTAATTCATAATTTGGGATTGACCTCTGTGTCAAGGAAGTTATTACGAACACCTAGTATCTTATTTAAAATAAAAATGCAAAAATAATGTTTTGCCTCTAAGTTTCATGGCTTGTCATTTGTCCTGAATGTGATGACCTTTCCTGGGATATAGCGTATTAAAATAGCCATCAGCATTTATTCAACTTCGTGGGATCAGAATCTAATATAGCGTCTGAAATATAAAGCGCCTGACAACCTTCAATAATGCCATCCTAATTAGCTCTGCATTTCGTCAGACCATTTTTCTAATGGTGGTATTAGGAATATAGTGACTGAAAGATACATCCATCTCAATGACGCAATGATCCCAAGTGCCAATATATTCACAGACCTTGGACTTGACAATAGCTGGAACATCTGCGAATATAAGGTTTAAAGTATTACTTGAGATATGAATGGATTCCTCAGTTAACTGGGCAAAATCGGAGGGCACACAGAACTCAAGAGCAACCGGTCACGTTGATCTATGGAATTTAAATTTAGCTACTCTCTGTGTTTTGTATTACAGTCTCCACAAACAACTTATGAAGCTTTGAATTCTATGATTGAGCCATACTAAACCTTTGCAAAGGACAGTCATTTATAGAATTGTCGATATTTGGATTGTGGTAAAGAGCTAATACGTAAACATTATAGAACTTACTGAAAGTTTTAAAACAAAGAACTTCATGGCAACTACTGACATTAAATACGTCGTCCGGACTTAGTTTCTACAGCCATACTTTGCCATTGGGGG
>NC_061092.1:64595861-64600861 GCF_015104395.2 Macrobrachium nipponense
ATCAGACTCCCAAAGTTTATTGTCAGTTTTTGTGTCTGTTTATTTCTTTTGCTAGCCAGGCTCGGTGGAACACTTTGCTCATCTCCTCTACTCCGGGAGTGACATGTATTAGTGAGCTGAGGGGAGGACCTCGTTAGGAGACTCATTATTTTCCCGACATTATATCTACTTGTCTAGATAGCTGATGCTAGGGGAGTTTTGATTAAGACTGGCTATGATATGTCAGAGTCTTTATTATATTCCAGAAGACGTCCTTTCAATTTCTGCAGAGATTTCAGAGATGCTGGCGACAGGCAAGAAATGAAAAAATGCCCCATTACTCGAGTTATCATCTTACGTCTATCATTTCGAATAGTGATCTTTTATTTCAACACCGAGTTACATTGGTCGTGACTTACCGTTTGACCATGAGTGTTTTGCGTATTACCAACTAGAGTACATATATAATACACACACACAGAGACACATGCACACACGTAACGAAGAATTTTCCTTGACAAGCTCTCATCTTTGAAATTATATAATCTAAAAGCAGGTTTAAATACAATGTGTTACTGGATGTCAATAACTACATACAAAAAACTTTTCCTAATTAATACTACGTGATCAATATAAGATATAGTGAAATGCCATTGTGAAGGTACAAAAATGTATAAAACAATATCATGCAAATATTGAATAATCTTTTACGAAAAAGAATGATGATTCAGAGTACTTATTTTTCAATGATGCATTTCACAAAGTTGTCTTTTATTTAGTTTGTTTTTCTGTATGTTTGTTTGTTTGTGTATTTGTTTGTTTGTGTGTGTTTTTTCCTTTTGTCTTGGTAAAATTTTTTAACTTAAATTTCAACCTGATCTCTTCGTCCTTGAAATTTTGCATGGCCACTTAATCCCAGGGGCAATGCAACCTTACATGAACAATAGGTCAGCAGTGACCTCTAGTGACCCTACAGTGACCTCTCCCAGGATCTGTATGAAACTCTTCAGAATTTTCACAGTCATAAATCGGTCACAATTACAGTCAAAACTGAAAAGTATAAAATATAAAAAAAATTAAATAGAAACACGAAAAAGTTAAAAATAATTGTTTGATAAACCAGGATTTTCTTAATCATGTCTACAAAAACTAACAGCTTGGGCGTCACACATTTAAGGAAACATTCACAAGAGGTAAAAAAACAGATTTCTTTTCATGAAGCTTTCCTTTCATACTTGGCGCCCACGGCTTTATTTTTGTAGATTTAACTATTAATTGTAAGAAAATCCATTTGGGTATCAAAAAGCATTACTTTTTCGCTTTTTTATTGCATTTAGATAAAAAAAAAATTTTTTTAATCTTTTTTTGTTTATTTTCTTTTCTTTCAACCTCATACATCATCACAAAGGACCTGCTGAGATTCCTCCGTTGTGACGAAATGGTTCTCTGCCTTTTGGTTCTAAAGTTATCAAATGATTTCTCGTCCTTCACAGGTCATACGGTAACGTTGTACTATTTAATACAGGGGATAACAGGACGAGATCCCAATTCCCACAGGACACTACGAAGATGAGGAAGGGCAGAGAGGAGTGTGGGGCATCACGGGGGGGGGAAGGAAGGATAGCTATACCCTTTAATTAATGGAAAAAACTTGAGAAATAAAAAAAATTATTAACTCTTTCATATTCCTCCAAATTCGTATTTCCGCAATATTTCCCCATTTCGAGATTTCATTCGCAGAGTCGATGCACAAAACTTCTTTTATTTTTTTATCGACTTTCATTTGAGTTGTTTTACTTTAATGGGATTTTAATGGCAGTGTTATAATGACTTTGTTCTGATTTTCAGGTCCTGTAAGTTTTATGGCTGTTTTTTATGGTTTTATTGACAATTATTTTCTGTTATCTCAGTTCCATGTACAGATTGGCTAAAACAGGACTTAAAGGACTACCCATACTACACCCCGAATTTTTGCTTGTAGAATGATTACCCGAATGAAAATACGTTATTAGATGCACATAATTCAATTAACTTTAGCCAATTCTGTACATGGAATACTTTGAAACTACAGTAATAAATGCAATAAAACCCAAAACATGCTGTGGATGAGATACGTGGATGACATCCTAACATTTGGGATAATAGGTGGGATAATTTAATGAATTCCTCTCAAAATTAAACGCATTAGTGCCCAGCATCAAATTTAAAAGTTGAATGGGAAACAGACAACAAAATTCCTTTCTTGATGTTTTAATAATCAGAGACACGACAGAATACAAATTTACCATATACAGAAAACCAAACGTTCTCACTTTCATATATTCACTACTTTAGCTATCACGACATTACTATCAAGATAGTAGCTAGCAACCTATTCTTAAGAGCCTTACGAATTTGTTCCCCAGATTTCCTGGAAAAAGAATTTGACCTAATTCGCAAGCAACTTTCGTCTTTAAGTATCCTGACCATATAATTGAGAAAGCAATTCAAAAAGCAAACATAATTTTCTACGACCCCCTAAAGACAAGACCAGAGACACATCCCAACAATAAAATAAAAATTCCTCACCTGGAGGGACGATTAAGAGAGTAAACCCACACCCTGGGAAATCCAACCCTTTTGCATTTACCTACCCAAACACCTTAGCCAAATCCCTGATTAACGTCCAACAAAAGGCATCTCCCAAAGACTCTGGGGTCTATGAGATCCCATGCCAGGACTGTAACCAATCTTACATCGGATTTACAGGTAAATCACTTCCCCAGAGATTAATACAACACAAACGGTCAATTAGGTATGGACAACAGAACTCGGCTATTTTCAACCATATAAATGAACATAACCATAGAATAAACTGGAATTTGTCACGTGTAATTTATAGCAGCAACTGCCGGTACAAGAGTCAAATGATGGAATCGGCCTTAATAAAAGAGAAGCAGGTAATGAACATCTCAAAAGGTGCGTGGGTTTCAGATGTGTCGACGAAGTTTGTTTTCATTCAACCAACGCTTAAGAAGATTATAGGAAGATTATCAGCGGGGTGACCTAAATTGGCTTATTGTGGACGGATCTCTTGGTATAAATACCACCTTTTCTGTAAACTTTTCTCATTCATATACCTGAAGAGAGAGACAGCAGTCTCTGAATATAGTACTTTTCTCTCTACATTTTGGTGTTTTTATGGGCTCCTTTTATTAGATGGAATTCTGTTGTTACAGAACATTTTTTACCAGTCATATATATATATATATATATATATATATATATATATATATTATATATATATATATATATATATATGTATAATATATGTAAACATATATATATATATATATATATATATATATATATATATATATATATATATATATATATATATATATATATATATATGTGTGTAGTTTATATATATATATATATATATATAGTATATATATATATATATATATATATATATATATATATATATATATATATATATATATATATGATATATATATATATATATATATATATATATATATATATATATATATATATATATATATATATATATATATATACATATATATATATATATATATATATATATATATATATATATATATATATATAGATATATATATATCTGATGACAACCAATCAACTTTCTCTCTCTCTCTCTCTCTCTCTCTCTCTCTCTCTCTCTCTCTCTCTCTCTCTCTCTCTCTCTCTAAGGGGTACAAAGTTTGTTTTTTATATTCTATTGTCAAATTTAATAAAGTTATTATTAAAAAGGATATTCAGGATTTTAATATAGTTAATTTTATTTGCAGTTTATTATTATGGTCTATTTGTAAACCAGAGGCAATATATCTGTCTTATTGGGCAAAAAATGACCCTAATAACATCATCGCTGGTAATGCAGTATACCGAATAGTAAAAGAATCAAGGGAACATTACATCAAGATTCCGCGACATTCAAGATTTTTTGCTGCAAGACTGAGTCGATTCTAAGGTTATTTAAATTCTTTTACTTTTATTTAAGTTTTACTATTTTACTCGAAACCTGAATTTCAAGTCAATGATCACTTTTAGGCTTGTTCCATATTGATAGGTCACCTTCTGATTAATTAATAATAATAATAATCAAATAATAATAATAATAATAATAATAATAATAATAATAATAATAATAATAATAATAAGTAGTAGTAATAATAATAATAATATAATAATAATAATAATAATAATAATAATACTGATCTAGTTTATCAAAAATTATTAAATATAGTGAACTCCAAAGAGCATTTTTAGTGTCTTATTCATAAATAGTAAATTATATGAAGAAGACACCACTTTATATTTCTTATGTATGTATATTAACAATTTAGTGATGTTTTATATCAATATTACCTCCCTCAACCTTATTATTAGATTTTTATCGGTTAGATTATGAACTTAAACATTCTTTTACTAATAAAACCAAAATATTGATTACACCCTAATGTACAAGTATTGTGCATATATATTCCTTCAGAATATCCATTATGTTTTGTATGCAAATTGGTAATTTTGAGTTTTATTAACCACATCACTTAATATTTATGATTAATTTCAATTCTTCCTCATATAAATTCCGAAATTTTATATTTGATTTGATACACACTTCTGTACGTACACACATATTACTAAATATATATTATATATATATATATATATATATATATATATATATATATATATATAATGATTATATATATATATATATATATATATATATATATATATATGTATATATATGATATATTATATATAACATATTACATATATATATTTATATATATATATATTTAATAGTATCTATATATAATATATATATATAATAGTATATATTAAAATAAATATATTTATTTTAATTATCTATTTAAAATTTACGGTGGCGTTGTCATAATCATAGCTTTTGCCGGTTAGAAAAACAGTGCGACCTCTGGATTCCTCGAGATGCCGAGATAAAAAAAAAATTACTAGGAAACAACGAC
>NC_061092.1:64605861-64630861 GCF_015104395.2 Macrobrachium nipponense
AGTTTGCTTGTGATTCTCAAATTGAGATATTTTGTTTTAAATGTCCGTTTTGGGTTGAAAACTAGTTTCTATTAAATCACGTTCTTTCGATTGTGAAATGATTACCCACTCAAGATTATTGTTTTCCTATATTTTTTTTTTTCCAAAATAATCTGCTTAGCTTCGTTATTGTCCAGCTTTTTCTCAGATATCTTGGACATTATTTTCCTTTTTTTTTCCATAACGTGTTGATTCCTCACATTCAGCCCTTATACAAACGTTATTATAATCATGAAATTATATTGTCAACGCCGCTGTGAAGTAGTGGAACATTTCCGTTATTTATACATTATTTCTATTATTGATATTTTCATAATTTCACTACTCGTAGTATGTTCATTAATAGCTCTGTATGTTAATATATGTCGACTATCCATCTTTCATTTTAAGCCCGTTTTTCCTGTCACGTTCCTTCTGCAAAGACATCTTGAAACATTTTTACTTTGTTTCGTCGCTTGTTTTTTCCGGTTAGAGTTCATCTCTTGCTCCAAAACTCTTACCTCATTTCCTAACCTTTCGTCTTCTTTCCTTCATACTTTCCTTTTTAAACCCTACTGAAGAATCGAAATCACACTTACATTATTTTCTCTACTGTTCTTACCTCACCGTCCAACGTATATTTCCTCTCCCTTCATTCCCCAATATTTAAAAGCTATCTGCGTAATTCCTTTTCCGCATTTTCACCTTTACTCTTTTGACCTACATTCTCTTCATTGTGACTGCCTGACCTCATTCTCACGTTCCTCGTTTCCATGTCACTGATTCATGAACTAAACTCCTCCTGTTGCCTCTAAACTACTTGCTGTTTGTATTAAATGTAGCTGTTTGTATTTTGTTGTATTTCTTATTCTATCCACGGAATATATTCACCATACCTTTTTTGATTATTCAATTGAACTTCCATTTACTTTAGTCACGTAATTACATACATTACATTATATTGAGCATCTTTTCATATCTGCTAACACTTGATAACATGAAAACTGGAGGAAATATAACTAGAAAAGTTAACATAGTTTATATTTGCTGTTATCTTGGTTGAACTCAGTCTTTTATCACAAAAACCCTGGAACATTTCAAATCGAGAGAAAGAGAAAGATAGAGAGAAGTGGGACTGTGCATCTTTTGTTGGGAATTAGGAGTCAGTCTGCAGATGCAAAAGACGTAACCAGGTTTTATCTAATACCTTTATTCATATATTATTCTCTACTTTAATCATTAATATCTAAAAGCTTTTCGGCTCACAGCATATATACAATCTTTCTCTCTCTCAAAAAAAAAAAAAAAAAAAAAGACTAGATATACCATTACGGTAGCAGAAGAGAGAGAGAGAGAGAGAGAGAGAGAGAGAGAGAGAGAGAGAGAGAGAGAGAGAGAGATCTTCTTTATTCAACATATTTTCACATAGCAAAACATATTTCTCAAGCGAGAAATTGAATCTAAAATCGCTCGTCGTGTTAAATTATTATTTTCCTTGTTAGAAATGGTAAAACAAAGTCTGGAATATCTTTATTATGCGTATACATAAACTTAGCCTCCTTTAGAAGATGATCATGTTGTAAGCAAACAAAACAAAACAAAATTTTGTTCCTATGCGTTTACTCCAGTCAGGATTCTCATAATTATCCATCAACTAAGAAGACTCAAACGTTGGCAATAATTCTGAATTGCACTGGTGTCCTGAAACGATATTTTTGAATTTAGTTCTTATGAATAAAAAGACGTTTTGACTCTGGTATAGCAAAGTAGTTACTGCAATCGGCCCTTTCTACCCCACCCCATAATTTCTCCTTACCAATTCCACGAGATTTTTTTTTTCCCTCCTTCTCACTCGTTGCAGAACATATCCGATAAACAGCAACACCTTGCAGCGGCCAGTGTTGGATTCGCTCGAACTTTAATTTTTCGTAGAAATAATGAAAAAGAAAAAAAACTGACCGGATACAGATACCATCACCAATAGAAAGATGAAATGACATTTAGTACGATATTCATTCTAAAACAGCGGTAATTAAGCCTTGGGCGTTAGTAAAGTTACCAATGAAACCTTATCTGGTTGTCACAATGATAATGTGAAGGGGATTGATTAAAATATATTCATCGAACTGGGATTTGCTTTTCATGATTAGAAATGAGAGCATATTGACTGCATGCATTCTATAGTAAGTAATTACACATTATTAATATCAAGCAAATTGGATAATAAAAAGAAAAAGTGGATGCAAATTAGAAAAAAATATATAAGAGACTTCCAAACATAACATGCATTATACATCAGTAGTTGTTGGTATAAAAAAAATTTTGCTATATATGAAAATGAGTTACGCTTTCAAAGGCGAATGCTTTGCACGACTCTTATATGGATAGAGTGAAAAGCCATCCATCATTGAGAGTGGTCTTCAAGACTCAATTTCCTGTTACCTTCGCCTAATGAAACGATTTGTTTATAGTTCTGAGATTATCTTTTTCTTGGCATGAGATAATGTTGAGGGAAACGAGTTGCTGATGCTTTTGTAATCTGCTGGGAGGTTCTTAGACGATTTAGACTCATACTGCTATGATCAATTTTGTTATGCGTTTCTTTGCAAAGAAGGAATCTGCACGAAGTTTGTCGTTGAAATAAAACAAAATTTATCTTGAATTAAAAAAATTGATTTTGAATGTTGACCATGTTAGAGAAATAATTAAGAAACTCCCTTTTTTTAGTTTTCCGTGAAAGAAAACTATTGAGATGACCATTTCTCTGTCCCTCCTCACTCTTCTGTCCAAACTCAGATTCTTGAAAACTACTGAGGCTAGATGGGTGCAAATTGTTATGTTGATCGTCCACTCCCTCCAATATTATCAGTCATACCAAATAGCAGTCCTCTAGCCTCAGTAGTGTTTCACTTTTATTTAAGGTAAAGCTACCCATGATCATGCATCTGACACCGCTATAGGTGCTATCAACGCAGGTTACCACCAGGCTGTGGCTCTAAAAGTTTCATGGGCCGTGGCTGAGAGTTTGATGCGGCAATATACGCTGCACAGAAAAACTCGATTGAGCTGAAGAAATTTCGGTACATTTTGTATTCGTTATTTTAGAAAATTGTAAATGAGCTTCTAAGACAATTAAGCAATTACCGAAATAACCTTTTTAAAATAGATTATGTATATATAGTTGAACTATCATGTTGAAAAAAACAAATCTTCATTGACCTTAATGGTAAACCTCTCACTCAAATATTATTCTTAAAATATTAAGTAAACAATGAACCCATAGAAATTATAATATTTCCGATTCTGTTTCCTCAAGTTCATTAAATTTTGCATTTTCTTTAGCACCTTTCGTCTTTTAAGATTTTTGCTGTCCTTATAAAATAAACATATGAATTTTGCCTTCGTAACTTCGAAAATCGTGCGCATGTAAACACCACAGACTGTTACATAAACAACAAACAAATAAACAGCAGAAGTGGGACTTTGTGTCGCAATTTTTCAAAGCCTTAAGACAAGACTAATAAATAGAAAATTATAGAGCTTAGTAAAGTACAAACCAATTATATATATATATATATATATATATATATATATATATATATATATATATATATATATATATATATATATATATATATAAGAAGAGGTGCTCCTACGCCAATAGTTACTAGAGTGATAAAGAGAACTAACAATGAAAAAAAAAGACTATTTTTAAATAGATTTGATAACTAGTATACCGTTTATTCTCCGTAAAAAAACAACTCAAGGTTGGTTAAATTACTCAGTAATAAAGAAAGAGCTACTCAATCAATATTATTATGATCAGTTGAAATTATGATATACCTCTCCATCTATCTATCTAGTTTTAAAAGGTGCTTCGACTCATAATGGACAAAAGCAACAACACAATCACCATACAAAGAATAATCTATTAAGTAGGATTTTCATATCTCAAGAAAAAAGAAAAGAATGATGGTATAGATAAATGTAGATATGCAACTGAACAAACAAAAGAAAGCATTTATTGAAACAAATAATGATAAGAGTTTTTCCAACGCCACTTGAGGTCACGAGGACAATATAAAGTTAAAAGCACATTACCCTCTATCCGGGGTGAAAGGCGAGCGATAAAGTTGATCAAATCTCTGCTGGTAATCGTGCGAATGTCTTGAAATTGTTGAGGGCTTCCAAGTTACGCCATAAAGAGTCACCTACGACCTCTTCTCTATTCACAGCTTTACAATTTATTCCTTTACCAAGTTTGCAGGAACTTGAGATGGTAAGAAAATAATATAATTTTGCTCGTTTTTCAGTTATTTTCATGGCTGCCTTTTTTTATAATTTATTATTTTAATATGCACATGCAAATTACAACACATTATATATATATATATATATATATATATATATATATATATAATATATATATATATATATATATATATATATATATATATATATATATATATTTATATATATATATATATATATATATATATATATATATATATATATATATATATATATATATTATATATATATATATATATATATATATATATATCTTTTTTTTTTTATATATATATATATGTGTGTGTGTGTGTGTGTGTGTGTGTGTGTGTGTGTATATATTACCCAGGTTCCAGCCTCGGTACAGTTTTAGAGAAGGGAAAAAAAACATGAATGTTGTAGCAATGACCTTATAGCAGCAAGGCACTTAAGTGACATTGGTCTTCTCTCTCTCTCTCTCTCTCATAATTACCAAAGGTAACTAAATCAGACTCGTGAACCAGAAAAATACATTTATTTAAAAACAAAAGGATTAACTGGTTCTTAAATATTTTATAACTGAAAAAGTCAAATTTAAAATCAAATAACACTGGGGACTGAACTAAACCCGTCGACCCCTTCTCTACAATAACTAACATTAGTTTAGTCATAACTAGAAAAGTCATAGCACAATTCTATAAGTAACACCATAACCAAGGAACTTCGGAACCTTCAGTTAAGTTCCCATTGCCAAATAAGTTCCCATCACTAGATCCATAATCCAGAAACGTCTCAAATACATAAGGATCGCACTAAATAAATTGCATATAAACTAAAATGAGACAAATCAAAAGTCATATGGAAAAGGACATTTCTGAAATAGAAGTTTAAAAATACAAAAAGACAAGGCCACACTTGGACTTAAAAGTATTCTTACCTATTCTAGCCAAATGCACAACCCAAATTAACATTCAACTGAAGAGGGGCCGACTTTGTATAGTTCTCAATATTAGTTATCTTACTCTCCCATTATGTAGGGGAACAGCTCGCACGTACACAAGCACGAATTCACTCAAGACACTTCCACATATCGCCATAGTTTTCGTCACAAGTTCATTACACTGGAAAGAACGTGACGGCATAATGGCTTATTATCACGCCCATAAACTCTACTCAAAACTAGTATATCTACTTCCGCTCATGCACATAGGACATGGTCTGTTCTACTTAGGCAGCGACCTTCGACATCACGCCACCCAAGAAGGTTGCGTCAACATTTCCAGAGCTAATGCTGAATAATGCTCTTAAGATCTCTGTTTCCACGGAGAGTCAGAATGATGACATCTAATCATTTTACAGAATGCCATTGCTCATCACATCCACTTGTCAACCATCAGTTAACAAAAAAGAGACAATTCAGAGATAACGAATCATATTCATAATGGTGTTTTAAATATGTTTCTCAATATATATAGTATGAATAATTGATCTTATTTTTAATCTTTGTCTTTTTCTCCCGGGCATTACCTTTACACACACACACACACACACACACATATATATATATATATATATATATATATATATATATATATATATATATATATATATATATATATATATATATCAATACATACACACATACATGTACGATGTTGCTCTAAATGCCTGGTTAACACACATTTGCTAAAGCTCAAAATTTGACTCAGTCAGATACCCGAACTCACGGAACAAGAAAAAATAGGACTGAACATTCCAAAGGCTGCACTGCTTTATACAGCTCCCCAACAAAAGAGGGAATTTGAAGTTAAATTAATTTTGTTTACTTGAAGGTTTCTCGACTGAAGTGTGTGTCAGAACTGATAAGCAGATTGAATAAGCAAAAGCAGTGTTTAAAAAACTGACTTTTTTCTTAGAACTGACTTTTTCCTTCATATGATAAGGTCAATTTGGTGAAACTGGAGAGTTTGATAACTAACTCTACAGAGAGTTCGGACTTCATCCAATTTTTGCAATACGTAATCTGTAATTACAGATTTATTTTAGATAGCAATTTTATTTATTTCCATAAAAACAGTGTAAACATTTTCTATAAATTGTCAGATGAATCTACATACTACACTAAGATATGAAAACTTGTCCGTCAAAATGATAAATGTTTTTAAGTATTTAACACACCAATCTTACACATCTTAGTGTATTTTAGAGTTAAAATAACATGTATTTTCCTACTTGAATACACCCAGTTGGCGTATTATTATCTCATAATAAGTTAGGCTATATCTATCAAAAAAAAAAAAAAAAAAAAGAAAAAAAAAAAAACAAAAAAGAATGCCAATTCAATGTTGTCAGGTTTTTCAACAAATATCTTATTCTCTAGAATTTCCAAATAGAATTCAGTCGAACTTGAATAGGGGAAATCAATAGTTTTAGACTTTAAGAGAACTGAAATCATTCTTCGCTTTCCTTCACTATTTCTTCTTGACCATTATGAGAGAAACGTTTTTTCATAGAGGCCTAATAGACCCTACAGTGAAAAGGAACAGTGCCATCCATGCAGAACACGAAGCATCGAGAGTCATAATAGATTATATGAATTCACAAGTTTGGAAAAGGCAATATTGAACACACTAAGAAAACCTGATGGAGACGACTAAAGGCTCATCGAGATGTTCACGACGAGAAGCAGCCCTTGGATGCCCTCATAAAGATACTGATATCATCATCAAAATAGGTGAGGTGATAAATATTCAAGTATCCTCAAACTGTATTCACCCATCCAGCAGAAGGTCCAGGCCAGAGAATGAAAATAAATGCACCAAGTATGATGTCAATGTCAGGATCAAGAACTTAGTACTGCGTCAAAAGAGCCCTTACACTAGCAGGAATAATATGCTCGTGGTAGAGCCAATCAACTCCCAGCGTCCAAGAGATTATCATAGGACGTACGTGGTATTATTACTTGTTACTTGGAAGTTCTCCTTTACAGAATTCTTCTGGAGCAACAGTCAGAGGTGGCAAAATGCAAGCTCAATCTACGCCAACTGCAACAACCTCTTCCATATTAGTATTGCTTTAATGAAGTCCATGATGCGAAGGCTTAAACAACTGTCAGTAGAAAAAATGGATAAATGAAACTTATTAACGGCTTTCATCTTATATTCCAAAACGTATTGACTTTCAAGAATTGATAAAGTGTAGATAATGCTAGAAAATCTATTACGACATTAAAAAATGGATAAATGAAACACTTATTAACGGCTTTCATCTGTTATTCCAAATCTGATTGACTTTCAAAACTTGATAAAGTGTAGATAATGCTAAAAAATCTGTTACGAAATAAAATACGCTACGAATGGTGCAACAGCATTCAGTAGAAGTGTCTTGCGATAAACGATATGCTATAAAATGTGCATGTCTCTCTCTCTCTCTTTTTAAAAGGTAAGTCCAGTCACTTACCGTAGCAACCACTTATCTTAAAGAGACATGCGAACAAATACTGTGCCTCTTGTGAAGAAAGGAACCTGTTTCAACTCTTTTTGTAAAATGGTCTTTTCAAAGACGCTCTTCCTTAGATAGAATAGAGGGTAGAGCAAGTTTTTCTCTCTCTGTAGATGTAAGGCAGTTTAGGAATAGGAAGGAAGAATATAAGAATTCGGAAAAGTATATACAATTAGGTTTCATATTCGTTTGGGTAGTGAGGGAATTTCGATGATATGATAAGTCACATGAAACATTTGAGTCTTTCTGTATTATGCACCTTCAATTCGTTTTTTCGATATTATTTAAGGCATCAATTATATTATATATATGTATATATATATATATATATATATATATATAATATAATTGATGCCTCAAATAAACGAATAATATATATGTATATATATATACTATATATATATATATATATTATATATAATTATATATATATATAGTATATATTATAGTATATATGTATATATATATATATATATATATATATATATATATATATATATATATATATATATATATATATATGTGTGTGTGTGTGTGTGTGTGTGTGTGTGTGTGTGCATACGCGCACACACACACACACCATATATATATATATATATATATATATATGGTGTGTGTGTGTGTGTGTGTGCGTGTATGCACACACACACGCACACACGCACACACACACACACACACATATATATATATATGAATATATATATATATATACTATAACTATATAATATATATATATATATATATGATATGTATATATATATATATATTTATTCATTTTTGGGGGGGTAGCTGAGGGGGGTGTGTTAAAGAAACGTATCAATATACTTTGTATCAGCTTTAT
Organism: Macrobrachium nipponense; assembly: GCF_015104395.2. Taxonomy (NCBI): domain Eukaryota; kingdom Metazoa; phylum Arthropoda; class Malacostraca; order Decapoda; family Palaemonidae; genus Macrobrachium; species Macrobrachium nipponense. The sequence goes on from NC_061092.1 coordinate 64,614,491, forward strand.
ATAAAACGAGGGAGCAATAAATTGCACTCAAGCCCCAACATGCAAAAAGACTTATGTTTGCGGTTTTCAGTATGATATAAGCATTGGACACATAATCATTAAAGCTTAATTTAGACTTTTTTCTTATCATTATAATAACGAGAGCATTTATAATGGTCTTTACTGATGCATATAAAAATTCCATGTAAAATCGCTTTGGGAACGTTAATGGTTTTAATTATGAGTTGAATTGAATATAGGATTTAGGCCAAAAGCCAAGCACTGGAACCTATGAGGTTTTTCATCGCTGAAATGGAAATTGACAGTGAAAGGTTTGAAAGGTGTAACAGGAGGAAAACCTCACAGTTGCACTATGAATCAAGTTTTAGGAGAGGGTGGAAAGAAAGATGAAGAAAGAGAATTCGAAAGGAGGTGCAGTAAAAGGAACAAAAGTGGTTGCGGCTAGGCAATCTGCAAAGAACCACAAGTAATGACTACAGTGTAGCGCACGAGGTCCACTGACGGCGCTTACCCCCTACGGAGTTCTAATTATTAAAAATGATTGAACAAAGGTTGGTCATTGTACTGACTTTTGCCGCGTTAATTAGATTTCGGTCAGTCTTCCATTAACTTTCAATGTACTTCTTTGTTCTTGTTAGAGCAAAATGTATTTTGAAATCGGATGTACTCCAATGAACTTTGTATGTCTATTTTATCGCATGATGTCTCATTGATAGTGTTCAGAGTTGGTATGAACTGGAAAATTAGTGGCATGCCTTCCAAAAAATAGATATCTACATATATAATAAATTAATAAAAAAAGAATTAAAAGAAAAACACTGTTTCTCTTTTGTGGGGAATTACTTTTTAGTAGAATGTCAAATAAACAGCAGTTATTGTAAAATGAGGTCGTCACTGAGTGGGATTTGCTTATTACATGGCGTCAAAACAACTATGATCTTTGAAGCTGACTTATGTGCATAATGTTTGACAAAGAGTGAGCAAAAAAGTTCTGGTTATTAGATAATACAAATAAGCATTTTTGAAGAATTTGCATTCATAATGGAAAATACTGAGAGAAATCATGCCATACCTATCTAAAAATACCCACTCACCCACCCACCCACACACACACACACCCACATACACACATTATACATACAACTTGACCGACCCAACACTGCTTGGGATAACTCTCGCTCCTTTCCCTTACTCTATCTTTCTCTCTCCAACCATCTCTGTCTCTTTCCCTCTTTCTTCTCACTAATACCAACTCTCTCTCTCTCTCTCTCTCTCTCTCTCTCTCTCTCTCTCACTTTTTCATCTTTCTGTACCTAACACCCCTTCTACTCTCTCTCTCTCTCTTTCTCTCTCTTCCTCTCCCTCTCGCTCATTTCTCTTATTCTATCTTTCTCTCTCCAACCATCACTGCCTCTTTCCCTCTTTCTTCTCACTGATACCAACTCTCTCTCTCTCTCTCTCTCTCTCTCTCTCTCTCTCTCTCTCTCTCTCTCTCAATCACCCGCTCTTCTGTGTCTCTGTCTCTCTCTAACCCTCCCTGTCATTTTTCCTCTTTCTTCTCCCTAACACCTTGTCTACTCTCTCTCACTTCCTTTCCCTCTCATTCTCTCTCTGTGAACCCCCTTCTTAAACGCCACCCTCTTTAATGTCATTGATGTTTATCCCATATATTCTTTTCTTAATCATAACACTGGCCTGCATTTCAAAATAATTTTACAAAGGTCAAGGGGTTTCCGACTGATTTAGGACCGTTTTTGCTGCTGAATTAAAAAACACAGTTAATTTTCCTGGGTCAGGTCTGGTTTCTAAGATACATTCTATTTATATTCCAGCATATTTTTTCCAAAATATCGCAATTATCCAGGCGTTTATGGGCTTTGTTTTCGCAAAACCGGGTCGTGGGTAACCTTTTATAATTATTTTTTATTTCTCTTTTCAAGTCTAGATATGTATAAAAATGGATCGGAAGTGTAAAAACCATCCTAATAGGTTCTGTTACATTTGCGAACATGTGATTCTTCCAGACAGCCAAGCAAAACTCACGGATTTTGTAAAGAAGGCATATGAAGCTTACTTTGGAGTAAACTAGGGGACCAGGATAAACCATTCGCTATACATATCTGCTGCAAAACATGTGCAGAGAACTTACGGGATTGGAGGAACAAGAAAAGGAAGAGTATGCCATTTGGTGTCCCAATGGTGTGGAGGGAAGGGAAAGATCATGTTACCGACTGCTACTTTTGCATATCACATCTAAAAGGAATCAATCGCAAGAACAAGCGCCATGTTCAATACCCTGATGTTCCTTCTGCCATAAAGCAAGTCCCCCATAGCCCTGTCCCTGAGCCAAATATCAGCATGGAATCTCGTTCTGATTCCAAATCTAGTGACATGACTGATACAGCTGAGTGTGGTGCATACAGGCTAGAAGATGACAACAAACCAGTGCCTTTGACCCAAGCCGAACTCAATGACCTGACACGAGACCTGAACCTTTCCAAGGAGTCTACCCAGCTACTGGGTTCTCGTCTTCCAGAGATACGTCTACTGGCACCAGGAACAACATTCTATGGGTATCAGGACAGCGAGAGAGAATTTAGAAAATTCTTCCCGTTCGATGAAGCATTTACACTGGTCTACTGTAACAATATTGCTGACCTGACTGAATAACTAGGTCTGAAGTTTGATTCTATGGAATGGAGACTTTACACTGACTCATCTAACAGAAGTCTCAAGGCAGTTCTTCTGAATACCAGAAATAAGTTTTCATCAATCCTTGTTGGGCACTCAGAGATGAAAGGAAATAATCCACAAAAGCCATGGAACAATCTGTTTGCTGCTCTGAACTACCAGGAACAAATAAATGGTTGATCTGTGGAGATCTTAAAGTTGTTGGACTCATCCTAGGACTTCAAAGTGGTTGCACAAAGTATTCATGCTTTCTGTGCTTATTGGATAGCCGTCCTGATGACCTGCATTATGTCAGACAAGAGTGGCTGTCAAGGAAAGGATTAAAACCTGGGTCAAACAACGTTCTGTCCCACCCTCTGTTGAACCGAGCAAGATATTGCTTCCACAGCTCCACATCAAACTTCGTTTCATAAATAACTTTGTAAATGCATTGGACAAGGAAGGTAGAGGATTTGCTTTTCTCCATCAGAAGTTTTAGCAAAAAGCATGGAGAAACTTAAGGCAGGTATATTTGATTGTCCTCATATAGGGGAAATCATCAAGGATGCTAGTTTTGTTGATGCATTGAATTCTACTGAACTCTCTGCAAACTTCCTTGGCAACCATAGAAGTTCCCAGTATCAGAGGGTGGTTGATGAGTTAATGGAGAATTTCTGCCAACTTGGTGCACGCATGTCAATGAAAATACACTTCCATCGGTCTCATCTGGACTATTTTCCAGAGAATTGTGAAGACTTCAGTAAAGAACAGGGTGAGTGCTTTCACCAAGATATCAGCGTTATTGAGGAACTTTACTAAGGCTGATGGAATGTTAACTTCCTGGCCGACTACTGCTGTTACCTGAAGAGGGATGTGGAGTCTGCTCAGTACAAACGGAAGTCCCTGAAGAGACCATGAGTAGCTTCCTTAGCTCATTATACTCTTCGTGCCATCTATTCAGAATATTTTGTAAGCCTTCTGTGAATAAATCAGGCTAATATTTTCAATATTGTGTTTCATTCGCCTACAAATAGATCGGAATTTAGGATATTTTTAATGGGCTAATAATTCACTAACTGGATTTGATTGAGTTAAATTAGCATGATTTTTTGATTCAGCGGAAATAACTGGCATAAAATCAGGTATTATTATGTTAAACCTTGAAAACAGCGCAGGCCAGTGTAAGTCATACAGAAATTATGTATAATAAATTTGTAAAGCAACTAAGTCTATAGGCATAACCCACACTGTTTCACGAGGAGTACCGGTTCCATTTCAAGGAATCCCTTCTCACCCTCACCCCCTTCGGAGCGGGAGAGGTAGGATGAAAGCCCATTATAAACCATCTTAGGGGTCCCCATTATAACCATGCCAAGTTTCATGCTTATCGGACCAGGCGTTTGGCTATGATTTAATGATGGACGGACGAACAGACAGACTTAACACCCATTATAATAAGATACATATTGTAATGAAACACACTCTGTTCTGTAGGTTCTTAAATACAAAAAAGGAACGGAACTGGAATGACTGGCAGCAGATGCGACAAACAAAGGCAGAAAGAGCTTAACAAAACCACAAAATTGCTGTTGTATACAGTAATTTACATTAAGTACAAGTAAGTCAGGTTCAGGTGAAGAAACGCTTAAATTGACCAATTAAATAAACATAACAAATAATGAATTAGATGTTTAACAGTGGCAGCAACATATAAAATCCGAGGAAATAAACCTTAAATAAATCAGGAAGGTTATTGAAAGAAGAAAGGGTTTTCAATAAGATCTCTTGCCCTCCTCCATACCATCGTTACGTAGACAGCATATTCATAAGAAGAGGATCTTGAAACTTTAGGAAGGACTTTCTTTGAAGAATGTTCCGTCCTCTGCTTCACGTGTGAACGCATGGTGGTATAAATCCTATGGGTTATACCACCATGGTAAAAAAAGAAACCATGAACCCGGGTTTATGCCATAACGGATCAAATGAGATCAAACAGGTATAAAGGATCTGTAGTAGATGTTATCTTTCGTCTCGCCCTCACACACTGCTCCACGTGGAGAGAAACCATGAGGGAGATCGAAAGGTCCACACAAATCCTCATCAATAACAACTTCACAGGTCATATGGTTGAACGTCAAACACAAGACTCCATAAAAAACTACTGAGAAAGCACGAAAGAAACCAACAACGACCAGAGGATCTATCAAAATATTTTATATAAACTACGTCTACCATGAATATTCAGAAGATGAAAAGCCTATCAGGCAAATAATAAAGGAAAAGGTCTACCCCACTGCATAAGGGAATAAAATTAACCTCATAATTGATTATAAAAACATGGACACTATCCAGCTGCTTCTTAAATATAACCCTGCTGCCCCAAAAACGTCTTTGAAGAGAAAGAGTGTAATATACCAATTTACATGCTAGGTGGAAGGATGCCACAACTCCTATGTTGGGATGACCAGTACCAGACTCTCTAAGCGTCTATCCTATCACCTTCAAAAAGGGGCCATTTACAATTATTATAGAGAAAACCATAACCGAAGACCAGAAAGAGAAGAGCTCATAACAAACATAGAAATCATTGACCAAGCACCGGACCTAAGACGTCGACGGGTGCCTCGACCACGTATATTAGAAAAAAAAAAAAAAAAAAAAAAAAAAACGAGTACACACAGTAAAAGCAACAGAATTTCTCCTCACCATCATAAGACGAAATACAAGAAACCAACCGACACCATACACCGTCGAGAGAGAGAGAGAGAGAGAGAGAGAGAGAGCGAGCCGGAATACGGTGAATTTCATGTCATCTATGTATTAGGGCTTGTGCCTTGTATGATAAGGCGCCCTATGAGGTAATGTTTAGACTATCGATAATCTTACGCTAAGTCGGTTGGTATTGCACTTCCATCTTCAATGGAGTGTCTGGGGTTTGTAGTTCACTTACGAAGTCGGTATTATCTGTTGGTTATTACGACGATGTGTTTTAAACTCATGTTGGTTCGGTGAGGAGGTTCTTGTAGAAAACACTAAGTCTATAAAAAAATTATATATTCTTCTGAAGTTTTACATGGCGAAGATCAGGTATGATTGTACAAGTCTTCTAATAACGATAGCTTGATCGCTTCTGCCAATGATGAGGCTAATCCTATTCCTCTACATGATAAGCTTAGGTAAAGAGGTACAGGTCTTCTAATGACGATAGCTAACTCTGTTCTGCCTGTCTACCATCTCTGTTACAAGTTATGAGGAACAGACAGTAGTTCGAACATATGAACATACATACAAATGACATAGTTACATACGAACACACAATCAAATGAGGACACGCTACAGATCACGTAGGCCATTTGAATCATAGGTCGGGGTAGTTGTCTCAAGCAGGGAGCTTGGACTGTTTCAAACAAATGAATGACCACAGATGACGGCATGTCAACTTAGCCTACATACTTATTGTATACGTCATCTTTAGCGTCTCTAGTCTGATCACATTCCTGCAAGCAATCTTTTATATATATGGACTAACATTCCATATTATTATTATGTAAACACTTACATCAGCTCGGTCAGCTACCAAAACCAACTACTGAATATTACTCAAACTTGACTTGCATTTGACTTATAGGAGTGTGATACAGCCACTATGTGAATATATATATATATATATATAAGTAAATAAAAATTCCATGGTGTACATGAATTGATTCAAGTAATAAAATATAAAACAATGATATTGGTAAATAATAGTGATCACGTGATATATAATGATACAGTTTTTCACTTCATCTCTTTAAGATACTTATGCTACAGAAAATACTAATGACTCTGATAAGTGCATAGAATGAAGATTAACATGATAAAAATCATATTTTAACTGATAAAAAATTTCATATATGAATTGATAAAAATATTAATGTTTATGCTAACTGTTATATATCTGATTCATTAATTCATATACTAACTCATAAATAACTGCAGATATTGGTAAGATAAAAGGTAACAGATTGATTATAGGCTACCTGATTTGTTTATACATATGTATATGGATTCATAAAATTATGATTAATATATGTGCACTTTAAATAGATCCTATGCGTACACGCAAAGATATATTTAGATTCTGTTATTTATGATCATTTATATATAGATTCCTAGTGCGTACACGCAAAGATATATTTAGATTCCGTTATTTATGATCATTTATATAAGAGATTCCTATTGCGTACACGCAAAGATATATTTAGATTCCGTTATTTATGATCATTTATATAAGAGATTCCTATTGCGTACACGCAAAGATATATTTCGACTCTGTTATTTATGATCAATTATATATAGGATACATGATACTTTATATATATGTAGGATACATGACCGAGGTTATACTACTTCACTTTTAACAACTAACGTTCGAACAACTTTTCAACCATTACACAGTTCCAGACAAACCACCTATAGCCCAATGAAACGGCCTATTTCACAGGGTTAAAACAAGGGGAAAATTTGCCTGGGCGGGTCCAACATTCTATATTGCGCTCATACTTATTCTCTGCATCCTAAGCTACACGATTACGTTCGCGATGAATAGATCATCCCAGCACGAGTCCTTCGCCAGCAAAGTAGAGTTGAATATCCTTCGGGTCGTAATTTGTCGGAAGTATGCCCTATTCGTAGTCGATTTCCGACAGCTGCCGGAGCATTCGCATTAAAACGAGATTAACGACGAGATACGGTGTCGGTCGAGATTAACGACGAGATACCGGTGTCGTCGAAGAAGTCCCATGAAATTCCTTTCACATTGTAGGCGGTTGTTACTTGACTGTAGTCGTCCGCTGCGACGAACGATTTTTTGAAGTTGCGATGTGAAACTCTCGTACTGCAGGATACTGTAACCAGGTTCCATTAATCAGCCTGCAAGTGAAATTATACTTGTCACAAGGGCAAAGTAAATTCAGACGACATCCAAATACAGGGGAGGGGAGAGAGCCATTTAGACCAGACTTAACCCACATGAATTCTCTGATATTTTGGAATTCAAAAGAGTCCGCTGTACAAACTTTTTTATCCATGGCATTAACAATGAGTGAACCTATCCAGGTCTATGATGACTGTAAAAATATCCATTAATTAATAACAAATAAACAGATATCAATACAAATCCCAATAAAGAAAATTCGATATTACTGGTAGTAATTACTAGACAAAGAAGTGGAAAACGGAGCTATTTGTAAGATTGCCAGGCAACATAAGAGTCAAAGAGAAGATTAATCATGATTCTGTATTTCTCTATGCTAACTGAAATTAAGTTGTGATAAAATCTGATCCTATGTGCCCTAACAAAAGTTTCATATTCAATTTTCTCGAGCGCATCCTCTGAGGTTAATTTTAAAAACACTTTATTAATAGGTAGGAGATGCAACGAAAAAACCCACTATGTAAACTAATTTCTAAATAAACTTTGGGTTTTTCAAGAAAATGTGACATTTTCCCATGAATGTTTTACTTGAATTGTAATAGGCTAATGTTGCAAGTAAATATTTCATATATATATCTTGATACTTCTAAATGTCTATGAGGTTCAGAAAAATTAATCCATTTTGTTGTTTGTTATAGAAATTCTATTTGCTTATTTGTTATTAATTTTAAAATGATTGCAACTCCTTATAGCTAAAGTTGCATTGCGCATACGGATAGACATGTCTGCCTTGCCCATGAGAAGTTCGGGCTAGGCATTCCTTTCTCCAGTCAATCTGCTTTTGCAAGCAGAGACGACACACAGATGAAGCCTGTGTAAGCAGATTATTGAGGTTTAAAGGAACAAATGCTGATACGGAAATGATGACGTCGTCACTTGGCAGGAGATTGCTCTCAGCCAGCTAAGAGTTACGTTACTTGCTGTAATAAATACGACTTTAGGATAAATTTATTATCTTTTAATACTCGACCCACACGAGAAGAATGTCTGAAAAAAAACAGTACCAAAATTGAACAATATATTAGTTTCATGTTGGAAATCTGCATAATTGTAATTATGTTAGATTAAATATTCCTTATTCAAACTATATGAAAAAGGTTTCCATACAAATTCTATATATATTATTAGCCCTGTATAAGATTCATATAGGATTATTTCATAGATAACATTTTCACTTTTAGACTTCCTGACTTTAAAATCTCTTTATTTTATTTTATTTATTTATTTATTTATTTATTATTATTATTTTTTTTTTTTTCATTGACTACGAATATAAATCACCGGGACAGACAATATGTCAGTAGGTTTGGATATGTATTTGAACTTTTAGCTTATTCGTCATTACTAAATATATACGCATATATATTTTGGATATTTAATTAATCTATGGTTACGTTTTGCTTATTGATTTTATCGTGATTCCTTTTTTATTATAATTTGTCCCAACCCTACCGGCTTCTTACGGAGTGTATTATATTGACTCCACTTGGCATCCACATTTATATTTATTTTTTTTTTTTTATTTTTTATTTATTTATATATATATATATATTTGATAAATTAATGGGTGCTGAATATGTGGAAAAGTGTTCTAGCGGCGTACGTATAAGGCTACTTGCGGCATCAATTCTATAGATACAAGATATAAATGATAAAGGTATTTAAAACCGCGAGAACCGCTATAATCCAGTTCGGATCCAATATCACGAGTTGTAACTCGTAAGACATTGACACTTCCTATTTAATTATCCGTTATTCTACCAAACCGATTGACTCTGGGCGATATATATTATTGGTTTTCTTAATGGATAGGAATTCACACAACGTGTTAAGGAGATTATTATTGATTTACACCACCCGAGTCACAGATTATTATGTGTTGAATTCCATGTTTACTGATTTAGCACTCATAAATATTCCTAACGCACTCAATTGCGGTGTTTGTTTTTTGGTGCTATTAATTCTATATAACGTGTCAAGGAACTATTAACACTAAGAAGTGTTTATTCCCTCTGTCAGACTCGTAATTCTGTTAATAATTCTACGTATATTCTTTCAAGGATTGATTTGGCACAGGATAGGCCCTTAACTAACAGGTGTCTTAGTGTGTCCCTTGTTTTCATGACACGTGTTACAATCAGTTATGTGCTTTTTATATCTGTAAGCATTGTAGGCCAGTAAAACAGTGATTTGGCTTTCTGTGACATAGTAGGGAAACTGGATGACGGAATGCAACCAGTTTATGACGATTGGTATGAAAGAGATTATTACTACTACCTGGTCGTTAGTCATCTGCTGTGTTCTTCGGGTTTTCCTCGTCACGGACCTACATATAATATTACATTTGATTACATTATTCTGATACACATACTTTAAATATACTTTTGCTTTAGGGTTTCTGCTCAAAGGGTTTATTGTTTTTGCTTAGCCGCTGACCCTGTTTCCGTTTCGAAGTGTTTATTGTTTGGTGTTTATTGTTTTGCTTATCGCTGTTGACACTTGCTTTGTTCAGTTTGTAACAGTTCTGCGCTCCGACCCAGATATTCAATGCTCGCGATCTCTTGGGTTAAGGAATTTTCTTGTTTAGATACGGTTTTAACAATAGGCACGGATGTTTCTATATCTTTTAGTCCAATTAATGGTTCTTTGCTGTATGGTGCGGGATTGCGGGATAATGCGTCAGCTATGATATTTGCTTTCCCAGGTAGATATTTTATCTTGGCTCCAAAGACCTGAATGATCATTTGTCACCGAGTTCCTTTATATAAGTTATTATTTGATTAATTGTCTCTTTTTTGTTCAAACTGATTTTGATATGTTTGAAAGGTTTTATAGGATTTTCCTTTGATAAACAACGCCTTATTTTGCAGGATGTAAGATAATATTTTGTATACCCCTAGATGAATCTTACAATTACACTAGATACAGATCAATGTTTTTTATAACTATAGAGGTATCTGTAAACGCTCGCTTATCCGGACTTCTCATTAGGGAAGTTCGAACAACAGACGGTGAGTCCGTAAATACAAGATATTACGTGTACTAAAGAAATAAAACAAGATATTCTAATTTTTACGGCGCGTACAGTTGGGCTTAATCCACCAGTATTTATTATAACTTAATGTATTAAAATTAAACGAAAACCTGCTCTGATTACTTTATACAGTCGTGTGTTTCATAGGAAAAATCCTTTTTAATTCAAAAAGATATCGGTATGTATGATCCGACATCGCTTTTCCCCACTCTGCTAGAGTCGCTTATTGTGTGGAATTTGCTTTGCTTTGAAAACTTCGGCAGTTTTGACTAACCTTGACCGCTTGACTAGGTGACACAGTCACCGAGTTTGCTTGTTTGATTCTGAACGGGCTACTGTTTCTATTTCTTTTTGTAATAATTAGGATCCTTCTCTTTATTACCATCGGCAACGTATTGTGTGTTTTTTTAGCATTATGTTGCTGGTTACGTATAAAGCAATGAATGACGAACTATTAGGAACTGAGCGATTACTAATAAGACAAGTTATCACTACTGCATTCAATATTAACTGTTTGTACTTCATTCTTTGCTAAAATTTGAAATAGTGAGGGATCCTGGTCAGCGCATTTAGCCTGATGAAAGTTTTTTTTTTACAGACATGTTATTCCTTGCAATCCAGCCATATTTTTAAAGTTAAGTTGAGTCATTGAGGTTCGATATTTTATATAACTAAAAAAACTCAAGGCTAAAACTGCGATCGGAACTTGCAAAGGAGCATTATTGTCATGACCCGAAATAGTGTTACCTCTAATTTATCTAGATTTGTACGGGTGTTCCACTTGTTTTTGTGTGTTTCTAATCACTACGGTGCCTAACGACCCTATCCATGCATCTGTATAAACACAGACGTCCACTGCGTAAACGCATATTCACTGTTTAATTTGATTTGTTACGTAAGGGATTTAATAATCAACCAAAATGATAAAGTTAACATAGTATATGATTACTGATATGTTTCAGTAGAACTTCTGGAAACAGACACTCAAAGATAAAAACTCGCAGTAGCGAAATCTCAATGATGTAGATAATTTCTGTAAAAAAGTAAGATTAAGAATGTCTCGTAACTTCAGCCACAGGAATAACGAAATTCGACCTGCAAAGGAAACACCTCAAAGTTACTCCAAACGAATAAAAAAATTGTACTTAGCTTGCTTTGTGGGAAGTCACGGTGTTCCACTAACGACACACGGCCTTGGTCCTCCTTCTCTATTTAGCGGATGACCTGGTTTGGCTTGAGTTTCCTCCGTGCGCGTTGTTTCGATGATTCGAGCCCTTGAAAGATCCGATGCTGCAGACGCGTTCGGTTTGTTTCTTGGAGTGCCGGAAACGCTCACTAACGATGTTTTCTTGAATGATTCTAATGAGAGACGAAGCTTGCGTTGTCGTAGGAAAAAGACACGTCGGTTTTGTTTCTTGAAGTTATTCACTAAACGATGATACTAAGTTGGTTGAAGAATCTGTTGCTTTCGTCGTCGTTGAAGAGTTCTTATTGTTTTCTGAAGTCGCTCACTAACGATGATACTAGGTTGCTTGAAGAATCTGCTGCTTCCGTCGTCGTTGACTTCTTATGATACATGATTTATTATTCTGGTTTTTCTTCGTAGGACGTTGTAGAGTTCTTCTGGTACGCTGGCCACCAATATTAGGGCTTGTGCCTTGTATGATAAGGCGCCCTATGAGGTAATGTTAGACAAGCGATAATCTTACGCTAAGTCGGTTGGTATTGCACTTCCATCTTTCAATGGAGTGTCTGGGGGTTTGTAGATCACTTACGAAGTCGGTATTATCTGTTGGTTATTACGACGATGTGTTAAACTCATGTTGGTTCGGTGAGGAGGTTCTTGTAGAAAACACTAAGTATAAAAAATTATATATTCTTCTGAAGTTTTACATGGTGAAGATCAGGTATGATTGTACAAGTCTTCTAATAACGATAGCTTGATCGCTTCTGCGAATGATGATGGCTAATCCTATTCCTCTACATGATAAAGCTTAGGTAAAGAGGTACAGGTCTTCTAATGACGATAGCTAACTCTGTTCTGCCTGTCTACCATCTCTGATACAAGTTATGAAGGAACAGACAGTAGTTCGAACATATGAACATACATACAAATGACATAGTTACATACGAACACACAATCAAAATGAGACACGCTACAGATCACGTAGGCCATTTGAATCATAGGTCGGGGTAGTTGTCTCAAGCAGGGAGCTTGGACTGTTTCAAAACAAATGAATGACCACAGATGACGGCATGTCAACTTAGCCTACATACTTATTGTATACGTCATCTTTAGCGTCTCTAGTCTGATCACATTCCTGCAAGCAATCTTTTATATATATGGACTAACATTCCATATTATTATTATGTAAACACTTACATATGGCTTATAATACCTACCATTCTGGTGGCGGGTACCCCAACCAACACCCAACCCCCGCCAACAACTCCGGACGGACCTAGGAGTTCTCAATGCTCCAGGGACAGATATCGTCACAAACCTCCAACCAATTAAAATCCTTGCTTACCAGCCTACCCACCGTTTGTACACGCCCTGCCTGCTATAAATACCTGTAAATCCCGTATCTTAATCCTGAGACAACTGAAATCTTTATATGTCCTTAGAAAACATGATATACCAGCTATATGCTGGTGAGAAAAATATAATAAGAAGAATTGAGAAGATTTTATAAAAATTAAATGCCGTTGAAACAATTATAATATTCAATAATAATAATAGTAATATTCTGTTAAAGCGAATGGCATAAATAAGGGGGTTGATTTTATTTATTGCTTCTCTGACTCAGCAATGTTTCTGAGTAACTGGCCAATATTCATATTGGGAATTTCAAAAAATTCTGAAAAAGGCTGAGGGTAATATTTTTATTGAAACAGGATTCTGTTGTCTTTCAGGTATACCGGTACTAACAGTATTAGATCTCAGGTCCAGTTCAAGCAGGGGTCAGTGTTTGTATTGTTCTGTAGGCGTAGGTCAGTTCCGGGCTTATGTCATCTTTGGTGTACAGCTAGTGTTAGTGTTGGTGTAGCTAGTATTAACGTGACGTTTCGACCTTCTTACAGGTCATCTTCTTAACGAGACGTAGTAGGACTGAAGGATGAGAGTCTGCGTGGCGGAATTTATAGCTGAATTCTCATTGGTCGGGCTCAAGGTCTGCGCTGCTCTAATTACCACCACACAGACCTTGCTTCAGCCCTTCTACTAACTCGTCAAGATGACCTACGGGAAGGTCGAAACGTCATGTAAATACCAACTTTACCAGTACCAATACCAACTGTATGCAATGGAACAAAATACATTTTGCAGAGAAATGTTGTTCTGGATCAGTCACGACATCTAGGATTTGGTTGGTCACCTTTCATGATCTCGTGTTGACATTGTATCTGTGTTGCTTGCTAATCCGGATTCAAGCCTTTACAGAACTGAGTGCTTTACGGCAAATGCCATACTGTTTCATTATGCCAATGACTCCATGCTTAGTGATGCCCATAATGCTAATGCTATTTCATAATTTCCAATTACCGGAATGTGATTCTGTAAGCAGAAATTTGTTGATCAACACCACCCGTACGACGGTTATAAACCAAAACAGAATCAACATCAGTATGTTTTTTTTTTTCTCTTAAATTTACTGCAAAGTTTGGCTTTTTACTTTGGTGGATGCCAAACTAACAACTTAATTGTCTTTCTACTTCAAAACAGACACATCCAGTGAAAGTTTTTTTGCTTATAACCCTTATTTTGCTTCTTAGTTTCTTTTCTAGCTATGAATGGCATTTTTGGTGCCAACCTTCTCAAATTTTCTAGAATAGGGGAAGGAATGTCAGTAACTTATCAAAAGCTAAATACTGGGTAACTTGGGGTTTTTTTATCTTACCTACAAAAGACAATTGCATCTGAACCCTGTCCATGTGCAGCGTCGGGAGCATTTGCATGAAAGCTACTGTATGGTTCTATATGAAGTGAACAAAATTTCAAAATTTTTAAACCAAACCTCAAGCGTTTACTTTTGATGGAATTTTTATCTCTATGCTTCCTATAATAGGGGACCTTAATTTCACCAACATTAAGAATTGCTTTTTTATACTGTGGTTTAGAAAGTTTATTCATGTGTTGAAAAAGGGAACAATCATTGTGTCGTCTCCATGTTGTCAGCCAAATACATACATACGTATATATACATACGTATATATATATATATATATATATATATATATATATATATATATATATATATATATATATATATGTGTGTGTGTGTATATGTATATATATATATATATATATATATATATATATATATATATATATATATATATATATATATATATATATATATATATATATATATATATATATATATATGTATATAAATATATATATATATATTATATATATATATATATATATATATATATATATATATATATATATATATATATATATATATATATATATATATATATATATATATATATATATATATATATATATATATATATATATATATATATATATATATATATATATATATATATATATATATATATATATATGTGTGTGTGTGTGTGTGTGTGTGTGTGTGTGTGTGTATAAGTATATATATATACACACATTATACAGTATACTACCTGAAATGTGTTCCAATGTACAAAGTAATGTGCTCATGTACACACGTATATATGTATTTATAAGAACCTATTATTCCAAGTGTATATGTTTGTGAAGGAGTATTAAGTCCTACATATGGAAAGATTTTTATGAAATTAATTATATCTAAATATTTAGTGAAAAATCCAGGTAGGGCGTAAGTCTGTTCACACCAATGCCAGTGGCAGGAAATCTTGTCTAATTTCAGAATAATGTTTAGCGTTCACTATTGTATTATTCAATAGGTTCATCCTTAGAGCATTGCATTCAACCATATTTATTCATAAAATGCATTTAGTAAGAAGACGACATACAATCTTTTACAAGGAGGTGACGGTGCTGATTCTGACCTCTTCACTCACTAAAATTTAAAATAACACCAGACTTATATTTGGAGTCCTACGAGAATATGGTTCGGTCAGCAACAAGATTAGACTTGTTTGTTAATATCCCAATAGTTGATGAATCTCTGAACTTCCTGGTATTTTGTATAAACCTGTTTAAACTTGCTGGCAGGATTTCCTGCCACTGGGCATTAATGGGTTAATACCAATATACCTGAATGGGGCCAGAATTCCGTTTCAATAAAAAGACCACCCTCAGCACTTTCAGAAATTTTTTTAGAATTTCCCAATATGAATATTGGCCAGTTACTCAGAAACACCGCTGAGGCAGAGAAGCAGATGATACGAATATATAAAAAGTAATATATAAAATCACCTGGCTTAATTCTGCCATTCTCTTTGACAGAGTTCACCTAAAATAGGGTCATTTAACAAATAATAATAATAATAATAATAATAATAATAAAATAACAATAATAATATACTTTCAATCTTGAAAATGCATAACTAATAAAAACACAAACCTAAAGCACAACAAATACATATTGATATAATCATCTTTTATAATAATTATCCAAAAAAAATTCTACAATTAAAGTAATATTATCAAATACGAAAACGGAAATAAAAAATTTTTCATCTCTTTTCTTCCTTCATAGCCTTTTATTTCCAT
>NC_061092.1:64633361-64683361 GCF_015104395.2 Macrobrachium nipponense
GTTTCTTGGACCAGTAATTCTAGGAAATGAATATGGCATTTAATTTGTCCTTCTTTCTGGAATGTTTCTTTAATTCATCTATATAGCGTAGCGGAGGTTTTAGAGTCATTTGCTTGTGTCCATGTGAACTAAAACGGTACCTTAGTGTTAGTAGAGTAAGATCCTTAATTCATGTCACATCTTCGCGACATGTTCATCAGATTCTGTCCCCGACTGACTGAAAAGTAAGATGAAACATTTAAATGACGAAATGGTTTGTATAGTAATTATACGCACTTCCTGATTGATTTCAATTTTTTATGAGCAGATATCAGTGATGTCGCTTAATGTCATATAAACCATATTTAATAACGAGAGACAGGACAAAATCAGATTGTATGCCCACAAATCATTGGCTGTTTTCCTTATTTTCAATCTTAAGGATGTCAATCAAAATATCATGTGAATAACAGCAAGTGGGCAGGATGATTTTTTATGAATAATATTATCTCTGGATATGGAGTTCAGTATTTTGATAATTTTATTGGTTTTTCTTGGGTATTTTGTTTTTATACGTCCTTCATTAATCATAACAGATATTCTCTGTGCTCTCAGGAGCAAAATAAGTCCTCAAATCTAACGTATTGTAGAGAAATGTTTGCAATTAGTTAATGCTATAAAATTATTTTGCAAAGACTTTCCTAGCTGGTTAGATAACTAATGTCAGTAATTTGCAGAAAGGACATATCACTCACAATAAAAGGATTCACTTCTCAGGTTAGATCCAGTGTAGTACAAACTGCTATTGTGACCTGTAACATGTTATTGACATAAACGCCATTCTCCATTGTAAATCATTTCATTTATTATCTTAGTTGATGAAATATGTACAAATCAATGCATTATTTATCAAGATTCATCTCGTGTTGTAACTGCCAAATCACTGACGACGTCATGTACTAAGAGTGAATTCAGCCATCTTCATATTTTTGTATATCATCCTAAAAACGTTCCACATCATTTTGCAACTTTTAGCACGGAGTATCTGATAAAAGGCAGCTCTTATTGCTCAGTTTGACGAACATCAACAGATTGTCGGTACGTGGTAAAATACCTTACTACCACACTGCAAAAAAAACTAATTCAAAGCTTCAAGTTAAATCTTTACTCTTCTAGGGTTCCTAGGGGAATATCGTACAACCACCACCCAACAATTGTGACCATAGTACCATAGAGTCAAGAATGCCAATGCCACCCAAATGCAAAAACGAAAATATCCCTATGAAATCAATGAAATTCCTTCTTAACCGTGATTTCCTGGTCAGTGTAGAAGCATTCTTTGATTGTTGCTTGAAGCGTGGTGACTCCCTCACAGTCTCACTCCACTGACCACAGGACCTCCTTTTGACCCTCATCATTGAACTGTGGTACGTTGGCACCTCTGATTTATTCCCTCCATGTAGATGCAAATAAGAATTTAGAAGTGGATATTTTCCCTTAGGAAACAGTTACAATTTAATATTAAATCTGTTTCAAGCCTGGGTATAAATGTTTCTTTTACTGCATTTTCCTTATATCCCACTATAGCTAAAGTCTTACTCTAAAGTCAATTTGTGAATGAGTTTTTTTTTTATGAATGGATTTGCCAACTTTCCAGATAACGCAAATTGCCAACGAGAACATTGACGAAATAAATCAGCAAAATGGGAGTTTATGCATGCAAATCACTCATTCATATAAGAAAAAAAAATTACATGGACATGAAAAAAAATCCTAAAACTAAGAAGATTCACTTCTGTCTTTAGCTATCATTGTGCCAATATTGAAGAGGTTCAGTTACAACTTGATGAATGCCAGATTACTTTTATTGAACCTCGATTGCTTTGTCTCAGTGCCTCTGTAGATGAGGTTGCTGGAAACAATTCATTTGTTAGAATGTAATACGAGTGGTATCCGTCAAGATGTAATGAATATATTGTATTGTTAGTAATCACTGATATTAGGAATAAAGAGCAGGAGTCAAAACAATGGTAAGTTGCTACCACTTTCATTACTGCTAATTGACTTAAATGTTCAGGTTCTCATTCAAGTACCCTGGTAAGAAATAGAGAAGTAGAGAGAAGTTTTGAGGTAAGCTAATCTCATAGCTACCGTTGGAAGTCATTGGAATTTGTTACTGTTGACAATATAAAATGTCGTTTGTTAATTTTGTTAATATCATCTGTATCTTTCGTATAATTTCTTAACGACTATGGTTTTTTTTTAAAGTAAAAGAGTTCCTTGAATTTCCTCAAAATGGTGGCATGTTGTAAACAACTGTAAATGATCAGCTTGAATCTATCAGTCTTCATTAGTCATAATGTCATGGACTTATGATGAAACAACTTCATGATTCCCATAATTATATAGCTGTTACCCATACTTTTATAAATTTGTTATATGAGCGTTGTAATTTTAGAACCTTTATAATTATATTACGAGAGAATTTTAGACCATACAGATTACTTTGCTTTCTGATGTTACAAGTATTCCCTTTCAATTATATTTCACCATTCTACGTCTTTGTGAATCTTATTATTATTCAGATTAAAAAAAACTCTTGATTTTCAAAAGTTACCTTCAAATGCCGACCTTATATATGTCTTATATTATTACGCTGCTTTGTTTGTGAAAATATAAAAATTCCAAATTCTCTTAAGTACACAATAAATGACATAATTCATGCTCTGTTCAAGATTCAAAATCTTTATCTTGAAAGACCTACTATCCTTAGAGGTTATTCATTCGTACATTTCAGATTTATTTGAACACTATCATGTTTTCTAGTAACCACATTCGAAAATTCCTCAAAAATTCTAAATTTCCAGAAAATCCTTTAGATAATTTTGTTTGGGACGAGGGGATACTTTTCTTTCAGCAACACTCCTTAAAACCTTACCTTCTTTGCTTCTTTTATAGTGTATTTTTTCTCTATTTATTTTTAAAACCGACGTTGACCATGTGAACCCTGATGCTCTGCTTCCTCTTCCCCTCTCTCTCCAGATAGCCGACGTCCCAGAGGATGTTTCCGACTATGGCACCTATGCAGTGCAAGCAGGAGCAACTTCGCAGGTTCGGAGATCGAGGAGGTTGGCGCAACTGCCTGTTGAGATTGGAATTACGTAAAACACGAACCAGCACTTCGACGATGGGCTGTTATTATTTCTTGCCCCGCCCACCTTTTTTGATGCTCTTCGGAGGGAAACTATCCTCTTCATTACACTTTAACGTCACACTGATGAGGAACACCCTTCAAGTGTTCGAAAGTCTTTTGTTTTTTTTATATTTTTACATAGAAATATATTTTATATATAAGTTGGTGGATATTTTTTAAACTATATACATATATATATATATATATATATATATATATATATATCTATATATATATATATATATATATATATATATATGAATTTTTTCTTCCATGTTACCTGCTTTTGCTGATTGCGATTCCACAATATCTTGACCAAGAAATAGAATACATAATAAGGATAGGAAAAGATCTTTGCTACCCACTTCATAACTGAATTATATTTATCAAAGGCTCACCAAACGTTTTATAGCACTGTTAATAACAAAAAAGAAACCCCTAAAAATTTACTTAGCTTGTCTTACTTTCGTGGATTTGAAACCACAATATCAATATTTACATCTTTTAGTGTTAATATTGTGTTCTCTTATAACAATACCACTAAATGTATGCTAATTAAGAAAAGTCCGACAATAAATAGAAACATCATTTACAAAAAATTTGTTGTAAGGATTGGCCGTCTTTTGATGTCGTTCAATCAAGCAAAGATTTATATTTACGATTAAAGCAGCATATGTATTCAGTTAGAACAGCCCAAACTTCAAATGCACTATTTATCCGTCAGTGTGAAAAGTCTCATTGTATAAAATAAGACGATAGCTCTGAAATTGCTAGGTCTAATGAATATGTTTCAAGAAATTTTTAGTGGAATCAGCAATTATACAAATCACTAATAAAAAAAACCTAATCTTGTCCTAGATTATACTATTTGGACCCTTATATATGTTGAAATGTTTATGAAGGACCTTAAAATAAACTAACTAATAGTCCCACATTTTGAAATTTGTTCAATTGTTTTTGAACTATTATTCAAGGAAGTTGTCGGGTTTTGTAGATCATTTTTTTCTGTTTGTAAGTTTCTACAGATAATATATTTCTTTTCCTTCAACTATTTTAGGTATATCTTTTAATTCGCATTTGTTTTAGATAAACATCTCGTGAAAGTCTCAGGAAATTACGCATGAAAGTTTTATATTTTTTCGTAAGACCTCATATATTTATATCAGTGACTATATCAATGTAACGTTTTCTTTGGACATTTGTCCTTCCTTTACTAGAATGCTTTCTTCGGTATGGATATCCGCTTGTGCAGATATTTGTCGTTTAGTTTTAGAGTGGTTCGTGGTGGTAGTTTTTTCTTTTCCCAATAGTAGTATTTCTGACTTGGACCATCGATGGATGTCTCTTTTCTGTCACTTTTTTATTAGTTGTATTTTAACAGGGATCTCTCACATTCTCAACTGATACCCGATCCCCTTTTCCTGCCAAAAGCAACCAAATTAGCTGAACAACAGCACCAATATGCAGTAAATGTGCCTCGCTATCAAACTTCTTCTCATTCCTGAGGTTCTTCATTCCTCACACAATTGGACTGTGGAACAGTCTCCCTAATGGTGTGCAATTGAAACCTCTAAAGTTCAAGCGAATGCAATTCATTACTACCTTACTACAATTCAACTTTTATTTTAATATTTTGTTAATTTTTTATTTATCTATTGATTTGTAAATTTATCTGTTTGTCTAATAAGTGATTTTCTCTCTCTGTATTTCCTATCACCTTTTGTCATTTCATTCATGTAATATGTTTTGGTATACAATCCTCAGACATAAAAGGAACAGAAAAGATTAACCATAGAGAGAGAGAGAGAGAGAGAGAGAGAGAGAGAGAGAGAGAGAGAGAGAGAGAGAAGTATAATTTGACGAAGAAAATATAATACGGATGATGAATTTAAACATTTATTTTTACAAAAACTTTTTTGTTGTAGATGAAAAAGATAAAAAAAAAATCATCAGTGTGTAAAATTTTTAATATATAACTCAATATCATTGGAAGAAGCTGTTATGGCATGAAAATATACTAAATCACAAAATGGTAAATATATAACTCAGTATTACTGGAAGAAGTTTTTATGATAAGTTCAATTAAATCAAACAATATCTGAATAAGAAATTATTAAGATTTGAATACTTTTACAAATTGGACATAATAACCTTAACAAACCTTTGACGCCAATTCTTGTGATTTAAATGTGTATAGTATCCTCTTAACAAAAGTTTTGCGATAGAATTTTAGTAATTTACATGTGTGTGGCATCCTCTGAAAGAAGAAGCGACACATAGTCCTACATGCAATCTTTACACATAAATAAGTCTTCTGGTCTTCCTTGGGCCTACGGGATGTATGGGAGCACAAACGATATCTTAAGTCTTGGTCGCTGTTGTTTTTCTGTTGAGGGAACTGGAACAGGAAATTGTCTTTCTGTCAGCCGCCTTTGCTCTGTTATTACGGCGCAGCTCATTGTCTTGTGTAGGTGCTGAGGGGTACCTTTTAATCAACTGCAGAATGACGACTTCGAAAACTGTAAGTATGACAATTTTTTGCCAGTAACAAATCCATGCAAGTGATGACAGTCCACTAGTATAATATCGAGTAGACGGAAAATGATATTGTAATGATACAATTAAGTTTGTTCATACTTACCTGGCAGATATATATATAGCTGTATTTTTCCGAAGTCGACAGAAATTAAAAACTTACGACACACGTAGTGGGAGTCAGGTGGTTAGTAACCCATTCCCGCCGCTGGGAGGCGGGTATCAGGAATCATTCCCATTTTCTATTCATAATTTTTATTTCCACTGTATCCTGAGGGGAGGTGGGTGGGTACTTAATTATATATATCTGCCAGGTAAGTATGAACAAACTTAATTGTATCATTCACATCATTTTGTTCATGAAACTTACCTGTCAGATATATATATAGCTGAATCCCACCTTTGGTGGTGGAGTAGACAGAATAGAAGATTTAGGAAACATATATGCAGATAACTGATATCTTGATTCCTTACCTGTTAGCATAGCTGACTTCGTGGTTACTGCCGCGTAAGTCTGCTTGTGCTATTAGAGTTGCCAGCGAGGTAGAGACCTATATAGCTGGTGCACTCAGATGATCTGTCAACGGGGGCGTGACCACGATGTGACTAACCATTGACCATACAATGAGGGCAACGAAGTAAAAACCACCTGGCCTAGTCTACCAAAGGTATACCACTAAACTAGACTAAAGAAGGGAGATCCGCCTCGGGCGGTCAAACCCCACAACCAAAAACACACACGATTAAAAGCTCACCTAACCACTAAAGGAAAGGATGAGTGCTACCTCCTGCCCCCAAACAGTGTCTGCAGCGACGTATGGTCCAGCGACGAGCAATGTTCGTATGTCGCTTTTCTTTTCACCTCCCGCAAGGTAGTGTGAAGCGAACACCGAGTTGCTCCGCCAATATGTGGCACTCAAAATGTCCACCTGAGGTGCCATATTCCCCCTGTGAAAGGCTATCGAGGGTCGAAATAGCCCTCACCTCGGGCATCACTTTTAACAGTTTCATGTCACTATCACTACATGTGGAATGAGCTTCCTTAATGGTGTCTCTCAAGAAGAAAGAAAGCGCGTTCTTTGACATGGGAAGATCGGGCTTCTTAACCGAGCACCACAAGTTTGCCCGAAGGTCCTCTAAACAGTCCTTCCGTTCTGTCTAGATAGAATTGAGAGCCCCTGACAGGGCACAGGACTCTCGGCTGGCTATTACCCACGATCTCTGTCAAACCTTGATTTCGAATGTCTTTGGGGGGCCAAGGGTGGACGGGTTTTTCGTTCTTTGCTAAGAACAAAGGGCTTAAAGAACAAACAGCATCAGAGTTCTTAAACCCAACATGCTTGCTTATAGCCTGGATCTCACTAACTCTCTTCGCCGTCGCCAGAGCAGTTAGAAAAAGTGTCTTCCTGTCAGGTTTCTAAGCGAAGCTAAGTTGAGCGGTTCAAAAATACTGGACGTCAAAAACTTTAGAACAATGTCTTAAGTTCCAAGAAGGGACTCTTGGTTTGGGGTACCTTCGAAGTCTCGAAAGACTTAAGAAGATCATGAAGGTCTCTGTTGTTGGCTAAGTCCAGTCCTCTATGCCTAAAAGACTTACAGAAAGCAACACTTCTGTAGCCTTTTATCGTAGGCACCGCTAAGCGAACTTCATTTCTCAAGTAGAGAAGGAAGTCTGCGATCTGGCTCACAGAGGTAGAGGTGGAGGAAATGTCTTTCTTCCTGCACCAGCCTCCGGAAAACAGCCCACTTGGATTGGTATACGGCAATAGAAGAAGGTCTTCTTGCCGTTGCGATTGCTTCCGCCACTGGTCTTGAAAAACCCTCGCTCTGGCCAACTTCTGGATAGTCTGAAACGCAGTCAGACTCAGAGCGGGAGGTTTTTGTGATACCTCTCGAAGTGGGGCTGTTGAGTAGATCTATCCTTGGAGGCAGAGTCCTCGGAAAGTCTACAAGAAAGGAACATGACCTCTGTGAACCAGTTCGGTCGCTGGCCAGAAGGGGGGCGATGAGAGTCATCCTCGTTCCCTATGATGCCGCGAATTTTCTTATCACTTCCCCTAGGAAAAACTTGAACGGGGGAAAGGCATATACGTCTAGTCCGTCCAGTCCCCCCCCCCCCCCCCAAAGAAGGGCGTCTACTGCTACTGCTCCTGGGTCTAGAACTGGTGAGCAGTACAGCGGGAGTCTCGTTGTCCTGGAAGTTGCGAAGATGTCTACGAGAGGACATCCCATAACTTCCACAACCTCTGGCATATTTCCTGATGAAGAGTCCACTCCGTTGGCAGAAGTTGACCTTGTCGACTGAGCAGATCTGCACGGACGTTTTCTACCCCTGATATGAATCTCGTCAGTATCGAGACGTCGTGTGCCTTCGCCCATAACAGGATCTCCTTTGCAAGGAAGAACAGGGATCGAGAGTGGGTTCCTCCTGTTTCTTGAGATATGCCAGGGCTGTGGTGTTGTCCGAGTTGATCTGCACCACATTGCCGGGAGACCTTCGTTCTGAAAGAACTGGAGCGCCAGATGACTGCTGCCAGCTCCTTGAGGTTTATGTGCCAGGACACCTGTTCCCCTCTCCAGGTGCCTGACACTTCCTCCCCCCCCAGTGTTGCCTCCCCACCCGTGGAAGACGCGTCGGAAAACAACACTAGGTCGGGGTTCTGAAGCTTGAGGGAAAGACCCTCTGCGAGCTTCAAAGGGTCGGTCCACCATCTTAGGTGTCCCTTTACCTCTTCTGATAACACCAGAATCGAATCCAAAGTGTTTTGGTGCTTCCAATTGTCGGCTAAGGAAGAATTGAAGAGGTCTGAGGTGCAACCTCCCTAGGGAAACAAACTTCTCCAGTGAGGGAAATGGGTCCCCAGCAGACTCATCCATTCCCTCACCGAGCATGAATCCTTCCCCAGAAAGGTTGACACTTTGCTTAGGCAATCTAGTTGTCGCCCCTGGGACGGAAAAGCCCGAAAAGCCACTGAGTCCATCTGAATCCCCAGATAGACTAAAGACTGAGAAGGGGTCAGATGTGACTTTTCGTGTTTCACCAGAAGCCCCAGGGACTCGTTAACGTCAACGTCGTGTGAAGGTCCTCCAGACACCGGTCTTTCGAGGAGGCTCGTACGAGCCAGTCGTCCAGGTAGAGAGAGATCCTGACATTGGAAAGATGAAGCCACCTCGCAATGTTCTTCATCAGTAGGGTGAATACCATGGGAGCAGTGTTGAGGTCCAAAGCAGAGAGCCCTGAATTGGAACACTTTTCCTTTCAGGACAAACCGCAGGTAGTTTCCTGGACTGGGGTGGATGGGGACGTGGAAATACGCGTCCTGGAGATCTAGTGAAGCCATCCAATCCCCCTCCGGTCTCAAAGCTCCCATCACTGACTGAGGTGTCTCCATCTTGAACCTCTGCTTGATGACAAAGAGGTTCAGGCTGCTGACATCGAGTACCGGTCGCCATTCCCCCGGGGGTGGTTTCAGGAACGGGATCCGGTAACCCTTCTTTAAGATGTCCACGGACCATTTGTCCGCACCTCTCTCTTCCCAGGCTTGCGCAAAAAGCTGAAGCCTGGCTCCACCGGTGACTGAAGGACTTCTGCTTCAACTTCTTGTTCTTGGCCAGCGACCGTGGCTCTGCCTCTGGAAGCGCCTCTTCCTCGAGGGGCTGGTATCGAGGAAGAACTCACCTCGAAAGGGCTTCGATTTCTGATAATCGAAACTCCCGAGGACGAAGGAACCGCAGGTCTCCTTGAAGATTGTGCGAGGAGATCTTGCGTGGCCTTCTCCTGTAGACTGGTCGCAATGTCTTTTACCATAGCCTGGGGGAAGAGAGATCCGAAAAAGGAGCGAAGAGCAAGTGCTTTCTGTGATGATGAGAAACAGATTTCGCTGTAAAATTGCAAAACAGGGATCTCTTCTTCAAGAGCCCTGTGCAAAAGTGAGCTGTAAGCTCCTCCGAACCATCTCTGACGGCCTTGTCCATGCACGACATTACGCTGGACAGCTCCCCCAGACTAATCGAGTCGGAACTCCTAGACTTGGCATCCAGAACTCCCAAACACCAATCTAGAAAGTTGAAGACCTCTAACGTCCGAAAGAGGCCTTTAAGGTGTAGTCCATTTTTCCGTAAATAGTTGACCATAAAACTTTTGCGAAGAGGACAGGTGAGACCTCCTCGAGGCATCCACAATGCTGGCGAAGTCCTCCTTGGGTCTGACGAGGGAAGTCTAATACCTACGTCTTCTCCCGTCTCGTACCAAATGCCAGCCTTCCCACTAAGTCTCGAAGGTGGCAGGGGCAAAAGAAGTCTTTCCCTGAGACTTCCTTTCTCCATCCAGTCATGGACCTTACGAAGAGCCCTCTTAGTTGAAAGGGACTTCTTCATCCTGACGAATGCCGAGAACCTTGTTGATCTTGGACGAAGAAAGTTGTGAAGGAGGAGAGCGAGGAGCCTCCGGGTGAAACGTCTCTCCAAACTCTGATTGAAGAAGGCGGGTCAAAACCTGGTAGTCGGAAGAGACTGCCGCCAAAGGTTTCTCGTCATCCACTTCAACCGAAGCGTCACTAACCTCTGCTTCCGACACAGGTGAAGTTGGAGGCAAATAGGCTGGACCAGACTATCTGGTCTAAGTTTCCACGAGGCGCGTTGCCTGTGAAGAAGTAAGGAAAGTAAACTGACTCATTAATAGGAGCTCCGGTCGAATCTCTAAGACCCGGAGCAACTTGCAAAGAATCATCACAAACAAGGTGGGGGGCGACGAAACTCCACATCTTCGTCCACCGAGCGTCCGCTGGCGCACACCTGGCGTCCACTGGCGCACATCGGCGTCACTGGCGCACACCTGGCGTCCACTGGCGCATACCTGGCGTCCACTGGCGCACGCCTGGCTGCCACTAGCGCGGGATTGGCGTCCACATCGCGCGCTGCTGGCGTCCGCTGGCGCACGCTTGCATCCAGGCTGGCGTGCGAATGACATTAAAAACTAAGGCGCGCTTAACATCTCGTGCGCGCTCTGCTTCCTTCTGGAGCACTCTTAGATGCAACTTGCGTTCGCAATTGGCTTCCGACCGAGCGTCAGGAACGTGAACTTGCACCGAAGCGTTCACGCAAGTATCAAGCTCTCGCACCGCAAGCTTACGAGCGGGTAATACCGCTTCATGCGCCGAGCGAGCAAAATCCTCTTCACGTCCATCAGAGAGCCGCTGGGGAGTCGCACGAACTCTAGCAGGCGAGGAAAGTGGAGAGATAGACGAGCGAGGAGAGGGGGAGGGAGACCTTCTAGATCTCTTCACAGGAAGACGGTCATCCTTTCTCCTGGGACGTGGTTGCGTCCCTTTCTTAGCAAGAGCATCAGCAAGCTGTTGCTGCAAGAGCGCCAGGATCTTCTCAGTAGGAGAGGATTCCTTGTCAGGTGACGGGCTGATCCTGTGAGAAGGCGAGGGGCGAGGGGGACGCCTTCTTCCTTCTCCCAGAAACTGCCGTAGCACGCGCTCGAGAGCGACTGGGGCGCTCCACAAAGTCATTCCTCCGATGACTCCTTGCGCTTCTTCTGTCGGCGGGAAAGCAGCGAACACACTCTCAGGCGAAGAACGCCTCTCGAGAGCCAAAACTGGACGTGAAGCGTCACGATCACCAACGCTCCTTTTCAGCGGGCGTGAAATAGAGTGCGGAGCTCCACCCCTTGTGCGGGGAGGAAGCTCTGAAGAAGAAAACACTCCTTTCAGGAGACGTGCACGCGCACGCTCTTTGGCAGTTTGTGTAACGTCCACAGATACTGCCGAAGGCACGTCAGATCGGTGGGTGTTCCCCGTAACCCTCCTGCGGCTTTCGACATGCCCTCTCCCTGAAACCTGGGAGTCCGGCAGCGGTCTAGGCCTAGAGGCGAAATGGGGCCGATCTGACGCACCCTCCACCAACGAAGGAGCACTGTCACTGCACTTTGCACCTTCACATTTGCCTTCTAAGGCGAGCACTTTCGATTCTAAATTACGAATCGACTCTAAGATAAGTGTAGGGTATTACCCTCTACAGACACTGCTTCAGGGCCCGAAGGCAACAACTACAGGGTTAGGAGTAGTGATTAAAGGAGGGTTAGTATGGAGAAACATGAGCTTCCTGCCGTTTACCTTGAAACGCTCCTGGAGGAAGACCTCCTTAACCTATCCCGTTTCAAGCTTACGCAGATAGGACTCATACGCTCTCCATCCAGAATCAGAAAGACACTCACATTCTTTGCAGCGACTTTCATACATGCAATCATGCTCTCTGCAACTCTTACACAAAGTATGAGGGTCTACTGATGCTTTCAGTAGCCTACCTCGACAATCAACTCCTGGTACAAAACCTGGCGCTAGCCGAACTAGAACCAGACATCTTATTTAAAGAGAAATCAAGCCAAAATCAATCAAATCCACAATTAACGTGTGCC
Organism: Macrobrachium nipponense; assembly: GCF_015104395.2. Lineage (NCBI taxonomy): Eukaryota > Metazoa > Arthropoda > Malacostraca > Decapoda > Palaemonidae > Macrobrachium > Macrobrachium nipponense. The sequence continues at coordinate 64,645,490 of NC_061092.1, forward strand.
TAGCCACCGATCCAAAAGTCAAGATACCAAAAAATCAAAAATAAAAAAAAGGGGTACTTATAGTAGCCAAGTTTCCTAAATTCAAGACGGAGGTGCTGAAAACTGTGTTTTACACACCGGCGACAGAAAAAATTATGAATAGAAAATGGGAATGATTCCTGATACCCGCCTCCCAGCGGCGGGGAATGGGTACTAACCAACCTGACTCCCACTACGTGTCGTAAGTAAGTTTTTTTAATTTCTGTCGGACTTCGGAAAATACAGCATATATATATATCTGACAGGTAAGTTTCATGAACAAAAAAAGGTTTTTTATGTACCACCTCGTGGTTTTGCGGATACATACCACAGAAATAATCCAGCAAATCGTTCTTGTCCACAATCCGCATTTTCTTATTAGAATCAACGAAGCATGCGGGTTTTTGCAAGAATTCCTCTGGACGACACCTTTTTCACAGTCTACCGTTATATTTTAATGTACTGATGATAACATAATATGCTGTACCGATTATCTGCCATTTAAAACCTAATATTTCCATTGTAGTTTTGAGACGAAGTCTCAGATTTGTTTGCATCAGGATTTTCCGGACTGTTCCACAGGCTGTTGCATCATTGTTCCCCCAAACACTTGAGCTATTTTGGGCTGTGATACCAATGATAGAAATACAGGATGATTTGATGTTTTCCGAGATACGAAGCCATAAATGTTTTACCACAGAACCAGACCACACCTAGATTCTCATCTACCAATCTGTATGTATCTTTCCATTGTAGATTATAAAATCCATTATATAATCCGTTTTGGCATCGGAATAGTTTAACTCCAAATCGACTTCTTTTATATGAAAAGTATTGCGTGAAAACTAGCCTTCCTTTCCATAACATCAAACTCAAATCTTGGAAAGGTTGAAATTCTTCGCTGATTTATCTGCGCACATTGTCTAGCACTGGTTTAATTTTATTTCTTTCTTTTATCTGGATCTGTCTCATATGAATTATCAACGAAATGTTTCGTCTCCTGTGAATTGTCAACGGACTGTATAACTCTTGGAATTTAAAGAAATCTGTCCCTTGCCATCAGCCCTTCTCACTCCTTTGTCTCGAATGCCTCAAGCGTAATCCAGTAATCAACGGTGCGATGTTTTACTTAGATGCGACATGATCACCAATCTCACATAGGAACGTATCATATCGTCCACAGTAACCTGGGTAAACTTTCGCAAATGTTTTGTACTGCATCTCCAAGTGCATCAACAAGGAATCTTTGATAACGTTTGCCTCTTCAACAATCGGGCCCATAAATTAGGTATCGAAAAAAAATCTACTTCCTTTGAATTTCACTCACATTACATCTTAACTTAATACCACTGCCACTGCCGCCAAATACAAAGTTTGTGGGCTGGAAAGTGATGGCAACCCACCCCCACTCATCACCTGGGTCACTTCGCTGTCTTCGGCTTCTTTTGACACTTTTGCTTCTATTTGTAGGCGGCAGATTTGTCGTCATTTTCACTGTCGGTTGGAATTTCATCACTTTCTCTTGTACCCAGGATCATATTATCCATTTCATTTCCTTCTAAATCCGTTTAATTTTTTCATATCAAGAAAGTGAATCGAGAAGGTCTGTAAAATAATTATCCTCATTGGGAGATCTCTCGATCTGCCGGCGGTCAACTCGAGGACCGTCGTACACTTGATTCTTCCTTCTGTGACATCTTGATGAAGAATTATGAATTTTAGAGAAACATGTACATTTATATGAAATCACCGTATGGCAACAGGCAGATGTTACCATATCAATCATTAATAATGATACAGCAAAACGATACACACTCGTGATTACAAACTCTTCAATACAACGAGAAATTGACACAAAAATACCTCATGTCTTAACTGTTAGATATAGAAACGCCATAACCATAATAAGGTTACACATATGAGATGAGCTTTCAAATAGCCATCAGGGATGAAACCACTCCAACACACGAGCAGAGTTTTCCTACACAGCCAACAGACGAAGTTGTCTTCACAACCGCCACAGCTGCTATCAGGGATGAAGCTACACAACAGACGAGGAGGTCCTCCTCACCTTCTTAAGGCCAATACCTGCAGTCTGCTCCAAACTGATTCCTCGAAGTTGTGCTACAGACTGACGAAAGTCGGACACCGTTCGACAGACGTCAACTCACTTAACCAAAATTAAAACAAAATAATAATAAACAAGAACATGTTAACGGTTAACAGGTAAAAACAATCAACACGAGGGAACAATCGGAATACGATTGTTCAAACAAAACACACTTAACCTGACAATACACACGAACACGTACACACACATTATATATATATATATATATATATATATATATATATATATATATATATATATATATATATTATATATATATATATATATATATTCCCTCTAACCTCTCAATAACGGATATTGGCAAAAGTCAGATAGATCCAACAATCCTGGGCCAAACCCCAGTTTTTTGTTTTTTACCTGATGTCGAGATTTACATAAGTTTTACGAAATCACGCAACATTTTTCGAAGAAAATATATTTTATTCCTTTAGTTACATAGCGACCATCTAGGCCTCATCTTAAAATGCTGAAAATCACAGTGAACTAGATTTGATTCAGCTAGATTATTTCAGTTATTTATTTATTTATTTTAATAAGGCATAACCGCAGTTCAAACCCTATTGCTTTGAAGCAGATTTGGAACCAGCAGAGGTGATACCCTGTCCTGATCCATGCAGATGAAAGAAAATAAAATGGAGATTAGTGTGGGGATTTTTCTTCAATGATGAAGTGGGGACAGACGACTTCACTTGAATACGAACATTTTAATTCATTTAAATTAGCATCTCTCAAGCATGACTGTTCATCACATTTTTTTTTTCTAGGAAATTTATTATTATTATTATTATTATTATTATTATTATATTATTATTATTATTATTATTATTATTATTATTATTAACAATAAATTTGAATCTGACAGTGGGTCGAAGCTAGGACCTGAGAAATCATGAGCTTGAGTTATACGAAGTATAAGTTTATTATCTTATATTCAAACGGTTGTTGTTAATATGTTATAGTTCTTGTCTTGATTGTACATGAAATTTTCTAAAACAATTTACGTTTGTTTCTCAGTTTAGGATTATTCTCCTAAAATGCTTAACTTCTGATATTACGCGCTTCTGTGGTCACGCGTTATAGGGAGATTTATAGACAGCAAAATACATAAGTTATAAGCTCAAGATACTACAACAGTTTGTGATCATATAAACAGAAAAGAGCGAAATGTTTATGCTGAGTTGTGAAAACTATTAACATCTCGAAGCTTTTTTTGCCACATCTAAAACAGTCGTTTTTCCGCCCCGCAGTCGTGCGGCTTCCAACAGACTCACCTCCTATCACTCATTCTACTCCTCCTCATCTTCCATTTCGCCTCATAAAATTTCTGCCGACTTCTCCTCCTCTTCTTTTCCTCTTCATGTTACGAATACACAAGTGAACTGGTTAATACCACCTGCCATCTAAATTCCACAAGGCGCAGCGAAAGCCAGAGTTCTTCTTTATCGGTACCAATATTGCGGAAACCCGATTTCAGGAAAAAACTCGGAAGAACAACACGAGCATAAAATACGAGGAGTCACGTAAAATTAAATCGTGTATTTTAAAGACTTCGAGAATTGAGAGAGAGAGAGAAAGAGAAGAGAGAGAGAGAGAGAGAGAGAGATTAGTAAATCATCTGCTGCTCAATGGAATGAATATTTATTAATGCCTGGAAAAAAATAGTTTTTCGCAACCACTTTTCAATTATATTTTTTGTACATCCAATTTCGTTTTGTGATGATGAACAAAAAAATGTGTTTTGATTAATAATTCTGAAATTGGAAAGCTACAATTCAATCTATAACAATCTTCTCTAAAACAAAAAGAAGTTCAACTATACTGTTAAGTGGCTTAAGGAATATTTTTAATAGTTTGTACATCACCTATAACCAGCACATACCTATATGTAAGAAGAGAAATAGCAAATGAATTATACAAGATATTTGACAAATAAACAATATACATAATAATAGTACAGAGAACTTTTAATCTCTCTTTTCGTAGATGCGTTTCTTCTGAAATCAAGAACATTGTATTCAGTTTGTAGGAGTCAGTTATCGACGATTAGAGATAGGAGAGCGTTCGATCCCCTCCTGCAGGTCTTTGTGAGCGGCGCTGCAACGATACGTTATTGCGTACAGGGAGAATTTGCCGGTATCGAGGTACTTCTGGAACAGAGATATGGGATCGGTAGATGGTGTGGATTGAAATAATAACAACAAATGCCAATGGAACCATATGTGTGCGTGCGTGTGTGTGTTAGGCACATCAACGCAGATAATGAATGAATGCACGAAAAAACATGTCAGTAAGAGTTACCCGAAAATAGTATTGAGTTAAAACGTTGCTGCCGTTGTTTGTAATAACATTTTTAACCAGGATAAGTTTAAGAAGAAATAACGGAGTAATTCACCATCAAAGCTTCTTTGGAAATTTCAAGGAGACGAAGCAATCAAAACACAATTGGAAATTTCTCACTGAGACTCATCTACAACACTCAGTCAGTGTGAGTACTAAAATATTTGACAGCTTCAGTGGATAACAGCGACTGACGATGATCTATACTAGTAAAATATAAAACATTGCATATTAGTGTAAACGAATGAATATGGTGATAGCATCAATTTCTAGGCAAGTGTTGTTCACGAGTTCAATCTATGATGGACGAAGGTGGACAGCAACGCTGGTCTTTTTGACCTCTTGAGGGAAACTCGGCAATTGGTGAGTTATTCGGTAGTAGGCATAAATATGGAAAGGTTTGACTGCTGAATTGTGACGTTTAAAAATGGAAAGACAAAAGCGGTTTATGAGATTACAAGGGAAATGTGGTTGGTGTGGGTGGGTGTATAAATGGTTAACAAGTGTCTGGACAAGGTAATGATTTCACTGGAATAGATGTGGATGGTTGTTCATTCGAATAAAGGCTTTGGGTTTATACTGCTTCTCTAGGTTGATGAAGGGCTTGAAGTTAGTCTGCATATTCTTACTGCGTTATCCTGCGTTGTTTCCCCTAATATATTTCTAAATATTGTGACCTCTCTCTCTCTCTCTCTCCTACCCAACGGGAAATTTGTATTTCTTTATATTCGTTAAAATGTGCAAACATATGACGAATATTCATTTTGTCTTCGAAAAGGTCATAGCCTTTCCAAGTTTTGTTGATCTCTTTCTTTTTTTATTTTTTTTTTATTTATTTTTTTTTGTTTTTTTTTCAGCTAAAAGACTTTGTTTATTAAAAGATTGGCTGAAAAACTTGCAATCTTTTTCTATGATTCTTTTTTATCTTTTTATTTTTTAATAGTTAATGTTACCATTTTCAACATCGCTGTTATTATTATTATTATTATTATTATTATTATTATTATTATTATTATTATTATTATTATTATTATTATTATTATTATTATTATGGTGGTTTAGTTCAGACGAAGAAAATAGTTGGTTTTTCTAAACATTGCATCAAAATTTGATCGCCGATTTGTGCATCTTCACCAAATTGTAGACAAGCTAATAATTCATAAGAAAAGTTGATCGTCTAAGATCCCCTCCAAGAAAGGGAAACCTGGACATGCGTGGCCGTTTAAATTTTAGTGCAGCTTTGACTCTGTGTGAAGCGCAAAGAATTTATCTACAAGCATAAATTATTAGGAATTGTTAGATCTCTACTAGAGCCATCTGGAAAGAAAATTGATGCATTCGCCGATGATGCTACTCTAGTAGCCGCTGTTCCTTCTCTGCGTTTTAGAAGTCTTGGTAGGAGAATCCTTTAACAAGAGAGCTGGACGTTATTCATGAGGGAAGTATGAAAGTGAGTCGATACGAAACATTTTTGACTTACATAGTGATTTGTAATTATAGGATACTGCTTTGAATGTTAGTGGTTCTTTTAAGATTTGGAGTATGAGTTTTGAAAAGATAGACTTTTGAGAAGCATATACAAAACGTTGCTCCTTTTGCTTCTTAAAACATTGGTGTCTTCTGGAAACGTTTTGAACGTTTCACGGTGAAACTATCATATACAAGATTTAGACTTCTTGCGTCTTCATTGTTCGGAGTACTCTTTCTTATTGTTGTCTCCGGTACTGTCTCTCATCTCAAATTTTTAGATAGAATGATGTCATCAATCAAATTTATTTTGCCAAATCTTATTTTCATTATGTTGCATAAAATATACTATAAAAACAACTTCTTCTAAACTATTCTTTACTTACCTGACAGAGTTATACAGTGTTTGCTTGCAAAACTAAGATGTCTTCTGCTGTGTGTGGTCCGACATTTTCTATTATCAAGTTTAAATACTGCTCAACTTTCTAGAGTGATTGTGGAATCTTTTGACCTGTTATTATAAGTTTAATCGAGGAGCAAGTTGATTCCTACTTTTTTGCTGAGTCTCAGGAATTCAGGTTTATCGGTCTTATTTTTTGCTCCTTCATATTTATCAATTTATCACCTTTTCCTGTAACTTGTCTCTTTCTGCGAGCTGATTTCCCTCTGAAAGGTTTTCGGATGAAAACAAAAATATAATAAAGCAAGGAAGTAGATCTAGGTGTTCCAAATTTTCTGGGGTGCTCATAAGCCACATTAATACCATCATGAACTATGGTTGTCCTTCGTGGTTGAATGACATACAAATCATCTCCATCTCCCCTTCAGCATCCATTACATTTATATCTCTCGTAATTAGCTGCACGGTATCTCTTACTTTACCAGACGCCTGATATTATCAATAATATAATAATATCTGTTCTCAAATCGGCAAAGTACTTTAGTTCTTTCATAGTCATACTCTAATTCATGTCCACAGTGCTATACTGGATACCCATATTTAAGCCAAAATATCAATGTCCCGTAAAAAAAAAAAAAAAAAAAAAAAAAAAAAAAAAAAACCAAAAAAAAAAAAAAAAAAAAAAAAAAAAAAAAAACACTGACTTTTATCAAATTATGTACTCATGTTAAGATAAAGAATATTAGAAAGAAATTGTATGTTCAAACAATTAATAACAAATGGTCTTTTCCAAGGAAAACTATCTGTAGGCTGTTGGGTGCACTTTTAGGAAAAACCTTATTGTATCGTACAGTAGACAGGAAGACTTCTTCCTAAAGAAAAACAAAAAATTAAAATATAACAAAATTGATAAAATTTCTTACCAATCTTCCATTTCAGTATTGAGGCGCAAACAAAACCCACCACATAAAACGTAAACAAACTCACTAAGTTCACTTCTCACTTTGGAAAAAACTAATGTTATACTAAGGTATATTTTCTTCGAACCACCTTTAGTTTTAACCTACGGCTGAAACAAGGATAGATAGTACGGCAGGCATAAGAAGTTTGATTTACACTACATAATGCTACAAGTAGAGACTCATTTCTCAGGTGTTTTTTATAGTTTATTGGTCACAGGGCCTTTTTCATATTATGAAATAATAATTCAGCATGGTCCATTTTTTTAGCAAAGCGATCCAAACTTTAGGTAAGTTAAACTAAAAGAAAGAAACATGTAAAATTTTAACTTAATCTTTCTTGTATCAGTTTTTGTGGTCGTATTTAAGAAATTTCCTTAGTTAAACATTTGTATTCCACGCAATTTCTCACAAAGGGTGCCTGCCGCAATGCACGAGCATATACTTATGTCAAAATAATTTCCTTCTTCGTTTGAAGAGCTTTTCTGGGAACTCCTTGATGAATTGACATATGGTACTGTAACCTTTGTTGTTTTGAAACCGAGTGAATAGAGGTGATACATATACAAGAGAGGGCTTGAAATCAGATCTCATTAAGTCAACTGTTAGTTATACATGCTCCGTATTTTGAAATAGGGAACAGAAGGGAAGTGACAGCGGCTTTTAGGCTGCCTTTGTATTTCATCCAGCAAGCTTTTAATGTATCTATGTCATACTAAAGGGAAAATTATCTTTATAAAAACCAAAGAATCCCTCCACTGTCCACAGTTATTGTGGATTGCCTAAAGTTAAGTACCTAGCAGTGATTGAACACCCTCTTAGTCCTCGATTCAAGCGACCCATGTTCCCTTTGTTGTTGTCGTTCCCATTTCCATTAGAAAACTCCCTGATCTTCAATAAATATGAAGGTCAATAATTGGCAATTTCCCTTTCAAATGGTTCGAATAACCCTGGGAAAATGGCGAAGAAGACTGTCTGAATTGCGAATTATAGAACAGTGGAGAGTCCAATTCTGTTATAAACCTGCTTCATCGTGAAATAATGGGCCAGGTAAAAATGAAAATAAAAAGGAATGCGTCGCCGTCTAGTTTCAGCATGGAATTATAATTCTTAATGAAGCACAAAGGTTTTTTAAGCGCTGCGTATGTATAATGCATGAATAGTTTAGTATATATATCGTACGTGCACGTTCTTATCGATAGGTAAAGAAAGCGTGGTATGTGGAAACTTTTAAGTAAGATGTTTAAATTAATTAAAGATGAACGAAAGCCCAGTTTTACAGGAGGACACAGAGGATAGACGATGAGAACATGGGAGATAAAAAATAAAACAGGTAACAATGTCACGAACGTTACAGTGAAAAAGAAATACTTAGCAGAATTACATTTTGTCTAAAGAAATATATTTTTGGAGTGGAAATGACTTTGGGAAAAGGATTCACAAAATCAGATAAAATGAGATGAGCTCCATAATTGAAGTGAGTCCTTTAGTAAAATATTGAACCGAAAGATAGACTAGATGCAAACTGCCTGATCCTTATGCAGGGGTTAGAGCGCATTTTATAACAACTGTAGGAATGACCTTTGAAAGTACGAAGCTAAAGAATGAAAAGGCTCTGAAGTATTAATAAATTACAAATGCAGCAAAGTATAGTTTTCTTTTTTATAATGTTAAAGATGACTCGTGTGATTGTATGCATTATAGGGCCATAACGTTCTTTGGTATACCAGGAAAACCGTATGATAGAATTTCGATTTATGCTTATTACTAAAACCTAATGTAAAGACTTCAAAGAAGATTTATTGAAGGTATGCTGACACACATGCGGACATGTAAGATACCTTATGAAGAAATATCTATAGTTACCACATGGGAAACGTGAGAGTATTTTTGTGGAGGAGAGAAGCTTTACAAGTAAAAAGAAAAGATTTACGGTTTTAATAATTAGTAAGCGAAACAGAGTTCAACCACCCCTATGATAAGCTTTGAAATGCCTATAGACACAAAAGGAGATCTTGCTGTTATCTTCCATTATCTTACCCATGGGAACGAGAGGACAGTCAACATACCATCATTTAAATCTGGATTACGATATATGGAAAACAAATAAAAGTTATGCCAACCACAAACCTTGTAACTTGAAAATCAAGTCCCCCACATTCATAACAGATGTTATGGAAATCTGGGTTCCCTGCTTGAAATATAATAATGCCTGGAGGTACCTACAAGACCATTAACATTACCATTGATATGACTGAACATCACAGGATATCTAGCAATATCAAGACCACAATCATCCGAGATTTTGTTCGACGTCTATAACCATATAAGAATATAAATTAATAATCTCCACACGATACGTAATCAAAACATGTACCAGCAGTGACAAAACGTTATTTATGAAAGCAGAAATAAATAAAAATTAATAAAAAGAAGAGGAAGAAAAAAAAAGCCAGTCACATGGTTTTTTGAAGCAGATATCATAACATTGTCCTTTAGGGTGGACTCACACAACAAGCTGCTAAAGCGAGGTAACTCAACACGTTTGCGTAGCCAGACAGTGCGGACATTCCTTCATCAAATTTGTTATGAAAATTATTTTTTATCTTGACAATACTTCAGTGGAGTTAGAAATACTAGTAAAAATTCTAGATGCATAACTTTAACACGACATGACCGGAATAAAATGAACTTTATAATCCGTATAAAAATGACAAAATTTTGCGCTATATTTTTGTGGGGGTTAAGGACTATTCGATTCATTACTCGTGAAACTTGACGAGAGGATGAATCAGCCTGTATCCCATTTCTCCTAAATGAAGACGCTGGGGATTTATTTATTTTATTTATTTTTTTTTTTACAAGATGCGTCGTGATTATTTGTGTGCAACGAGCAGCGATGTTTTGCGAGGCGTCAAATGGCCTCGCTACTCCAGTGTGGCCACTCCCATAACAATGATCAAGTTTCATAATCAGTGGCAAGTTGCGCCGCTTGCAGCTTACAGTGTGGCCATCCCTTAAAGTTGCACCCCTGAAGTCGCACCCCCGCTGCTCTGGCGACTTGTCCCTAATTATGAAACATTGTCTTCTGTGGGTGTCCACACTGGAGGAGCAGGCCGATTTGACACCTCGCTAAACCTCGCCGCTCGTAGAAATGACAGATTCTTTGAAGTTTGTTGTAGGCTTATTTAAACTCTCATCAAGTTCGCTGGTAAAATAAATAGAAAGATCCTTGGCTCATAGGCAAATATTCATAAATTTCTTAATCGTGCATTCAAAGCCTTTTATACGGTTATAAAATTCACTCCATTACATTCTTTTCTTGTTAAAATTCTCAATCTAGTTTTTCTTTTTATACTGGTATTGGGCCATATAAACTTCACATGTCTGCACTGATGACAAGCATCGACTAACTCAAGTGAGGCTGGGAACGCTTTGATGCTACCGCTGCCGCCCGTCAGTAGATGTTACCTTGCCGCTCGCCACTTTCAGTGTGGTCGACCTTTAGTCTTGCATAGAGTCAGTACTTTGTGCCATGGCCTTTCCACTGTATATAATTATAGGTCTCTTGCTTGAGGGAACACTTCACCATACTTTAGGTCAATTTCCTCTTCTTTTCAAGCTGCATGTGGCCAACCAGTGGTGCGTTGGCATCAGTGATATATTTACTGCTATGGATAAAGACAAAAGTTGGACAGAATGCTAAATATGTTTCCGTTACCAGAAATGTATTTAAAAGAGTGTATGTTTCCCTCCGTGATATGTCCTTGTTTTGTTGCTTCCAGTAACTTATTTAACTTGAAACATCACAACTTCGTGAAATCGTAGGTTCGTTAAAATTGTTTACTTGACTTTATATGAACAGCCAACTGGGATCGCATTACTGAAGTTGGCCAGACACTTGATATATCAGAATACTATATTAGATTCTGAAACTTAAGAAAAACTTAAATGAAATACCGATGGCTGTTTCAATAAGGTCTGTTCCGAAAAAGATCATGAAATTCAAGGAAAGAATGAGCAGCCATAATTTGATGATACAGGTAGACAAGCTTACCATGACAAAAAGACCAAAATCAACACAGAGAGACAATATCGGTTAAATGAAATCTGCACTGTTTTTATGGAGTTGCGCTGTGCTGTGAGGAGAACTTCCCATACAGCTGAGAGAAATTACAATGATATGACAATAATTCCTTGAAGAACAAATTTGAAGGAATTTCTCAGCTTCATCTGCGGTGGACTAAACATATTGGAGTATGGAGACGCGTTCTGCCTGTTATCCATTGCTTTAGCGCCGACGTTTCGTATCAGCCTGATACATTTTCCAGGCTGAAATTGCGATTACACATCAATTGCTTATAAGTAGTAAAATATATACACATTGTTTACCAACACCATACTTAAAAAAACCTGTTAAATAGATTAAGAAAAAAACAATAAAAACCGAAACACAGAACAACAGAGAAAGGGCTGAGAGCCAATACAGAGAGAAAAAAAAAACGAACAAGACCGTAAATTTAATGTTATGTTGTTGGTTGTTTAAATACTCAAGAAAGGTATCAGCATAGTAATCGCATCTGCAGAGGGCGAAAGTGTCATCTATGTAGCGTCTATAAAAGAGTGGCCAGAAATTTGGGGGACATACATCTAGAGTTCGCTCCTCCAGGAAGCACATAAATATGTTAGAAAATGTAGGAACCAGAGGGCTTCCTTGGCCTTCCCCTAAGTCTGCTTAAAAGCTGTATTATTAAAAACAAAGGGCGTGTCCAATACGGCTAACTTTAAAAGCATCTTTGGGAAAAATGATAATTATGCGTCTTCAGGATTATCTCACAGATACCTTAAATCCCATGTGTACAATACATTTTTAGCATTTAATAGTGCAACATCTAAATGCCTATCATTAAAATACCTCTCTACTTCTTAGTTTTCAGGTTGGCTGAGAGAATGTCCTGATTCTAGGGATATGGTTTCTTTACATTTCCACCTTCTACAAAATTCCTTAGATTCTGATCATGAAGTTTGTACTGTTGGTCTTAACATGTTTGTTACTTTTGTCGTTGCCTGTTATTAAACTTGAACACATGGGAGACTTTAGACCATTTTCTAGGAGGATTACGGAATTTTTTACTTACAAATTCCATAAAGTAGCTGTTGATGGACATTATAGTGACAGCCAGAAAAGTAATGTATAGATATCTTGTGGATAGAGTTTTCCTTTCTGTTACATTTCATACACGGACACAGGAAATTATTTGACACTGAAAGTAATTCTGTTCCTCTTGCAGATGATGCTACTCTCTTTACGTGGATCCTGTCTCCAGAGTATAGCTCTCTTATTATTAAATATTATTCCAACTGTAATTCGGGTAATTGTTCCACGTTTCCTCTTGTGGAAGAATAAGTCGAATACTAAGAAAAATTTAAAGTATGACTTCAAGGTGATAAAAGGTATTTGACAGACATAACCTTGCCTCTTCCTCATTACAACTAACTATAGATAGTTACATTCCTCAACCACAATCAACTCTCTTAAACTCATGTTTAGCTGAAAATCCACCTTTGAGTCTATATTCAGTCTATTTAACCCTCACCCCCAGAAAAAAAAAATATCAGAGGCCTGTTCACCTGGGCAGTATGAATTTTTTTTAAATGAAACTCTTCATATTTCAGATCTTCCACAGCTGATTCTTATCTTAAATCTTGGACAAATTTCAAGTTTTATTAAATTTCTCATTCTTTATAATTGTGCATACGGCAAAAAAATTTCATAGTACCCCTCACCCTTTCCAATCATATTTTACAAACCGTAACACCCAACACATAGTACTTGATATGATGTTAATCCTGACAGTCTTGTCTTTATCCTTGAAAGCTTCAATGCCAGTCAGTTTTCTAAGTTTTGTTCCGGTTTTGATCAAATCCTATAATTCAATTTTTAAAATTTGCTCTTTTTTAGGATACGCTTGTCACTACAAAGTCTTGAGCTCCAACTTCAGAGAAATCTGAAGAAATCATTGATGCCCAGTAGCGGGAAACGAACCCGCGATACATGGTAAGCTCGTCTACATGTATTATCAAACCATGGTTGGTCATTTCTCCTAAATTTGACGGCCTTCTTAGTAACATATCTTATCAAAATAGTCATCGGCATTTCATTTCACTTCTTCTTTGGATCAGGAGATATTGATGCTTGACAAGCATCAATAACGAGATCTCAATACCCGGATCGTTTTCTAATGGTGGCATTGGGAATATACTGCTTGAAAGATATATCCTTCTCAATGGCGCAATATCAGAAGTGATTCACAGACCTTCAAGACTTGACGATAGCTGGAACATCTTGTGAATATGAGGGCTAATCTTATTTTCCCAGAAATGTAGGTGGAATCCTCAGATAGCTGAACAAAATCGGAGTAAACACATACATTTTTAGTTACTCATTAGGCTTTGCGTTACATTTTTCATAAATAACGACTAAAGATTTTGTATTCTAAGACTGAGCCATACTAATCCTCTTCAAGAGACTGTCTCATATAGAATCATCAATATTTGGATTTCGGTAAACATCAAGTACATATACATTGTAGAACTTACTGAAAATTCTAAAGGAAAAAACTTCATGAAACTCCAATCCAAATTTTTCAGATGATAACAGGTCTTCGATAAACAGTCGTCGAACTTAGCATATACAGCCATACCTTGTGCATGTGGATATATCGATGATAATTAAAGTCACTGACATCAAACCTAAGATTGAAAACTAAACCTTTGACTCGTTACTACTTACAAGAGTCTCAGATAAAAACACCAAATATAAGTTATGGACACAAGAGTGGCGATCAAAGATATTGTTTTGACCTCAATTCCCAAAACAGTGAGTAAAGTAATGTGCAATAATCTTACCATAATGAGTAACTGGCCCAAGGTTCAGCTAAGTGTCCCCCGAAAGAATTGAAATGAACAATATAAAAGCAGTATTAAACAGCAGTATTTACATTATGTAAAAAATTCTATTGAGAGTATAAATAAACATTTCCATATGTAATTGAAAAAAATGTCTGAAGCAACTAGTTAACAAGATGGGGGCCCAGCCACACCCTTTATAGGTTTGTCAGTATCAACCGGCCGGGGATGGGCATTCATGACAGATTTTAGAAATAAAAGTTCAGCAGGAATAGATTAGGTAAAGATGAAGGCAGTTTTCCTAATAATCCACCAAGCAATTTTTGCTTTTTTATCTGCCTGTTCAACACAATTTTCAAAAAAAAAACAAAAAAACAGGAAAGTGAACGAAAAAAAAGGATAAATGCCTGATTGTACCCTCATGCAAGGGAACTCAAACCCAAGACCATGGAAGTCCACAGTGCAATTCAGAGTAACCGTCACTTAGAAGTGTTGACAATCAAGGCTTTTTGTAGATTCCTTCTTCTAAAAGGTTTACCTGATAAGGCTAAAGCGTCTCTTCTACCCAAACTCGTGTAGGCAGGGACGTCATACCCTAATATAAAGGTTGTTAAGAAAACCATATGAACTCATGCACCTATTTTAAGGGAAGGGATATCACAGATAATAATTAGTTTATCAGACTTTTTACGTAAAAACTGCGTCAGTTCCTTGTAATTTCCCTTGAGATAAGTCATTTAAGAGAATCCTAATATAAAGAATTATTGGTTCTCATACAAAGACAAAGAAGAGAGAGAGAGAGAGAGGGACGAGAGAGATGGAGGGAGAGAGAGAGAGAGAAAGAGAGACGAGAGAGAGAGAGAGAGTAGACGGGGGGGGAAGGGGGTGGGAAGGGGGCGGGAATGGGAGGAACATTGAAAAAGGTAATCTTCCTTCTGAATTTTTCCCTAAACTTTAATCTGTCAAACATTCCGGTATTGAATCCTGGATATTTTTTTCAGTTACGATAGAAGGATTCATCTTATCAAAGAGCGCATTACCTTTGAGACGGCAGACTTTGGAGGGAGGAACCGAAACTTTTTATTCTGAAGAAAAAACGTGATTAAATTGACTCATCCCTTCAAATCCCAGTCTGGAAATGTTTGATATGGGAACCCATAGATATGCAGTCACCAACATGGTGGTGCACGATCAGGCTGGAAAATGATGGTTGACTGACGGAGTGTGTGTGTGTAGAGAGGGTGTCCATAAACTCTTTTTCCAATTTAAAAGATATCTTAATCAGATTTTATCTATGTGCTCAGCAGTTTGCAAATTCTTAATCACTGCATTTGAGTATTTCGTATTTAGGTACCCGTTGATGAAAGAGGTACTGTTAATTGAACCTCTAAAAATGGCTACTCCGCAACAAAACAAAAGGGACAATGTGTCATGATTTATTAAGAACAAAAAGTCGGATACGCAGACTCAGCGAAACTACAGAAGTAAGTATGGAATAGATCGACCGTCAATTCGTGCATGACACAAGAAGTGGCACACACACACACACACTCATTTTATATATATTATATATATATATATATATATATATATATATATATATATATATATATATATATGAAATTTATAACATCATCGTGATTCATATAAATCATTCGAGCTACAAATGTCCTTTAATATCTATTCCGAGGTAGAACGAATTAGATATTAAAGGACATTTATAGCTCGAATGATATATATATATGTATATATATATCATATATATATATATATATATATATATATATATATATATATATATATAATATATATATACTATATATATATATATATATATATATATGAGCGCGGTAATGTCTATTCTGAATATGAACGACTTCCTTACTCAAAAGTTCAAAATCAAAGTTTTAAACTGTCGTTTTACAAACGAGTGCAATTTATTAAGAGCTTGATTGGAGCTGAATAGCTTCCTTTCATAGAGAAAAAAAAACAAACATTTTTTTTTTTGGTACCGGTGGTAAGTATTAACGCCTGGATCACAATCTCGGACTTGACTCTTATAGCTGTACATTTCACCAGTCACTTCTAATTCCTCATAAGTTCCTTTTCGTGAGTTTATACTCGTACACTAGACCTCGACAATCACAGAAGCATGGATGAATTCTTTATTGTATCAACCTCTCAAAACTCCAGTTTCTGTGTTTTTTTTTTTTCAAGTTTGTGTGTAAATTACTTTCGCAATAGTCTACTCATACTGCCACAACTGGTTATAAACCAAGCAGAGAGTACAGACAGCAAATTCCACCCCTAAAGAAGTTTGTACCATCCCTGCGATAACAAAAAAGAAAAGACACCTATAATTTCATAACGGCCATCGGTTACCAAAGTTGTCAGAATCTTACCTAAGCTTAACTATGGCTGATCTATAAATAAAAACAGATCCCAAAACCATTAGCGTTCTTCAGCGAAAGTATAAGATTACATATTATAATACAACAGAGAAGGATGAGGCAGCAATAATTCTATTTCTATCAAATAACTTAACATTTCCCTTGTTAATATAGTTATATATATATATATATATATATAATATATATATATATATATATATATATATATATATATATATATATATTATATATATATATATATGTGTGTGTGTGTGTGTATGTATAAATATATATCAAAAGACAGAGGCAGGCGACAGCCAGGAGACATCAGCGCAGAGGTGGACCATAGATACATTCTAAATACATCATAATTCTTTATTTCCTATGTTTCGTAATAACTTTATTACATCCTCAGGGAATCTGGTAAATAATGAATAAAATTACTTTAAACATTTAATCTAAATATCAATAAAAATCCATAAGTTACAATACAGAATTGAAAAAAAAAGACCAAAGACCACTAACCAACCTTATGCAAAGAAGGCAGAAGATAGAATGACAATACATAAATAAAAGTTAACGCATGTTTAATTGTGTGGAGGAGGTCGGGGTATTTAACTGGGGAACCAGTTGTTTAATAAATAATGAGTCTAGAATAGCCAGTTCATAAGCTTGTTTGGCCTATAATACAGAAATAACTTCTTTCGATAAATGATTTTAAATTATGAGAGTCTATTCTGACCCACAGTAACCTCCTCGTGGATCCAACAAATGTCCCAGAGTTACACTTAGGGCAATTATACTTATAATCCACGTTGGAGGTTAAAAGTGGGTTGTATCTGAAAAAGGAACCAATCGTTGGTGGTATGATTGGGTTTCATTTCAGATTAATGGCACCATAATGTTTATGAACAATTTGTGCGAACTTTTTTCCGAAAAGAGTCATGTAAAAAAGGGAATTTGGCATAAAAAACTAATTTTGCTACTGTACAAGGTTTGGCGATATTAGTGGATTGTTTGTTAAGAAACATATGGAGCTTTTTATAGAATAAGGTCTGTGGGAAGCAATTATTCGTAAAATATTTGGAAAGGAAACTAATTTCTTCGTGGAAAGATATGGAACCACTGCAGTCTAGAACATTTCCTTTCCACCTCTACGATCTTTTCTAGTTTTCAAGATTAATGGAAGCCTAAATTTTCATTATATAGGAAACTCTATTCCTCCAATTTTCCTGTGCATCATTCTATGACAAAATTATCGTTCTCAGAGCGCGTTTACACTCATCTTCATTTGTGTTCTATAGGGAACGAAATTGAAGATGGTGCCTATTCTATTAATTCATCCGAATTCATGTCACTAAAAATTTAGTTAACCGCTTCGAAGGAAAAGCAGTTAAACATTCCTAATGACATTTGTCTTGAATGCTGAATTAAAATAAACCGGAATATTCTTTTCAATCTTATTCATGGCTGATTAACGTAATGGCAAATGCATAGGCTGTAAATTATTTTAACAGCTTCGTGCTTCAGTAATATCTAATATTTTTTAAGAAATAAAAAAAGAAACAACATAATAGCCAACGAGTATTTGTTTATATATATATATATATATATATAATAATATATATATATATATATATATATATATATATATATATATACTATATATATATATATATATATATATATATATATATATATATATATATATATATATATACAAACAAATAATCGTTGGCTATTATGTTGTTTCTCTTATTTCTTAGAAAATATTAGATATTACTGAAGCACGAAGCTGCTAAATAATAACTGCCATGCATTGATATTTATAAGATGATAGTTCTCGGAAATTCTATCATGTTAAAGTGTGCGCTGTTTGTATCCTAAAACAGAACAAAATGAAAGCAGCAATAATGAATACCAGTATAAACACACAACTTTACATGATATTTTTACATTGAAAACAGGTTATACATATTCAGTACTTATCTTTATTCATATATGCGATTGCTAAGCGAAAAAAATCGCAAATTCTGCAGCAAATAGTTTCATGTTTAATTACTCGTCCTCAAAATACATGCAATTCATCAAAGGATTTTTATGGTGATATCTGTTGATGTTTTAGACACAAGCAGCACTGGTTCTTTATCATACTTATTTTCACACACACATTATATATATATATATATATATATATATATATTATATATATATATATAATACATAAACACACTTCTTCCCCTTAAAATGGGTTGCCTCCAAAAGCCACTGGTCATCTGGTTCTCAACTGGATTTTCTTTTTTTTTTTACTTTAAATTAAAGTTGCTAACCTTTCGACCTTTCCCTGACTCACAGTTTACTTACTGCGTAGATACAAAAGCTTTTTATAAAAAGAGTGAATTGGATTAATATGAAATCAAAGAATCAGTTAAATAAAATTGGTTAACCTTTGTGTTTGCAGAGAGGTGTCCTTCTGTTGAGGCTTGAATGAATTCAATCTGGAATAAAGAACTTAGTCAACAACTTGACGCAATGCCATTTATTCACCGCGTTTCACAGGAACACTGAACTAGGATCTTCTTAGTTTACATAGTACCTTTCTTTGCAAGACATGAGTCTTCAAGAGATATATGTACTCTTGAAAAAAGTTCCTAACATGAATATATTCGGTGCCTATATATCCCATCCAGCTAATGGAAGGTCTGATTAATTTCAACTACTATTACGAATGTAAATGAGGTTTTAAATAAGCAACAAAACTTGGTTCAAGTGACTGACAAGAGCTAATATTTGCCTCGCCTTTCAGAGATAATTTCCAGATCACCATAATCAGAAAGGAAAGGAGGATATATTAAAAAAACAGTTCATCTGCACAAGAATGATTACGAGGAGAGTTTTGGAAAAGATCAGTTGAATCATAAATGTACTCTCAGAAGAGATCCCGAGAAACGCAGAGCTGGAATCAACTGAAATTCTATGGTTCCTGTTTAAGCTGTATGTATTCCTGTCGCTGACTTTCATTTACCACACCAGTGATATCTGTGAGTTCTATATCAACTTCATTTATCCATATAATACTTCACCGTATTCTGATTTTGTTTTATATCCGCCGACATATTGAATTATACCCTTTTCCCTTTCTGTAGAGATCTTTTCTTGATGCCGAAACACACAAAAGAATAGAGAATAAAATTACTTTTGTTGTAAGAGATGCAAATCACTTCCCTGTTTCTTTCATGCCTTGGGGCGCTCATTGTGCCCATGTTTAGTCACGTGTTATTAAGTATTTCTACTTTTCTAGTTCTCTTCCTTGTCACTCCGATTTTTCTTAAAGATATTCATCTCTTGAAGGCTTAAGAGTTCAGTTTTGTAATATAACTATAACTTTATTTTAAAAACTGCAAATTGAGTGAATGATTAATAGAATGATTAATTGATCCATTCATGACTCAACGTTATGAGAAATCATATCATATTGATGTTATGATTCCTTTTAACTTTTACACAATTGACATTAACTATTCAGGACTCTAGGAAATAGATTACGTAAATCGCATTTAATTTTTTTTCCCAGGAGAAAGCCTTTAGAAAAATATTTACTATATCTCGGAATTTGAGCAGGAAATTCCTTGCAAGAATTTTAGAAAAGAGGGTACTACCTGACACAAACACCAAATGCCTGATAGAGGGTCTCGTTTCTAAAGTTACCAAACCTCGGTCATACAGTCATAAAAAGTCCTCCAGTCAAAAGCAATAAACTCACAGAAGTGCTCGTGATTCACTTCCATCAAACACCTTCGTGTAGGACAAGTATGCCCTACTCTTTCATCGACTACTAGGTGCTGCCTACCATCTTCTGAGTATATTACGAGACTTCTAAGGAACTATAAGACTTTTTACCCACTTTATTTACCTGAGCTACAGATCCTGAACGCTCCTGAAGCACATCATAAACTGATTTCCTGATGCCAAAGGAAAATAATTGCAGAGAATAATTTACCTTTCTAAAAAAATATATAAGGTTGGGCTTACCATATATCCTGATTATTTACCATCGTGTACATTATGGGTCTGCATACAAGGAGGATTGCTGCACACTACGCGGGATAATAAACAGAGGCGTAACCCCAAAGCCCCTTACCACAAAATAAGCCTCAGGATATATAGTAAGCCCAACCTTGTAGCAGCCCTAATAATGAAGAACAGCACCGCTCCGGGGGGACCGAAGGAGATGTGTACGAATGTAGTTTACAAATTTACTTGTCCAGAGAGATGTGTCAATCTCACAGCCAAAACTACATCGGCACACTACAACGACCCTTCGGAGACGTCTGCTGGCTCACAGAAATCAAGGGGCCATCCATCAACATTACATAGATGTTCACGACAGAAGCCATCTCTACCAGAGCTCATAGAAGGCACCCAGGTCGTGCACGAGAAGACAACTATGGTCGTCTCTTAATAACCGAAGCGGTGAGCATCGTTATTCAGAAGCCGACCTTGATCGTCCAACAAGAATCGGACCATTTATACTCCCCTCCAGCAGGAGAAGGAGTACGCAAGTCAACAGGGACCAGACAACACGCCTCAACCCACTGAGAATATCGCGCCCCTTGGAAGACACGAGAGGGCCCAGCGACAGCCAAGTAACATCCTTGCTCAGGTCGTTGAGACGCCGCCCAAAACGAATCAGCAGCCGTTAACCAACGTAGACCATTTGGACACACACACACACACACACACACTCTCACTCACTCACTCACTCAAATTTAAGTTATACACATTTATGTATAAACAGAAATTATCTGACTTGTACTTTATGCATACTATAAAATAATTTTTTTATTCCTGTATTTAGATTTCTTTATTAATTTTTATTCCTGTATGTAATTTTTGTAATTTATCTAAAACCAACATGTAACATTAAATCTTAAACATACATTTAAGGAAACACTAGCACATGGCATTGTATTTTGAATATTTATTTAACACCACGGTTTGTACTTTCACTGTTATTGTCACAGTACGACATATTTAAGTCTCTCTCGCTTGGCGATAGGACTTTTTTTGTGTTCTCCTTACGACTGTCATTCGTAAGTATTTCTGGTTCCTCCCATCTCCTTGGGATATCTTAGTAGAGTGGTTCTTCTTAACTAAAGGAGATGATTCAAACAGATAAGTTGAACAAATATAACAACTTTATTTTCTGTAACTCCATACTAGGAGATGCAGCTCGGTCGGAAGACCGATATGTTTGAGGGTTGGCACGGAACGCCATTCTAAAGCATCGCGTCGATAGCGGAACATTAGCATCTCAGCGATTCATATAAAAACATACGTGTTCCGCCGGCTCGGAAGTTACAAGTTTCCGGCGTAGGTTAACAGGTCAACCGCTTCCCATGGAAGTTGTTGTGCAAAGTTATCATTAACATAAAATGTTGACACGCTCAGAGCTAGACCAGGCTACTGCAGACAGCGCATAGCGTAATCTAGATCTGCTTTGGTCACGTAGGACCCTCCTAATGCCATGACCTCAGGTCATGGGTTTATATTTACAGATCCTGTAAACTGAATAAATGTATTTATTACATTAGGCTCGGACTGCTACCTATTCAAGCTTGAAATAAAAAAAAAAATTACTCTAACATTGTTTTTTCATAGGAGCGTGCTCGTAACATACGTCTAGGTATAACATAATAAGTGATTAAATGCATAAAAAGGTTCTGTTACATACCCTTTTTGACATATTCATAAACAAAGATAAATGCATGGAAAATATAGATCCATGTTTGGTAATAATAATGATTAGGTACCCAAAATAATAAAAAGGTAAAAATCAAAAGATTAACATGTATACATGATTAATATGATAATAGGTAACCTGATAAGAATAATGGTTACTAAATAATGATTATAGCATGATCATGGATATTGTTAAAGAGTACTTGACACTCTTTGCAATAGATAAATATAATTGTACAATAGTATAATAGTATAACTATGTAATTCTGCACAAATGCAATATATAGGGCTGATATTATTTTTTATTAGGTGCCCGAAAAATACCTTTAGGAATATATTAATGTATAGGTGCCCGGGAGATACTTTAACTGTTCAAATGCAAAGGCGTGAGTCTTTCTTGTCCCACATTTTTTGCCAGCATACGGACCGCTTTTCACACACAACACAATTCCAGACAATTCCCTAGGCACAAACTGAAGTGGCCAGGTTCAGGCGGCCCCAAACCCTAAACTCAAACGACTTGAGTTTAACGGGTACGTCATCTAGACGGGCCAATACGTTCCCTTGGAGATCCTGCTGTTTACGCCTCAGCCTACGCCAAGCAAAGATGTTGACGGCGATAACCAATATGGCCGTCACGCTGAACACGGCTAGCAGAATGTAGTAGCGAAGATTTTCTCCACCTGCATAGTCGGTGACGCGTGGGTCATCTCAGCCAGTTGCATCAAACGATGAGCCACCCGCGCGTTTGTATGGAGAGGTAGTGATGGGATGATTGTAGATGCCCAAGTGTAGTTCGCAAAATACGCCTTCTCACGTATTATCGTGTTGGACCCCTCTGACGGTGTAGTTTGTAGATGTCCCCGTACAACCATCGCTGCTACGAAGATAGGGGCATGGGCGGTGGTACCGTCCGGACACACTACGTCGAATCCGGCTTTATCGTAACGGATCCAGGAACCATTATTCATCCTGTAATTGAATTTATTACCGTAAAGGGATAAAGTTTTCCCCAGACAACCTTCGCTTGTATGAGAGAGAGAGCCGTTAGCACTATGCCTAACTCACATGAATCCGTTGATATAGGATAGATTCAAAAGAGTCAGCTGTACAAATTTTATTATTCATGGCTTCTGAACAGTGAGTGAGTTTATCTAAGTCTTGAATGACTGTAAATGATTTCTTATCAGAAGAAATCAGTACATGCCCCGTCAAATTGGATATTACTGGACTTGAGTTATTCGTCATGAAGTAGGAAACCGGTGCTATTTTGTATGATTGCCAAGCATCGGAAGAATCAAAAGGAATTGTGATCATAATTCTATAAATTTTCAACGCTGACTGATATTAGGCTATAATAGAAACTCTACTTTATGGGCGTCTAATAAAGGAATAAACCTAGTTTCTCCCGTCGTTTTCCAAAGTTAACGTCAGATCTTTAATAGGCATGAGGTGAGGAGATAACACACCCTTTGTTGCTAACGTAATCGCTTCTACGTAATCTTTTGACTTTTCAATAAAATGTGATATTTTCACACGGATATGATCTATTTTCGAACTATAGTAAAGCTAATGTAGCCAGCAAATGTTGAATTGCATGACCTGATCGATATTATTTGAATGTTCATTAACGATACTCATTATTTGATTGATTGAAGATAACTGGCTGCGAAGTTCGGACAAAGCCAATTCGGTTTTTGTGTTGCAAAAACTCAATTCTTTTATTTGATTATTTATCTTAAGGCGATTTGAAATTCCTAAGCCTAGATTCGCAACTGATCCTAAGATGTTTAGTCCAGCCAGAATAAGCGGGTTGCGGCGTTCGAGAGTATTGTGCCGCACAGACCACATCAGCAGGTCACGAGCAAGTTCTTCTGCCTCGGCGGTTTTATTTTGTATGTCATAAGACAACATTTCCGCGACGCTTAGTGTTTGAGCTAGCGAAATCTCTGAGTTAGCATGAAAAATTACGTTCGTGCATTTCCTTAAGCGAAATAGCAAACCTCATCAGGTCATTCTTAAGTTAAGGACGTCATCTTCAGGCAAGAATATTGCATGCATATCTACTTCTATAACAATATTACTTGACACGATGAATACATCACTATTCTTCTCGATAATCGAGCCATGATTCAAATTCTATTTCTTTCGTCCTAGCGCTCTTTCCATACAACAAAGATATCTGAATACACAATATCACTCCTAACAATAACAGATTCATTTTTGAAAACCTGCAATGAGTAAACATATGTAATTAACTCGCGTAAAAGAATAGGTTTACAAACAAATATGATTAATAGATATATATATAAATTATTATACAAGTTTCATAAATACAACCATTTTTTTCCCTCACTCCATCTACCTTTCTTTAGATTCTGATATGTGCCAATGGAACTATTCTCACATCAGTGGGTTGGATACATTTTGAACCCTAAATCTATTGGCCGTTAAATTTTCTAAAATGTTAAACGGGCCTTCAAACTTAGGTGTCAGTTTATAATTTAAACCTTTACGTACGTATACTTGTATGTATACCTGATCGCCCACGGCATATGTTCTAGTTGGCTTAGCTATTTTATCATGATTTTTTTTCATTATTATTTGTGCTTCTTCTAGATTCTTACGAAGTATATTATATCGACTTATGCTTGCATCCATAACATCCTTTATGTTTGATTTGATAAATTAGTTGTAGGCGTTAAGATGTGGAAAGGCGTTCTAGCCGGGATACCGTACAGTGCCCTCGTGCGGTGTCATTTTAATAGACCATAATGAATACGTATGTGATTAAGTGGGTGCTTAGTACCGCAGGTATGGCAATGTCCAGTTGGGGTCTGCCCCCCCTAAGGTGACCCTTAAAATGTTTAAAACCTTACGATTTGCCCTTTCCACTAGCCCATTAGACTCTGGGTGATAGATCATAGTATTGATTTTTCTTTATACAAAGGGAATTCGCACAAGGAGTTAAGGAAATGATTATTG
This sequence comes from Macrobrachium nipponense, assembly GCF_015104395.2. NCBI lineage: Eukaryota > Metazoa > Arthropoda > Malacostraca > Decapoda > Palaemonidae > Macrobrachium > Macrobrachium nipponense. Next base: position 64,670,828 of record NC_061092.1, read on the forward strand.
AATCTCCCCGCCCGAGTCTGATATAATGATGTGTGGAATTCCATGTTACAAATGTAGCACTCGTAAAACTTCCTAGCGCACTCGACCGCGGTTTTTTGTTTTAAGCGCGATAAGTTCTGTATATCGAGTCAAAGCGTCTATAATTACTAGGAGGATTGCTTATTTCTTGTCTGACTCGTTAAAATCCTGTTAATAAATCTAAATGTACTCTTTCAAAGGGTTGATTTGGCACGGGGTAAGCCCCTAGGCTGACAGGTGTCTTCGTGTGCCCTTTGTATTCTTGACAAGTGCGACAATTTGCTATGTGCTTTTTTATATCTGTAAGCATCGTATGCCAATAAAATAAAGGATTTGGCTTTCTGTGACATCAAGGAATAACCCGGGTGTCCATGCAGTGGATTTTCATGCAACCATTTAAGACAGTGGGTATGAGTGAGATAGGCACCACCACCTGGTTGTTATTCAACTGCGGTGTGTTGCGGGTTTTCCTCGTCACGGATCTACACAGGATATTGTCCTGTTATGATATAATTCTGCTGCTTATACTATAGGTATTCCTTTTCCTTCGGATTTCCGTTTAACGCAATGATGATTTTTTCTATTTGCGGATCTTTTCTTTGTTCTGTCTGTATAGTCAGACACTCCAGCCCAGATCTTCCTGTTCAGATATAGTTTTAACAATGGGCGTGGAGGTTGAGATATCTATTAATTCAGCTAATGGCTCGGTACAAGATGAAGAGGGGTTGCGTGATAATGCGTCAGCAATGATATTTGCTTTCCCAGGTAAATACCCGATCCTCGCGCCGAAGTCCTGAATGATCATGTGCCACCGAGTTCGCTTGGGGCTGTGACTAAAGCCTTTAAAGAAGTCGGTTAGGGGCTATGATCAGTGAGAACCTTGACGGGATACCGTATATTATGAATTTAAAATGCACGAGCGAATTAACAATAGCGAGCCCTTCCTTGTCTATTACTGCATATTTACTTTCGGAAGGTCTCAGTTTACGTGAATAAGCTATAGGGAAAAACTGTTTATCATATTGCTGAAGCAATACCCCACCTACTCCTAGGTCTGAGGCGTCTGTTGCTATGAAAAATTCCTTACCGAAGTCAGGAAATTTCAAGATAGGAGAAACTACACAGTTCATCTTTCAATTCATCGAACGCATGTTGATGAATTTCAGACCATACGAAATCTACGCCCTTTTTTATAAGATCGGTTAGGGGAGCGGCTATGATTGAGTAGTTGCGTATAAAGCGGCGGTAGTAGAGCCGCTACAGCCTAAAATTGCTGTATTCCCTTGACGTTAGTAGGTATCGGAAAGTTACGGATAGCCGACACCTTATCATGGACGACTTTAAGACCTTCAATAGAAACCGTGAAACCTAAATAGACTAGTTCTGTTTTAAAAAAATTCAAAAAACACACTTACTTATCTTTACCCTTAAATTATGCTGCCTTAGTCTTTGTAGCACTAACTCTAATTTACGTAAATGTTCTTCTAATGTGTTGGAAAGATTACTAGGTCGTCCATGTAGGCATGTAGGATATCTCCTAACAAGTCTCCAAACACGATGTTTATCATACGAGTAAAGTTATAGGAGCACAACGTAAACCAAAAGGCATACGCAAAAAATTCATAATGTCCCTGGCTGTGCTGAAGGCAGTGTATGGGATACTCTCTTGTTCCAACGGAATCTGATGAAATCCTTTTAGTAAGTCTAAGCTTGTGAAATATTTGTTCTGACCTAGTAGAGATAGGATATCATCGGTACATGGTACTGGGAAATCTGTCAGGGATTGTTTCTTCTTTAAACGACGAAAAATCTACGCATATCCGCCAAGTTCGATCTTTTTCGCAGGTACTACTATTAACGGAAAATTATTAAGGGCTGTTTGATTTCCTAATGACTCCTTTCTTTTAGCATTTTACCTACTTCCTTCTGTTATCTCATTCTGAAATTTCATAGGAAGTCGGTACGAAGGTACATAGATTACTTTCTGTTTGTCCTTGAGCCTTATTTGATGCTCGATGACATCCGTTTTTCCTAAGGTTCCATCCGTAGTGGAAAAAACATCATGATATTTAGTTTAAAAGATTCAAGAATTTCTGCTGAATTTCTTCTTCTTGAATGTCCTTATTGATTTTGTTCTTTATAGATTGCAAAAGGGATTCATCCACAACTGATTGAGCGTGATTTATCTCAGCTACGGTAAGAATGCGATGTTTATAAACTTCGGCATCCAAGATATGTTATTTTTGTGGATACTAAAAAAGTGGTATTTTCAAATGATTACAGACTTCGATGTTACATTGTTTGTTGTGAGCCGACTGTATAAATGGCTTGTGTGACGGATAATCGTGTGTTTCAGAGTTTCGGAAAGGATTAATGTTTCAGATCCTTGGCAAGGTTCTCTTTACACGCACTAATATGTTCGAAGTTACGTTAGGCTCGAGAGTTTGCGTGCAAGCTGATATTACGGGTGAGCGAGAGTTCTGTTGGGTTGCCTGTATTATTTCTTGTTCATGAGACGGTGATTGGTTCTGTAATGTAAGTGACAACTCTGTCTGTCTCTTTATTATCTAAAACTGATTTTAGGGTATTAGAAGACCTATAGAATTTCCCTTTTATATACACGCCGTGTTTTGCAGGTGCTAAGATAATATTTTGAGTGCCCATAGACGGGTATCCGATAATTACTGCGGGATACATATTAATGTTTTTGTACAACGATAAAGGTATCAGCAAATGTGCGCTTACCGACCTTGTACTGTACATGAGTTACACCTACAACATTTAATTCATTATTCCCTATGCCTGAGAGCCTTATTCTGGATCTTTTCTATAGGGAAATTTGAAAAGAGTAAATGATGAGTCCTTAAATCCATGATATTACGTGGACTACCAGAATCAAAGAACAAAGTGAATGACTTATGGTCAAATGTTTACTGCATGTAAGGTTGGTTGCAACTCGTTTTGACTAATAATTGCATGAATTTGTTGCAAATCTACGGGAACCTGCTACCAGATTTTTTTGGATTCGCCGTGTGTTTCATAGGAAAATCAATTGCCTCACAATGATCTGATAAATGATTAAAACTGATTATTTGATACAAAAGATGTGATATTGATGACCCAACATCCGCCCTCTCCCCCCTTGGAGTGAACTACGTGGTATTTGTTTTGTTTATCAACACTTGAAAATTCGCGTGCCCTTGCGAGTTCTGGCTAGACGGCCCAGGAACAGAGGTACCTGAAGCACGATTTGTTTGTTTCTGCTGTTGTGCAGAATTTCCGTTTGGTTGTTTCTTCTTATAGTACTGAGGAACCCTTCTTTTTATTTGCACTGGCAACTGGTTGCGTGTTTGTGGCATTCTGCTGTTGATTTATCCGCGAGTAGCAACGGTTATATGAATAAGTTGAGCTATTGTGTATTGAACAAAACAAACTTCGTCCGACAGTCTGAAATCATGTGACCTGGTCGTTTACAGTTATAACAAACCATCCCCGCAACTTGATTATTACTATGTACCACATTTACTTGTTGTGGCTTGTTCTCATTTTTTGCAAAAACTTGAATGAGCGAAGGATCTAGGTCGGTACATTTAGACATGTGTTTTTTATATTGTTTATACACATCTAATTCCGTACTGTTGGGCTGCAATTTTTTGTCAAAACACCGCACTAACGCTTCAGGCAACATTGCAGTGATAGACGTAAGGTAGATCAAACGGATAAAATCTTTCACGTTGATTTTGGCACTCGTACCCACCCGGAGTTACTTAAACTAACCTAATATTCATTTAGCCGGTCGGCAATTAGCGCCGCCCGCTCGACAACATTAAGCTGAGTCATGGAGGCTTGGTTAAGGATATTTCTCAATGCCAATACTACATCTAAAGCCTCTTCACCCCCATACACGGCACGTAATCTGATTTTGAACTCGTCCCATGTAAGCGCCTCTTGGAAAGAAACCCCCCTTAGATACGCACTTGCGTCCTTTAGCAAAGTCTATGAAGCTTTTTGCCTCCTGTAATTGTACTGCTGGGTCTGTGATGCTTTTTGCATTTAAATGAGCGTCTACAGATGAGATCCATGCCTCAACATTTTGAGGCAGGAACCCATTGACCCGACCTTGAAAAGGGACAATTGCTGACCTCGCGCTAACGAGAGTCACCACATTGGGGTTGCCAGCCGGAGTAGTTGCCATTTCCACTTTCACTTTTTTCTTATCACTCCTATTCCTTGCGATCCTATCAAAATATCTATAAGAGTACACTCGACCACTACGTAAACGTCATATGCAATGTACTGTATAAATGTTGTTTATAATAATAGGAAAATCCCCCAAAAGATACAAAAATACAGATAATATGATAAAATATATACGGAGAATTCCTGCAAGAAACGATTAGAAACAACGAGAAGAGAAAAAATTAATCTGCGGGCGAGAACTCGTAGTTGAAGATTGATTCTGTAATGAAGGAAGGAAGATTAATATGGCGAACAACTCACCCCCAGAATACTGGATGATCGACTCCTGATGAACAACACTTCACTGAGGAAAAGACCTGAATAGATAAAATGGTACTTAGCTCCAGATTATATTGCGAAGGATTGTTGACATGGGATGACGTCTCAGTTCCTGTCTAAGTCTCGCGTCGGAAGTCGTGATGACGTCACGGTCTTCTCTCGGTGCACGATGCGTGAAAAAGTCCAAGATTGATGACGTCACAGCCTCCGTCCTTGCACTACTGCCTCTACTCTACTCTCTGCGTCCTTGCTCGTGATCGCGTGATGTTTCCTGTGTTTGTTTTCTTCTTTCCGTAGATGTTCGATGCTGCTCTCGTCCGGTGTAGATTCTCGAAGATAAGTGACAACAGACGCTCAAACGTCGGTGTTAATGCTTGTATTCTTCTCGATGAAGGACATATCTGCGTCTTCATAAACTGTTGCGTTGATTGAAGATCCCGTTTCCTCTGTTTAGTTTTGATGTTGAAGGTGGAAGTTGGTTCTTGTAGACCTTCGGTCAAGGCTGATATGGGTCTTGTTAATTTATTCTTCGTCATACGCTTGCCCACCACATTTAAGTCTCTTCGCTTGGCGATAGACTTTTTTTGTGTTCTTCCACGACTATCATTCGTAAGTATTTCTGGTTCCTCCCATCTCCTTGGGATATCTTAGTAGAGTGGTTCTTCTTAACTAAAGGAGATGATTCAACAGATAAGTTGAACAAATATAACAACTTTATTTTCTGTAACTCCATACTAGGAGATGCAGCTCGGTCGGAAGACCGATATGTTTGAGGGTTGGCACGGAACTGCCATTCTAAAGCATCGCGGTCGATAGCGGAACATTAGCTATCTCAGCGATTCATATAAAAACATATGTAGTCCGCCGGCTCGGAAGTTACAAGTTTCCGGCGTAGGTTAATAGGTCAACCGCTTCCCATGGAAGTTGTTGTGCAAAGTTATCATTAACATAAAATGTTGACAAAGCTCAGAGCTAGACCAGGCTACTGCAGACAGCGCATAGCGTAATCTAGATCTGCTTTGGTCACGTAGGACCCTCCTAATGCCATGACCTCAGGTCATGGGTTTATATTTACAGATCCTGTAAACTGAATAAATGTATTTATTACACATATGTCCTTATGTTCTTTGTATCCAAAACAATGCCCTTAAGCTGTTAATCCCTAGACTAACCAGACCCATACCTCAAGGTCATACTTCCCACACGATGAAATAAATAGGCCGAAAGGCCGAATTGTACGTCAGTAGTTCGCTTGATAATGCCATACGGCGAAACAGCTCTCGCGACAAAATTCAATAAATGGAAGAAGAGAATCGGTAAAAACTTCGTCGGTATGAAGATACCTGCAAGAAAAACTTATTGATGCCACTAAAGCAATTGCTTTTATCGAAAATTGCATATATATATATATATATATATATATATATATATATATATATATATATATATATATATATATATATATGTATATATATTTGTTTTTTGAGGATTTGAACAATAATAATAAACTCTTATAGACTTGTTTAGGAGTCTTGATCTGAATCTTTATTTACATGAGGAGGAATGGTCCTGTGGTATGGTGGCTGGTGTTGTGGCATGCTGCTCAGATGTCGCAGGTTCATGCCTCCCCCAGTGCGATGAAAAATCACTGGTCTGATCAGTTACTGTTACAGTGTGGGTTGAAAACAGTGTTCTTTTGAAGCTTGAATCTCAAATCAATGACCCCTGAAATAATAATAATAATAATAATAATATAATAATAGTAATAATAAAAATAATAATAATTAATAATAATAATAATAATAATAATAATAATAAATAATAATAATAATAATAATAATAATAACAAAAAGGCAAAGTAACAAGAACTGAAGGATAAAGCTACCAGATGGGAGCAACATCAAACACATAGATGAGACTGGATACAAATACCTGGGAATAATGGAAGGAGGGGATATAAAACACCAAGAGATGAAGACACGATCAGGAAAGAATATATGCAGAGACTCAAGGCGATACTCAAGTCAAAACTCAACGCCGGAATATGATAAAAGCCATAAACACATGGGCAGTGCCAGTAATCAGATACAGTGCAGGAATAGTGGAATGGACGAAGGCAGAACTCCGCAACATAGATTAGAAAACCAGGAAACATATGACAATACACAAAGCACTACACCAAGAGCAAATACGGACAGACTATACATAACACGAAAGGAAGGAGGGAGAGGACTACTAAGTATAGAGGACTGCGTCAACATCGAGAACAGAGCACTGGGGCAATATCTGAAAACCAGTGAAGACGAGTGGCTAAAGAGTGCATGGGAAGAAGGACTAATAAAAGTAGGTGAAGACCCAGAAATATACAGAGACAGGAGAATGACAGACAGAACAGATGACTGGCACAACAAACCAATGCACGGACAATACATGAGACAGACTAAAAAAACTAGCCAGCGATGACACATGGCAATGGCTACAGAGGGGAGAGCTAAAGAAGGAAACTGAAGGAATGATAAACAGCGGCACAAGATCAGGCCCTAAGAACCAGATATGTTTCAAAGAACGATTAGACGGAAATAACATCTCTCCCATATGTAGGAAGTGCAATACGAAAAATGAAAACCATAAACCACATAGCAAGCGAATGCCCGCACTTGCACAGAACCGGTACAAAAAGAGGCATGATTCAGTGGCAAAAGCCCTCTACTGGAGCCTGTGCAAGAAACATCAGCTACCTTGCAGTAATAAGTGGTACGAGCACCAACCTGAGGGAGTGATAGAAAACGATCAGGCAAAGATCCTCTGGGACTAGTATCAGAACAGATAGGGTGATATGTGCAATTAGACCAGACGTGACGTTGATTGACAAAGTCAAGAAGAAAGTATCACTCATTGATGTCGCAATACCATTGGACTCCAGAGTTGAAGAGGAAAGAGAAGGGAAAAAATGGATAAGTATCAAGATCTGAAAATAGAAATAAGGATATGGGATATGCCAGTGGAAATTGTACCCATAATCATAGGAGCACTACGCACGATCCCAAGATCCCTGAAAAGGAATCAAGAAAAACTAGACGCTGAAGTAGCTCCAGGACTCATGCAGAAGAGTGTGATCCTAGAAACGGCGCACTTAGTAAGAAAAGTGATGGACTCCTAAGGAGGCAGGATGCAAACCCGGAACCCCACACTATAAATACCACCCAGTCGAATTGGAGGACTGTGATAGAGCTAAAAAAAAAAATAAATAAATAAATAATAATAATAATGATATATGCTGGAAGAAGACCTTCATTAATGCAGGTTTTATTGAAAATAATGGCTATTGCAGCCGCGTTTACTTTGTATATAAGTTCTGTATAATATATTCAAGTTGACAAATATCACGTTTTTGACATGAATCCCCCATTTAGCGTTTTAATAACCACTTTGAGTACAGAAGAAAAGTCAGTAATAAAAAGAATAGAGAAACTTTTATTAAAACAAAATAAACACGGCTGAAATAGCCATTATCTTTAATAATGATAATAAAAATAATAATAAAAAATGAGTAAAAGGTAATAAACGAACTGTAATGATTTTATCATAACGCTTGCCATTAGCCAACGATCCATCCACTTGATTTAGGTAGTTATCGAGATCCTCAGAGCCATATAGCTTTTCAAGAGCTTTCATTATGTTTGGAATCATTATTGAAACATGAACAGAATTTCATCCATTAAGTTGGGATAGAAATTTGGTGTAAACTACGAAGAAAATCCGTATCCCGAATTTTAGTTGGCGCTAATATTGAAGTGCAAAGTATGTGGATCAGTTGCTGTAGGCCAACATTCGTGCAGACGAATTTTACTGGTGTCACTACAAGAGCCGAGTCTGATGAAGGAACCTGTTCAGCGTCTTGAGTTTTTACGTTGTACTGAGTCCCTGTTTTCGAGATGAATTTTATTTGTCAAAGCGACGAGAAGAGCTTTATGGGCAGAGTAAGAAAATTAGGGATGGGTACTTTATTCCCGCCGGCAATATCGCGAATTATGTCTCTAAATATTACGAGCTGGAGGGAAAAAGTAAAGTTGAAAGTCTTTCTGGCAATAACGACATTAAAAAATACTTACTTGAAGAAATATTTTTTAGTCAAGAACAGTCAGTCATTAAAGCTTAATGTTAATTTAAAGACAATGTTAGATCATAGACAAAAGGGATCATCAAAGAAAAAAAAAGCCTTGCAACAGCCAATACAGCACGTAAGAGAATAAACAAAAACGGATCGAAATGTATATCAAGCGAAATAAGAGACAGGAGACAGATTAACACCAGCGAACACATCAATCAGAAGTGATTTCAAGCGCAATTTCTCCCTATCTCTCTCTGGTCTCTTGATGTCTCGTCAGTCCACTGGAACCCAAATCGAATAAAGCTATCACAAATGGAACTGCATCTCTTGGATGCTGAGATAAATCTCTTTCACTGGTCCGTCGTTTTTACCGTTTAAACTCGTGACACCGATGGGGAAATGGTCTTCCATCTTCCAAAAACGGTTCTCTCTATAAATCTTCCAAAATTGTAACACAAAGGGACCGTGTAGCGAAAGTCACTGACTAAAATGCCTGTCATGTCAATGCAGCTACGATAAATAAAGAAAAGGACATGTCCATATGTTATCCACCCTCAGAGAGGATGAGGGATGTAAAACTTGCCTGATCGAAAATGATAACTGAAAAATGGCAACTGCCATATGGTAGCATGCCTTGAGCAGAAGGCACTGTGTGACCTTTCTCTCTTTCTCTCTCTTTCAACCAACCGACCTCTCATCTCTCTCTCGTAACTCCTATGTGGTCAAATTAGATTCATGATTATAAAAATACATTTATTTAAGAACAGAAGGACTAACTAAATAAATTGAATTCTCAAAGAACAAAATGATTAACTGACCAAGTCGAATCTGAAACTTTAGTTTCTGAACACAACCCAAGATCCAAACCCGTCCACCCCTTTCTCTGCAATAACTAGACATCAATCATAAGATAGGTAATCAAAAGTCATAAGTCTCTCCCATAACACCATTACAAGGAAACTACCAGATAAGTTCCCATAGAATCTCCAGATCCGTCCGAAGAGGGAAGAAAAAAAATTCCACACAAATAAATTGTAATTAAACCAAAACTATATAAATTAATAATTTTGCTTGGAAACAAAATCATATGAAAGAGGACATCTCCGAAACAAATGTTTAAGATACAAAAAGACAAAGTCACTCTTGGGCTTAAAAGTATGCTTACCCATTTCAGCGCTAATCACACACAACAAAACAATACATTGTCGTTCTAAGATTATGGTGCTTCTCAGTTCCAGTTTTCTTACTCTCCCATTATGTAAGGGAACAGTATCTACGCACTTACGTTCGAACTTTCTCACAAGACACTCCCCTTAAGAGGACGTCACTATCACGTAACAAGTTCATTGAACTGGAGCAGATAATGACGTCATATACAGATCATAGTCACACCAATAAAATCTACCCAAATCTAGATTCAAAAGCATACCTTACTTCATCCCATGCACGGACATAAGACGTGGCCTGTCTTTGCCCTTGATCGCGGCTGAGACAGCAATCTCCAACAACGCGCCATCCCAAGTGATGAGTGTACATTTCAAGAACCCGCTTGCCTCCGTGGGAGCTAACGCTGATCTCTGTCATGTCAAGGAATGTCATTGTTCATCACATCCGTCTCCTAACCATTTCTCAGAAGTCAACAAGAAATACGATTAAAACATATAATACGTAATATATGTGAAATATTTTATATATTTCACTATTTACTAATCTATTATTATTACATTGTCATTGGTAAAAATTGATAAGAAACAACTTTTTTCCCTTTAACGTGCATAGACTTTCATCTTAAACGATCTAAGGTTGGTAGAATGAGTGACGTGAACCGACGTCACGCAATTTGGGGCTTTATGGTCCTTGTGAAGGGGCATCGAGGTGCTGGTGAATGATGAAATTTATTTCAATTTAGTTTTTTTTTCTCTCACACTTTTTGGGTGTGGAAACATGTACAACCACATACAATATACTCTCTACCTCTGAAGTTGGAAAAGATGATAATGAATAAACAAAGAAATAAGGCTTCTTCTTCCCAGCTTTATCCCTATTCGGGGTCGCCGTTTTTAATGAGTCTCTTCCATCTACCTCTGTCCTATGTCATTTCCTCCCGTACTCCCTTCTCCCTCATATCATCTCTAATGCAATCTCTCCACCTGGTCTTAGGCCTTCCTCTCCTTCGTGTTCCATCCACAACCCGTCCATCACTTCTCTTGCAATGTGTTGCTCTTCTCTTCTCATCAGGTGACCATACCATCTTAACCTTGCTCTTGCACTTTCTTGATGCTACAGTGACCTTTATTGTACCCCTAATATGATCATTTCTAAACCCTGTCCTTTTTGGTTACTCCACTCATCCTCCTAAGCATCGTCATCTCGGTTACGTCCAAACTTTCTGTTTTTTTCTGTTTAGAGGTGCTGCTTCCAAACAAATAAGTAATATATTATATATAATAATTATATATTATATAATTATATATATTATATATATATATATATAATTATATATATATATAATATATAATATATGTATATATTTTTAATAATATATATATAATATATACATATATATAATATATAATATATATATATATATATATATATTAATATATATATATGAACTCGTAGGGGGGACCGCAGGACGTAACAAACGTTACAGAGTGAAGAGGTAAAGGCATGTCTCTCGTATATACAAGTTTATTGGTGAAGTTTCACATCTATTGATTTATCTTTAAATGTATAAAAAAAGTCACTAAATGCCACAAACAGTTTTGAAAATCTTAAAATCAAAGCCAAATTTTATATAAAAAGAATACCATAAAAGCACACGGAAGACCAAAAGAAACACCTGCCAAGGCAAGAGCTAAAAAGTTACAAAAAGAGAAAGGGAGAATTTAAACATATGAAGGTGATGACAGTAAGGACACCAAGGCCAAAATCCGGAGCAGCTTTTTACTCATCATTATTGGGACATGTTTCGAGTAGTACCATTATTCATTATCAACCTACAAAATAAAATGAATGGCATTACAATTCTCGCAATAAAATTCACAGAGATACAGCAAAACGGCATATAAAAATGATAATTACAAGTTAACAGATGGGTAATAAAAAAGGAAAAAAATAAAAGTTTGTTCATGAAAACAAGTGACTAAAGAAAACAAAGCAAAATACAAAATTTAAGTCACAAAAACGGATGGTACAAAGGAACAATGAATACGCTATTCTCTGTTTTTTTCCCATCTGTCCACCGGCGTGTGGTGTTTGCGTATGGTAACACTGCGTCCTTGCTTTAAATAGTTACGCTGTGTGTAAGTTTTAGGTAAATAAAAGGATATGTGGGTGTACATTTCAACTGAAAAGTATTTTAATAATTTACTGTATCGAATTACACCGTTAATATTCGAAATAGGGTGTTGTTATTGTTGTTGAATGTAAGCTGCCATTTCGAGTGGCTAGAAATTGCTTCTCTCTGTTCTCTACGGAAAGATGTCAACTTTTTTTAACCACACCTACTCTGCTACTAAGCTACGTGTTACTTCATTACGCGTAAGTATATCAGTATATACTTTTGATTTTTATAAAGTGCATTTTAGCCACATACGATATGACGTAACTTGGTTTAGCATCTGTTTAATGGAATTTGTGGAAATTTTATTTTTGCATTGACCGTATTTAGAAAGGAGAAAGCTCTGGTTGCACTGCTTTTTACTTAAAACGGTCACCTTATTCGCTAAAGTCACTGGCATCTATACCATTGCTGTTATTATAGTGGATTCACTTAAGCTGGAACCCCAAGAGTGGTGCATCTTAATTAGCGAATTACAGTTGAGCAAGGGGGGGAGGCAGGTGGAATGTTGTTCCGTCCCTCTCTCAAACTCCCTCTCTCCCGG